>NC_091287.1:399760803-400088803 GCF_032444005.1 Ranitomeya imitator | reverse complement strand
TCTCTTATCTCTGTGGCACAGACCTGATTAGTTTTCAGTATACAAAGTATTTGTTGTCACATTCTGTTCCATACCTACCTTTAGGCAGCACAACTTTTATAGCAACCGCCTCCTGCCATCTTCCTGCCTGGATGATATCCACGCATTATACATACAAGCATTGAAACATTCAGATGATTTGTTTTCTGCCATAGAAAGTATGAGCCATGTGTGACAAACATCACATATCCACATTATGTACAGATCTGTATCACTTATCTAGTTAAGCCTTTATAAAGCACGGCATCTTGCGCCTGGTTGTAGTTTCTTACCGGAGATTCTGTTTTTTTGTCTAATAAAACACTATTGTAATATGGTGCCGTACCAGGCTAATGACACCAATGCACATTGGATGAAAGGTGGCCAAAGTTGCTAATTTCGGCAGGGATTCTACATCAAGAGATGATGTAGAAGAAGACATTTTAAATTTGATAAAAATACATAAAATTCTAGACAAGGAGTTTTACTGACTAAAAATCTATTTATATTTACAGTGGCTTGCGAAAGGATTCAGCCCCTTGACATTTTCCACATTTTGCTACTCACAATCTGGAATTTCACAGATTTTTTTTAGGGTTTGCATCAGTTCATGAAAAGAACATGCCTTCAACTGTGAACATTTTGTTTTCTTTTTTTTAAGCAAACAATAAAGAGGACAAAATAACTGAAAACTTCCGTGTGCATAACTGTTCATCCCCTAAAGTCAGTCCCCCTAAAGTCAGTACTTTGCAGAGCCTCTTTTTGCGGCAATTACAGTTGTCAATCACTTTGGATAAGTCTCTCTGAGCTTTCCACATCTTGCCACTGGGATTTTTGTCCATTCCTCAATGCAAAACTGCTCCAGATACCTTCAAGTTAGATGAAAAAAAAAAGCCAATGATTATTCCTGCTAGAGGATACACAATCAATATATCATAATGATTAAAGGAACTATCCAAAGAATTGTTGTATCCAAATAAGAAAAATAGGAACCTGTTCTACGCAAAGTTCGTATAAGCATATAGACGTACACATATTTTTGAACAATAATAGAAAAAAACTTTATTAAATTGTATAACAACTGTTACAAGGATTAAAAAATAGCCAATAGTGCTAGAGTGAGCCAAAGCAAAACAGAAATGGCATCACCATAGGGTGGGTAGAGTTTTTACAAAAATACACATATCAGTCTGTAGTTTATGTCAATACATAAACAGTAGAAATAGGGGTAGGGAATGAGATACAGACTTCATACAATCAATAGTGCCATGTTGCAAACCAAAGACCCCTAATACTATAATCAATAGATTTTCAGTAGGTAGACAGGATATTAAACACAGTGAAATGCAGAGTAAATATAAGTATAGCTTACCAAAACCCAAATGGTGATACCACAGCCCCTATGCGCATTTCGGCAGCGTGCCTTCGTCAGGGGGGTTTCAAGTCTGACCACAGATTCTCAATTGCAATAAGGTCTGGGCTTTGACCAGGCCACTCCAAAACATTTACACGATTCCCTTAAACCAGAGGTCCCCAACTCCAGTCCTCAAGGCCCACCAACATGTCATGTTTTCAGGATTTCCTTAGTCTTGCCCAGGTAATAATTGCATCACCTGTGCAATGCAAAGGAAATCCTGAAAACATGACCTGTTGGTGGGCCTTGAGGACTGGAGTTGGGGACCCCTGCCTTAAACCACTTGAGTGTTGCTTTAACAGTATGCTATGGGTTATTGTCTTGTTGGAATGCGAACCTCCATCCCAGTCTCAAATCACTGACAGATTGAAACAGGTTTTGCTCCAGAATATCCCTGTATTTTGCATCAACCATCTTCCCCTCGATTGGCACTATTTTCCCTGTCCCTGCTGCCGAAAAACATCTCCACACCATGATGCTGTCACCACCATGTTTCACTGTGGGGACGGAGTTCTTGGGGTGACCAACTGCATTGGTTTGGCCCCAGACATAGCATTTACCTTGGTGGCTAAAAGTTCAATTTTGGACTCTTCTGACCACAGCAACTTCCTCCATACATTAGGCGAGACTCCCACATGTCTTTTTGCAAATTGAAAATGAGCCTTACAATTTGTATGTGTAAGTAAAGGCTTTTTTTCTGCCCATTCTTCGATAAAGGCCACCTCTATGGAGTGTATGGCTTATTGTGGTCGTATGGACAGATACTCCAGTCTCTGCTTGAGACCTCTGCAGCTCCTTCAGGGTCACCTTTGGTCTCTGTGCTGCCTCTCCGATTAATTCTCTCTTTGCCCATGCTAAGCGTTTTGATGGGTGGCCCTCTCTTGGCAGGTGTGTTGTGGTACCATGTTCTTTCCAATTGATGATAATGGATTTGTTGGTGCTCCAGGGATCATCATAGATTAGGTGATTTTTTTATAACCCAACCCTGACTTGTACTTCTCAACAACTTTGTCCCTGACTTGTTTGGAGATCTCCTTGGTCTTCATGCTGTTGTTTGGTTAGTTATGCATCTTAATGGTGTTGTAGCCTCTGTGGCCTTTCAGAAAAGGTGTGTATGTACTGACAGCCCATGAGACACTTAGATTGCACACAGGTGGACTTCCTCTCACTATGCATGTAACTTATGAAGGTAATTGCTTGCACCAGAAATTTTTAGAGGTTTCATCGCAGAAGGAGTGAATACATATGCACATGCCAATATCAATTCTGTGATCATAACAGATTAAACATGTTACAATTATAAAATTAAGCCTATAAAAATGTTTTTAAAGAATGAACAAAAATAATCAAGTTCCCATGTATTTTATGAGCTATTTATGAGCTATTTAATTGCTTGGTGAATACAAGTCTTATAATATGTAATGTAGAATGGTTTAAAGTGATTGCTTAGTTTGTGAAATCATGAAGAATCCATGGTCTCCATTATCTTAGTAGGCAGCCTAAAATGACAAGTAACTATTAGGCCAAGTACACATGACTATATTGAAAATCATCAATTTTATCCAGAAAAAAAACTCCTCTGCTCTGCCCCATTGAATAACATTAGTCTGCAGGGCTGCCACTAGGAATTTCGGGGCCCCATACTGGCAAAATTTTCAGGGCCCCCCTGAGACTCCACCCAGGCTCCAACCCAGTCGCGCCTCCACCCCCCGAACTGTCCACCGCTCTCTCTTGGAAAAACTCCACTTCTCACCAATCACACATTAACAGTTCTCATCACCAGATGACACATATGGCCAGCAGCTTTTGTTTTGGCCAAAAGATTATTTAAGCCGCCACCACGACAAGGTAGACTCTTTTGGCCGGACCCTACTCTACTGTAACCTATTAGGGTATGTTTCCACGTTCAGGAAACGCTGCGTGTTTGACGCTGCATAGAGACGCAGAGTCAAACACGCAGGGTCCAGATATTACAGCATAGTGGAGGGGATTTCATGAAATCCTGTCTCCACTATGCGTGGTAACATGCAACCGGCGGACCTGCGATTCCGGACATGCGGCGCGTCGGCGGCCACACCATGTCCAGACCACATATTACCACCACAGTGACCAAATAATATCACATACAAGGGACAAATACCACCGCACCATGTCCAGACCACATATTACCACAACATGGTGACCAATAATACCACATACAAGGAGCAAATACCACCACACCGTGACCAGACCACTATCCTGCCCCCTGTGTCTCCATCCTGCTCCCATGGCTCTATCCTGCCCCTGTGTCTCCATCCTGCCTCCATGTCTCCATCCTGCCCCTGTGTCTCCATACTGTCCCCATGTCTCCCATCCTGCCCTGGTGTCTCCCATTCTGCCCCATGTATCCCATCCTGCCTCCGCATCTCCATCCTGCCTCTGTGTCTCCCATCCTGCCCCCGTGTCTCCCATCCTGCCCCCGTGTCTCCCATCCTGCCACCGTGTCTACATTCTGCTCCTTGTCTCCATTCTGCCCCCATCCTGCCTCTATGTCTCCATTCTGCCCCCATGTCTCCCATTCTGCCTCCATGTCTCCATCCTGCCCCCATGTCTCCCATTCTGCCTCCGTGTCTCCATCCTGCCTCTGTGTCTCCATCCTGCCCCATGTCTCCAATCTTGCCCCCTGTCTCCAATCCTGCCCCCCCTGTCTCCATTCTGCCCCTTGTCTCCATTCTGCCCCCGTGACTCCCATTCTGCCCCCGTGTCACCATTCTGCCCCATGTCTCCATTCTGACCCGGGCAGGATGGAGACACATGGTCCATGTGTCTCCATCCTGCCGGTGAAACATATTGTGACTTGCTGCTTTCAATAAAAATAATAATAAAAAAACCTTTCTCCTTACCTTGCCGCGCTCCTGTGGTGATGATCCCTCCAGGTGTTTCAAGTTCGCACTCGTTGGCGAATGACAATGACGTCATACACCGGCAGCGTGCACGCTGACGTCAGCTGCCAGCCTCCGCTGGGGCCCGGAGCAGAAGAAACGGGTCCCAATGCGGGTCCCCTCTGCTAATCGGGCCCCGTACGCCAGTCAGGGCAGTAATGCCCTGATGGTGGCCCTGTTGGTCTGTGCACGCTCCTTTTTTTCAGACAGCACTCGGACCAAAAATACACTAGTGTGAACATACCCTCAGATGCTGTTCTTCGACTTATCTTATAAAATAGGGTACTAGGTGAGAGGCTAACATCACGTAGCTAAACATGCTATAATATGGCATTTCACTTGTGCCCGGTTGTGTGTCATCCACTGCAGTGTACAACACACAAAAAACAAACAAGCAACTCACTAAGGCTGCTTTCACACATCAGATTTTTGGCGTCAGTCTCAATCCGGCAAATTTTGAAAAAACGGATCCGGCGAATGATATCTCCGGATTTATTTTTTTCTCATAGACTTGTATTAGCGACGGATGGCCTCACGTTTCATCCGTTGTTTGCTGGATCCGTCGAAAATTGTTTGTCCGGTGGCGGGAAAAAACAGACAAAGTAACATATTTTGTTTGCAGCGAAAAACCAGACAGCGCCATTGGCGTTTGCTAGAATGGAAGCCTATGGTGCCGGAAGGCGCCAGATCCCTCACATGATGGAATCCAGCGCTGGATTCTGTGTTTTTAACTGCGCATGCTCAGATACAATTGGCCAGCCCCAATTAGGAAAGGTGTATATAAAGCCTGCTAAGTAGAGCTTCACTCATCCATTTACCAGCCAGCCAACAAGCAAGCAAGACACAGACCTGCCGCCAGAGCTGAAACCTGCCACCATAGCTGAAACCTGCCACCAGAGCTGAAAGAAACCTGCCACCCGTGCTGAAACCTGCCACCAGAGCTGAAACCTGCCACCAGAGCTGAAAGAAACCTGCCACCCGAGCTGAAACGTGCCACCAGAGCTGAAACCTGCCACCAGAGCTGAAACCTGCCACCAGAGCTGAAACCTGCCACAGGCCAGCCAGCCACAGCCTGTCAGCAGTCTTCAGAATGCTTGCCATCACGCCTTCCATCTTTGCCACTTGCTCTATGCAGCTCCCCAGAAACCTGGTCGTTGCAGTAGTGTCGCTCTGTCACTAAGGGGAGTGATGGTACGTCTGATGGGACTAAAGGAGCTCACCTGACCAGGTATCACAAGCACACATTACACTTCACACTCCGGCCACTAGGGGGAGCAAAAGGTTTTATTTATTAGGCCACTCCTCACACTGGTAAAACTAGGGGTTGGATAGGAAGTTAGAGAGAAGCTGGCTGGGTTTTGCCCAGGCAACATCCCGTGGCAGGGGGTGTTGCGGGGAAGATTCAGAGGGGTCCCTGTCAGGCGTGGGAACCTGGCAGTGACTTAGCGACAAGGACAGATCGTTACAGAGCCGCGCCTGCACTACCTTGCGGCGGCATCTAAAGAAAGGACACAAAGCGAAGGATATTGTGGACAGTGAGAAACGAGATCAAGCACAAAGGAGAGCCAGTAGGAGTCGTGCCCGAGAACGGCAACATCCTACTGAGGCGCGTAGCCGGTGACCGGAACACCGAGGAAGTAACTGACTTTATGCCTTCTTCAAATACTGCAGGACAGTTAATTATAGGTTGGCTGTCTACCATACATCACCTAAGCAGACATAGGGGGCAAGCGTGGAGAGGGGCGTCTCTAGGGTCCCAGAATAGCTCCGAGCCTTCCCGTCAAACGGGTGCTTCCTAGCCATAACAAACTTGGGGGACGGAAAATAGAAAGAACGAGAAAGAATGAGAACAGAAGTTGTGAGGACTATCCCGAATGCTCAGCAGGGAAGCACTACAGCACACAGGCGCTAGTGGTAGGCAACGATTTCCACCTGCAAAGGGAACTCTGGATGTGCCTTCGGACCGGCGGGTCTCAGACAGCCCTGTTGATAGTGCTCTGGATTGAGGATCCTGAAGTCACCAGTAAAGAGGTAAAGAGACTGCAACCCTGTGTCCTCGTTATTGACTGCACCTCACACCATCGCTGTTATGGCTGGCAATCAGGCAACACAGCGTGCAGTAATCAGCGCACATACAGAGATCTGGCAATAACCAAAAACAATAGGACGAGCTCTGAGACGTGGGATCTCTGTAGACTGCAGTACCTGATCTATCCTCACACAACTATAAGCAGCAGTGGATTGCGCCTAACAACTACCTATGCAACTCGGCACTGCCTGAGGAGCTGACTAGCCTGAAGATAGAAATACAAGCCTGACTTACCTCAGAGAAATACCCCAAAGGAATAGGCAGCCCCCCACATATAATGACTGTTAGCAAGATGAAAAGACAAACGTAGGAATGAAATAGATTCAGCAAAGTGAGGCCCGATATTCTAGACAGAGCGAGGATAGCAAAGAGAACTATGCAGTCTACAAAAAACCCTAAAACGAAAACCACGCAAAGGGGCAAAAAGACCCACCGTGCCGAACTAACAGCACGGCGGTGCACCCCTCTGCTTCTCAGAGCTTCCAGCAAAAGACAATAGCAAGCTGGACAGAAAAAGACAGAAAACAAACTAGAAGCACTTATCTAGCAGAGCAGCAAGCCCAAGGAAAGATGCAGTAGCTCAGATCCAACACTGGAACATTGACAAGGAGCAAGGAAGACAGACTCAGGTGGAGCTAAATAGCAAGGCAGCCAACGAGCTCACCAAAACACCTGAGGGAGGAAGCCCAGAGACTGCAATACCACTTGTGACCACAGAAGTGAACTCAGCCACAGAATTCACAACAGTACCCCCCCCTTGAGGAGGGGTCACCGAACCCTCACCAGAACCCCCAGGCCGACCAGGATGAGCCACATGAAAGGCACGAACAAGATCTGGGGCATGGACATCAGAGGCAAAAACCCAGGAATTATCTTCCTGAGCATAACCCTTCCATTTGACCAAATACTGGAGTTTCCGTCTAGAGACACGAGAATCCAAAATCTTCTCCACAATATACTCCAATTCCCCCTCCACCAAAACAGGGGCAGGAGGCTCCACAGATGGAACCATAGGTGCCACGTATCTCCTCAACAACGACCTATGGAATACATTATGTATGGAAAAGGAGTCTGGGAGGGTCAGACGAAAAGACACCGGATTGAGAATCTCAGAAATCCTATACGGACCAATAAAACGAGGTTTAAATTTAGGAGAGGAAACCTTCATAGGAATATGACGAGAAGATAACCAAACCAAATCCCCAACACGAAGTCGGGGTCCCACACGGCGTCTGCGATTAGCGAAAAGCTGAGCCTTCTCCTGGGACAAGGTCAAATTGTCCACTACCTGAGTCCAGATCTGCTGCAACCTGTCCACCACAGAATCCACACCAGGACAGTCCGAAGACTCAACCTGTCCTGAAGAGAAACGAGGATGGAACCCAGAATTGCAGAAAAATGGAGAGACCAAGGTAGCCGAGCTGGCCCGATTATTAAGGGCGAACTCAGCCAACGGCAAAAATGACACCCAATCATCCTGGTCAGCGGAAACAAAACATCTCAGATATGTTTCCAAGGTCTGATTGGTTCGTTCGGTCTGGCCATTAGTCTGAGGATGGAAGGCCGAGGAGAAAGATAGGTCAATGCCCATCCTACCACAAAAGGCTCGCCAGAACCTCGAGACAAACTGGGAACCTCTGTCAGAAACAATATTCTCAGGAATGCCATGTAAACGAACCACATGCTGGAAGAACAAAGGCACCAAATCAGAGGAGGAAGGCAATTTAACCAAGGGCACCAGATGGACCATTTTAGAAAAGCGATCACAGACCACCCAAATGACCGACATTTTTTGAGAAACGGGAAGGTCAGAAATGAAATCCATCGAAATATGTGTCCAAGGCCTCTTCGGGACCGGCAAGGGCAAAAGCAACCCACTGGCACGTGAACAGCAGGGCTTAGCCCTAGCACAAATTCCACAGGACTGCACAAAAGCACGCACATCCCGTGACAGAGATGGCCACCAGAAGGATCTAGCAACCAACTCCCTGGTACCAAAGATTCCTGGATGACCGGCCAGCACCGAACAATGAAGTTCAGAGATAACTTTACTAGTCCACCTATCAGGGACGAACAGTTTCTCGGCCGGACAACGATCAGGTTTATTAGCCTGAAATTTCTGCAACACTCTCCGCAAATCAGGGGAGATGGCAGACACAATGACTCCTTCCTTGAGGATACTCGCCGGCTCAGATAACCCCGGAGAGTCGGGCACAAAACTCCTAGACAGAGCATCCGCCTTCACATTTTTAGAGCCCGGAAGGTATGAAATCACAAAATCAAAACGAGCAAAAAATAACGACCAACGGGCCTGTCTAGGATTCAAGCGCTTGGCAGACTCGAGATAAGTCAAGTTCTTATGATCAGTCAATACCACCACGCGATGCTTAGCACCCTCAAGCCAATGACGCCACTCCTCGAATGCCCACTTCATGGCCAGCAACTCTCGGTTGCCCACATCATAATTACGCTCAGCAGCAGAAAATTTCCTGGAAAAGAAAGCACATGGTTTGAACACTGAGCAACCAGAACCTCTCTGTGACAAAACCGCCCCTGCACCAATCTCAGAAGCATCAACCTCGACCTGGAACGGAAGAGAAACATCAGGTTGACACAACACAGGGGCACAGCAAAAACGACGCTTCAACTCCTGAAAAGCTTCCACGGCAGCAGAAGACCAATTAACCAAATCAGCACCCTTCTTGGTCAAATCGGTCAATGGTCTGGCAATGCTAGAAAAATTACAGATGAAGCGACGATAAAAATTAGCAAAGCCCAGGAATTTCTGCAGACTTTTTAGAGATGTCGGCTGAGTCCAATCCTGGATGGCCTGAACCCCAACCGGATCCATCTCGATAGTAGAAGGGGAAAAGATGAACCCCAAAAATGAAACTTTCTGCACACCGAAGAGACACTTTGATCCCTTCACGAACAAGGAATTAGCACGCAGTACCTGGAAAACCATTCTGACTTGCTTCACATGAGACTCCCAATCATCTGAGAAGATCAAAATGTCATCCAAGTAAACAATCAAGAATTTATCCAGATACTCACGGAAAATGTCATGCATAAAAGACTGAAAAACAGATGGAGCATTGGCAAGTCCGAACGGCATCACCAGATACTCAAAATGACCCTCGGGCGTATTAAATGCCGTTTTCCATTCATCTCCCTGCCTGATTCTCACCAGATTATACGCACCACGAAGATCAATCTTAGTAAACCAACTAGCCCCCTTAATCCGAGCAAACAAGTCAGAAATCAATGGCAAGGGATACTGAAACTTAACAGTGATCTTATTAAGAAGGCGGTAATCAATACACGGTCTTAGCGAACCATCCTTCTTGGCTACAAAAAAGAACCCTGCTCCCAATGGTGACGACGATGGGCGAATATGTCCCTTCTCCAGGGACTCCTTCACATAACTGCGCATAGCGGTGTGTTCAGGTACGGACAAATTAAATAAACGACCCTTAGGGAATTTACTACCAGGAATCAAATCGATAGCACAATCACAATTCCTATGCGGAGGTAGGGCATCAGACTTGGACTCTTCAAATACATCCTGAAAGTCCGACAAGAACTCTGGGATGTCAGAAGGAATGGATGACGAAATAGACAAAAATGGAACATCACCATGTACTCCCTGACAACCCCAGCTGGTTACCGACATAGAGTTCCAATCCAATACTGGATTATGGGTTTGTAGCCATGGCAACCCCAACACGACCACATCATGCAAATTATGCAGTACCAGAAAGCGAATAACTTCCTGATGTGCAGGAGCCATGCACATGGTCAGCTGGGCCCAGTACTGAGGCTTATTCTTGGCCAAAGGTGTAGCATCAATTCCTCTCAACGGAATAGGACACCGCAAAGGCTCCAAGAAAAATCCACAACGTTTAGCATAATCCAAATCCATCAGATTCAGGGCAGCGCCTGAATCCACAAACGCCATGACAGAATACGATGACAAAGAGCACATTAAGGTAATGGACAAAAGGAATTTGGACTGTACAGTACCAATAACGGCAGAGCTATCGAACCGCCTAGTGCGTTTAGGACAATTAGAAATAGCATGAGTAGAATCACCACAATAGAAACACAGTCTGTTCAGACGTCTGTGTTCTTGCCGTTCTACTTTAGTCATAGTCCTGTCGCACTGCATAGGCTCAGGTTTACTCTCAGGCAGTACCGCCAGATGGTGCACAGATTTACGCTCGCGCAAGCGACGACCGATCTGAATGGCCAAGGACATAGACTCATTCAAACCAGCAGGCATAGGAAATCCCACCATTACATCCTTAAGAGCTTCAGAGAGACCCTTTCTGAACAAAGCCGCTAGTGCAGATTCATTCCACAGAGTGAGTACTGACCATTTCCTAAATTTCTGATAATATACTTCTACATCATTCTGACCCTGGCATAAAGCCAGCAGATTTTTCTCAGCCTGATCGACTGAATTAGGCTCATCGTAAAGCAATCCGAGCGCCAGGAAAAATGCATCAACATTACTCAATGCAGAATCTCCTGGTGCAAGAGAAAACGCCCAGTCCTGTGGGTCGCCGCGCAAAAAAGAAATAATAATCAAAACCTGTTGAATAGGATTACCAGAAGAATGAGGTTTCAAGGCCAAAAATAGCTTACAATTATTTCTGAAGCTCAGGAACTTAGTTCTGTCACCAAAAAACAAATCAGGAATCGGAATTCTTGGTTCTAGCATCGATTTCTGATCAATAGTATCTTGAATCTTTTGTACATTTACAATGAGATTATCCATTGAGGAGCACAGAGCCTGAATATCCATGTCCACAACTGTGTCCTGAAGCACTCTAATGTCTAGGGGAAAAAAAAGACTGAAGACAGAGCTAAGAAAAAAAAAATGATGTCAGGATTTCTTTTTTCCCTCTATTGGGAATCATTGGTGTGTCTCCTTGTACTGTTATGGCTGGCAATCAGGCAACACAGCGTGCAGTAATCAGCGCACATACAGAGATCTGGCAATAACCAAAAACAATAGGACGAGCTCTGAGACGTGGAATCTCTGTAGACTGCAGTACCTGATCTATCCTCACACAACTATAAGCAGCAGTGGATTGCGCCTAACAACTACCTATGCAACTCGGCACTGCCTGAGGAGCTGACTAGCCTGAAGATAGAAATACAAGCCTGACTTACCTCAGAGAAATACCCCAAAGGAATAGGCAGCCCCCCACATATAATGACTGTTAGCAAGATGAAAAGACAAACGTAGGAATGAAATAGATTCAGCAAAGTGAGGCCCGATATTCTAGACAGAGCGAGGATAGCAAAGAGAACTATGCAGTCTACAAAAAACCCTAAAACGAAAACCACGCAAAGGGGCAAAAAGACCCACCGTGCCGAACTAACAGCATGGCGGTGCACCCCTCTGCTTCTCAGAGCTTCCAGCAAAAGACAATAGCAAGCTGGACAGAAAAAAAACAGAAAACAAACTAGAAGCACTTATCTAGCAGAGCAGCAAGCCCAAGGAAAGATGCAGTAGCTCAGATCCAACACTGGAACATTGACAAGGAGCAAGGAAGACAGACTCAGGTGGAGCTAAATAGCAAGGCAGCCAACGAGCTCACCAAAACACCTGAGGGAGGAAGCCCAGAGACTGCAATACCACTTGTGACCACAGAAGTGAACTCAGCCACAGAATTCACAACACATCGCCACCTACACCACTGGGAAGCCCTGGGGACTCACTTCACCTGTGGGAAGGTATACCATCTAGCTGCCATCACATCATCCAAGTGGACCCCGAGCAGTGTCAGTCGACCTGACCGAATACCACAGGTGGCGTCACAAACACCTAACAACTTCCTTCACCCTTTTATTGGACGCCCCTCAGCAGGGTCACGGACCGGGTCCAGCCACCGTGACAACCCCAGAACCGAGACAGAGAGGACCGGTACCGAGTAACCCGTGGCCCTGCGTCTGGGGGTGCTCCACTCTACAACCTGTCAAAGATGGGCTGTAGGAACACTGTATATATAGGTTCTCAGTAGCCAAACACATTTGGGAGCCTCACATGAGCGTTTTTAAAAAAAACGGATCCGTCATAATCCGTTGTAAAATGGATAAAAAAACGGATAATATGGATGAAAAACTGATGCGATGGATCCGTTTTTTTGCTGGATCCACTAGTCGGATCCGGCAGAAAAACAGATCTGTCGCATCAGTTTTTCACAATTTACGACGGATCCGTCGAGCCGCCGGATTGAACCTGATGGCAAAAAAACTGATGTGTGAAAGCAGCCTACACGTCACCTGCTGCCTACTTTTCCCTAAGAGGTAAATTACGCAACTGTTATAGATATAAATAACAATACTAACCATTAAGCCATGGACCACAGTCATCTTCACTTTCTATGTGTTATTGTTGTAATATGCTGATGTAGTATTTGATGATTAATATGAAGTGTAAAATTTTTTTTATAAAGTATAATAATATAGCAATTTATTGTCATTACATTAACTAAACAGTCCATTAACAAATAAAAAAACATGTTATTTTCCCTTAGGTACTTTCTCTCTTCCACTGTACTTAAAGAATTACATTATTAATGGAGGCTGGGTCCTTGGAAGAAGCATTTGTAAATTTTGGCTAGCTATTGATTATACCTTGTGCCAGTGTACAATATATAATATTGTTCTTATCAGCTGCGACTGTTTTATGGCCGTCACCAAAGCTGTAAGTATCTTATATACGGTACGTACAAAATGGCATATCCAGCATATGGATTTTCAAATATTCAGAAATTAATTGTAAATCCATTCAAATCCAATCACCTAGAAACCACAGATGCATTTTAAACGACGTCTTTACCCATTGTATTATATATTCCGTACATATCATATATAAACCATTAACATACGTCGTGTATGGTCTATATATACATAATGGTGCATATATACATCTTATTTCTATACCATTAATATACATCATCTTTACTCACTGCATTATATATATATATAGAGAGAGAGAGAGAGAGAGAAAAAAAGGAAAACAGCACAAAAATTAAAGAAAGACGGGCTTTAATGCCTGAACGGCGTGGCAACGTTTCGGATATGGTATCCTTAGGACGTAGATCTGTTTTGAATGACAATATTCGTTTCACACTGTAATGCAGTGAAAAACAGGAAACAAATTAAAAAAGGAGTCCAATAAGAAAAAATAAAAAGAACACAGTAATTATACCATTAGTTTTTTTTATTCTTGCAACTTTCCCTTTTATGGTAAAATCACATGGCAGCTAAGTTCTACAGGTCAGTTTGGTTATGGTGATAACTTTTTAAAAAAATGTTTTCCCTTCTCTATATTTTGAGAGCCATACCTGCTGAGTTGTAGTTATGAATGCCACCATCATTTTACTATATAATGTACTGAAGAAATAACTTTAAAAGGATTCTGTCAGTAGGATCAACCCTCCTAAGCCTTCTCTAAGGGGATGTAGGTCATAGGAAGCTGAATAAAATGATACCTTGTTATTGGTGATCTGATGTCTTATTTTAGAGAAACCCATGTTTTCTTATATGTAAGTGAGATGTTGGTAACCATTATACATCACACTGGTAATGTAAAATAAAGGAAAAAGAAAGGGATTGAGTTCCAGCTCCTAAAAAAATCTGTTTATTGAATCCAAATATAAAAACCAAATGTACATGGTGTACAGACTCCCTCCGGCATGTGCCACTAAGCAACAGAAGCTATACGGCAACGCGTTTCGATCAGAGTGATCTATTTTTTATTTTCTTATTTTCTTATTTTAGAAGCTATTTTGAGCTTAATTCAGATCACTTTTTTGTAGGTAAAGTATAGGGATCAGCAACACAAATTGAAACAAGCTTTCATGAAGATGGCAGTAGTATGGATTATAGCTTTCCTAAATTTTGGCCCAGCAATTGTTCTTTGGGAATATGTGGTGGGTTATAGTGTGATACCAGAAAGTGAATGTAACCCAGAATTTTACTATGGAGGCCGATACTCGCTCTATTCTTCTATTTTTGACTTTTTCTTGCCAATATCTGTGATAGCCTTTTTCAACCTTAGAATTTATTTTAACATAAGAAATCGAATGAGGAGTAAAGAACAAAACTCTAGGAGTCCTAACTCTAGTGATTTATATGGAGACAAGATGAACACTGATGTATTCGTTGTAGAGTGTACAGATCATTCCCACTGTCCAACAGCTTCAACACAACGTAATCAAGAGCGTGGACCAGAGAAGAAAACCGCACATGTACAATATTTGTTTTCAATCTTTAAAACTAAAGGTCACAATTCAGATAGAAGAAATGAAGAAGCAAATGGAGGAGGAACTCTTGATTTAACAAAAAATTCTTCATTAGCTAAGGATAAGAAAATGGCGAAATCTTTAGCATTTCTTGTGAGTACCTTTTGTATCTGCTGGGCACCATATTCCTTTCTAACAATTATCTCAGAGGGGTTTTGTACATTTTGTGTGCCGCCCGTTGTGTATGATATCACTTGTTTGCTATTCTTCTTAAACTCCTCAATTAATCCATTCCTGTATCCATTTTGCCACCCCGCATTTAAGAAAACCTTACTACAATTGATCTGCTTTAAAAAAACATAGCTGAGGCAAAGATTGATTTTTGACCTTTTACACGCTCAGCTCCAATACACCGATCTTCTGAGTACCTAAGGTTTCATGGACATGTTTAAAAAAAATAAAATATATATATTTCCTCATGCACATCTATGGGGATATTTAGGAACTACTAAAGATGTTGTTTTTAATAGCTCAATGTTATATACAGAGATTACGATCCTAGTCTTGAAAAAGGAGTAAAAAATGATGTTTGTGTAAATATTCACCTATTTTACCTAATATCTTTATTTGTGTATTGGTCTACACTATATAGCCAAAGTATGTACACCCATGCTAATTATTTAGTTTAGGTGTTTAACCCCTTCCCGACCTTTGACGCCACGTAGGCGTCATGAAAGTCGGTGCCAATCTGACCCATGATGCCTATGTGGCGTCATGGAAAGATCGCGTCCCTGCAGATCCGGTGAAAGGGTTAACTCCAATTTCACCCGATCTGCAGGGACAGGGGGAGTGGTAGTACAGCCCCGTGGCTACGATCGCTCTGATTGGCTGTTGAAAGTGAAACTGCCAATCAGAGCGATTTGTAATATTTCACCTATTATAACTGGTGAAATATTACAATCCAGCCATGGCCAATGCTGCAATATCATCGACCATGGCTGGAAACACTGGTCTGCCCCCCCCCCCCACCCCACCGATCGCCCCCCCCAAGCCACCGATCAGTCCTGCACACTGCCCCGCTCCCCTCCGTCCTGTGCTCCGCTCCCCCCGTGCTCTTGTCCGCTCCCCCGTGCTCCAATCCCACCCCACGTGCTCCGATCCAACCACCCTGCACTCCGATCCACCCCCCAGTGCTCCGATCCACCCCCCCGTGCTCCAATCCACCCCCCATGCTCTGATCCAACCCCTCGGGCTCCGATCCACCCCCCCACGCTCCGTTCCACCCCCCCGTGCTCCGATCCACCCCCACGTGCTCCCCCCACCCCATCATACTTACCGATCCTCCCGGGGTCCGTCCGTCTTCTCCATGGGCGCCGCCATCTTCCAAGGGCGCCGCCATCTTCCAAAATGGCGAGCGCATGCACAGTGCGCCCGTCGAATCTGCCGGCCGGCAGATTCGTTCCAAAGTGCATTTTGATCACTGTCATATAACCTATCACTGTGATCAAAATAAAAAAAATAGTAAATGACCTCCCCCCTTTGTCACCCCCATAGGTAGGGACAATAATAAAATAAAGAATTTTTTTTCCCCACTAAGGATAGAATTAGGGTTAGGGTTAGGGTTAGGGTTTCCGTATGTGCACCGTATTCTGGTCCTCTGCGGATTTTTCCGCAGCGGATTTGATAAATCCGCAGTGCTAAACCGCTGCGGATTTATGGCGGATTTAACGCAGTTTTTCTGCACATTTCACTGCGGTTTTACAACTGCGGTTTTCTATTGGAGCAGTTGTAAAACCGCTGCGGAATCCGCAGGAAGAAGTGACATGCTGCGGAATGTAAACCGCTGCGTTTCCGTGCAGTTTTTCTGCAGCATGTGTACAGCGATTTTTGTTTCCCATAGGTTTACATTGAACTGTAAACTCATGGGAAACTGCTGCGGAACCGCAGCGTTTTCCGCAGCGTGTGCACATACCTTTAGAATTAGGCTATGTGCACACGGTGCGGATTTGGCTGCGGATCCCAGTGGATTGGCCGCTGCGGATTCGCAGCAGTGTTCCATCAGGTTTACAGTTCCATGTAAACCTATGGAAAACCAAATCCGCTGTGCCCATGGTGCGGAAAATACCGCGCGGAAACGCTGCGTTGTATTTTTCCGCAGCATGTCAATTCTTTGTGCGGATTCCGCAGCGTTTTACACCTGTTCCTCAATAGGAATCCGCAGGTGAAATCCGCACAAAAAACACTGGAAATCCGTGGTAAATCTGCAGGTAAAACGCAGTGCCTTTTACCCACGGATTTTTCAAAAATGGTGCTGAAAAATCTCACATGAATCCACAACGTGGGCACATAGCCTTAGGGTTAGGGTTGGAATTAGGGTTGTGATTAGGGTTATGGTTACAGTTGGGATTAGGGTTAGGGGTGTGTTGGGGTTAGTGTTGGAGGTAGAATTGAGGGGTTTCCACTGTTTAGGCACATCAGGGGTCTCCAAACACAACATGGCGCCACCATTGATTCCAGCCAATCTTGTATTCAAAAAGTCAAATGGTGCTCCTTCATTTCCGAGCCCCGACGTGTGCCCAAACAGTGGTTTACCCCCACATATGGGGTATCAGTGTACTCAGGACTAACTGCGCAACAATTACTGGGGTCCAATTTCTCCTGTTACCCTTGTGAAAATAAAAAATTGCTTGCTAAAACATAATTTTTGAGGAAAGAAAAATCATTTTTTATTTTCACGGCTCTGCGTTGTAAACGTCTGTGAAGCACTTGGGGGTTCACAGTTCTCACCACATATCTAGATAAGTTCCTTTCGGGGACTAGTTTCCAAAATGGGGTCACTTGTGGGGGGTTTCTACTGTTTAGCCACATCAGGGTCTCTGCAAACGCAATGTGACGCCCGCAGAGCATTCCATCAAACTCTGCATTTCAAAACGTCACTACTTCACTTCCGAGACCCGGCATGTGCCCAAACAGTAGTTTACCCCCACATATTGGGTATCACCGTACTCAGGAGAAACTGAACAACAAATATTGGGGTCAAATTTCTCCTGTTAACCTTGGGAAAATTAAAACATTCTGGGCTAAATAATTATTTTTGAGTAAAGAAAACGTATTTATTATTTTCACAGCTCTGCGTTATAAACTTCTGTGAAGCACTTGGGGGTTAAAAGTGCTCACCACACATCTAGATAAGTTCCTTTCGGGGTCTAGTTTCCAAAATGGGGTCACTTGTGGGGGGTTTCTACTGTTTAGCCACATCAGGGGCTCTGCAAACGCAACGTGATGCCCGCAGACCATTCCATCAAAGTCTGCATTTCAAAACGTCACTACTTCACTTCCGAGCCCCGGCATGTGCCCAAACAGTGGTTTACCGCCACATATGGGGTATCAGCGTACTCAGGCGAAACTGGACAACAACTTTTGGGGTCAAATTTCTCCTGTTACCCTTGGGAAAATAAAAAAATGCGGGCTAAAAAATCATTTTTGAGAAAAGAAATTTTTTTTTTTTATTTTCACGGCTCTGCGTTATAAACTTCTGTGAAGCACTTGGGGGTTCAAAGTCCTCACCACACATCTAGATTAGTTCCTTTGGGGGTCTAGTTTCCAAAAGGGCGTCATTTGTGGGGGATCGCCAATGTTTAGGCACACAGGGGCTCTCTAAACATGACATGGTGTCCGCTAATGATTGGAGCTAATTTTCCACATATGGGGTATCAGCGTACTCAGGACAAACTGGACAACAAAATTTGGGGTCCAATTTCTCCTATTACCCTTTGCAAAATAGGAAATTCCAGGCTAAAAAATCATTTTTGAGGAAAGAAAAATTATTTTTTATTTTCATGGCTCTGCGTTATAAACTTCTGTGAAGCACCTGGGGGTTTAAAGTGCTCAATATGCATCTAGATAAGTTCCTTGGGGGTCTAGTCTCCAAAATGGGTTCACTTGTGGGGGAGCTCCAATGTTTAGGCACACAGGGGCTCTCCAAACACGACATGGTGTCCGCTAACAATTGGAGCTAATTTTCCATTCAAAAAGTCTAAGGCACGCCTTCCCTTCCAAGCCCTGCTGTGTGCCCAAACAGCGGTTTACCCCCACATATGAGGCATTGGCGTACTCGGGAGAAATTGCCCAACAAATTTTAGGATCCATTTTATCCTATTGCCCATGTGAAAATAAAAAAATTGAGGCAAAAATAATTTTTTTGTGAAAAAAAAGTACTTTTTCATTTTTACAGATCAATTTGTGAAGCACCTGAGGGCTTAAAGTGCTCACTAGGCATCTAGATACGTTCCTTGGGGGGTCCAGTTTCCAAAATGGAGTCACTTGTGGGGGAGCTCCAATGTTTAGGCACACAGGGGCTCTCCAAACGCAACTTGGTGTCCGCTAACGATGGAGATAATTTTTCATTCAAAAAGTCAAATGGCGCTCCTTCCCTTCCGAGCCTTACCATGTGCCCAAACAGTGGTTTACCCCCACATGTGAGGTATCGGTGTACTCAGGAGAAATTGCCCAACAAATTTTAGGATCCATTTTATCCTGTTGCCCATGTGAAAATGAAAAAATTGAGGCTAAAATAATTTTTTTGTGAAAAAAAAGTACTTTTTCATTTTTACGGATCAATTTGTGAAGCACCTGGAGCCAATTTTCATTCAAAAAGTCAAATGGTGCTCCTTCCCTTCCAAGCCCTGCCATGCGCCCAAACAGTGGTTTACCCCCACATATGAGGTATCAGTGTACTCAGGACAAATTGGACAACAGCTTTCGTGGTTCCGTTTCTCCTTTTACCATTGGGAAAATAAAAAATTGTTGCTAAAAGATCATTTTTGTGACTAAAAAGTTAAATGTTCATTTTTTCCTTCCATGTTGCTTCTGCTGCTGTGAAGCACCTGAAGGGTTAATAAACTTCTTGAATGTGGTTTTGAGCACCTTGAGGGGTGCAGTTTTTAGAATGGTGTCACTTTTGGGTATTTTCAGCCATATAGACCCCTCAAACTGACTTCAAATGTGAGGTGGTCCCTAAAAAAATGGTTTTGTAAATTTCGCTGTAAAAATGAGAAATCGCTGGTCAAATTTTAACCCTTATAACTTCCTAGCAAAAAAAAATTTTGTTTCCAAAATTGTGCTGATGTAAAGTGTACATGTGGGAAATGTTATTTATTAACTATTTTGTGTCACATAACTCTCTGGTTTAACAGAATAAAAATTCAAAATGTGAAAATTGCAAAATTTTCAAAATTTTCTCCAAATTTCCGTTTTTATCACAAATAAACGCAGAATTTATTGACCTAGATTTACCACTAACATGAAGCCCAATATGTCACGAAAAAACAATCTCAGAACCGCTAGGATCCGTTGAAGCGTTCCCGAGTTATTACCTCATAAAGGGACACTGGTCAAAATTGCAAAAAACGGCCAGGTCATTAAGGTCAAAATAGGCTGGGTCATGAAGGGGTTAAACCACAACCATTGGAAAGAGGCGCATAAGCTCAAGCTCACATTAATGCAATCTCAATAGACAAACATTGGTTCCAATTTGAGGTACCGTCACATTTAGCGACGCTGCAGCGATATAGACAACGATGCCGATCGCTGCAGCGTCGCTGTTTGGTTGCTGGAGAGCTGTCACACAGACAGCTCTCCAGTGACCAACGATGCCGAAGTCCCCGGGTAACCAGGGTAAACATCGGGTTACTAAGCGCAGGGCCGCTTGACATTGCTTTAAGATTGCATCTTAGGCTTTGTTCAGTAATCACATGTCCAGTAATCATCCATTAGAACGGAACCAGCAGCAATCCATTGACAAAAAAGTTGTACAGACACAACTTTTTCGGCTACGGTATTTTTAAAAAACTGATTTCAGCTGGATCCATTTTTTTTTTTAACATTGAAGTCTATGGAAAACGGATCCGTTATATAACCATTAGTTTTCTTCCATTTGAAACAGATACAGTATGCAAAAACAAGAAAATTGATGGCTATTTAATGGATCTGTTTTCTATAGCCTTGAATGTTGAAAAAAATTGGTCCGGCTGAAATCGTTTTTTTTTAAAAAACGGACAAAAAAAATGCGTCTGCACAACTTTTTTGTCAATAGATTGCTGCTGGATCCGTTCTAACTGATGATTACTGAAATATAGCCTTGGCAAAATGTGTAATCTGATAGATGTGTCACAGTTCATTGTTTCCGGGAATTTCGAAGTCATCATGACATCCTGATAGCTGAATTATGAGCCGAGTTTATAGTCAGTGTACTTAGTATGGTGAATGCATATGCCGCAGACAGTTGTTTTATACCAACATATAACTGCTGAATACCAGTTGGCGCCGAGCACAGAAGCAGAGTACAAAAAGGGTTTTTTTCTTCATATAATTAGTATGCTGGTAAAAAAGCTTAGTTTGACCCCTTAAGGATACAGCCTATTTTAGCTCGCAGAACACAGTGCTTTTTTTGTTCTTTTCATGAAAGCATTCTGACAGCCATGATTTTCTTTTACTGCTTGTCTGTCTTTTTTTCATGATCAAACGTATCTTCCATTATTACTACCTTCATGTTTAATTTGAATTATTGTTAATTAGAATATTGTTTAGTTAATATATATACTTGTTAGTTCATTCAAAAACAGTAATTTGGAAATGTATTCTTTTGGGGTGGTTTGGGGATGTTTATTGGGCACTATAATATACGGTAATAACTTTATTCAACAAGATATTCCAATGATGCAAATACCATATTTGTATATACTTTTTTTTTTTAAATATGTTTGCTACATTAAAGTACTTTCATAGAAAAAATATGTTATAGAAGGTCGTCAATCACTTTAAACCATGTTCCTGGCTCTTTAAATAAGTTGGTGGAGTGAAAACTTAGAGAACTTGTCTTGCATCAAGTAATAAACACAGCATTCCTGTTTGTTGGGGGGGTGGTGTGCCCCTGAAGAGTAACAATTTGATCAAGTGACCAAAAAGAGCTTTCCCGCTAGAGCTCTTAGAAACATAGGGGGCTGCAGTTGGTGTGATCCAGCCAGCTTCACAGCAGCTCCTACAGGCTTGAAAGCAAAGGCCATGTTCACACAGTGCGTTTTTTACTGCGGAACCGCAGCGGTTTTGCCGCTGCGGTTCCGCAGCTGTTTTCCATGCAGGGTACATAACAATGTAACCCTATGGAAAACAGTCACTGCTGTGCACATGATCCGTAATTTCGTTTAAAAAGCCGCGCAGAATAGCTGCGGCAAAAAAGAAGGAGCATGTCACTTCTTTTTCCTGAACCGCAGCGGTTCTGCACCCATAGACCTCCATTGTGAGGTCAAAATCGCAGTAAAACCCGCAGATCAAAAATATATCTGCGGGTTTTACGGCGATTTGATGTGCAGAACCGCTGCAGCAGGAAGTGCGGGGGAGCGGGCGGAAGTGCGTGGGCGGAGTGTGGCTGCCCCTCCATGCTCCGATCCCGCCCCCCCGTGCTCCGATGCTCCCCCCGTGCTCCGATGCCCCCCCCCAGTGCTCCGATGCCCCCCCCCGTGCCCTAATCTCCCCCCCTTATACTTACCCGGCGTCCCGGTGTCCGTCCGGCCGTCTTCTCCCTGGGCGCCGCCATCTTGCAAAATGGCGGGCGCATGCGCAGTGCGCCCGCCGAATCTGCCGGCCGGCAGATTCGCTCCAAAGTGCATTTTGATCACTGAGATATAACCTATCTCAGTGATCAAAATAAAAAAATAGTAAATGACACCCCCCCCCCCACTTTGTCACCCCCATTGGTAGGGACAATAAAAAAATTAAGAATTTTTTTTTTTTTTCACTAAGGTTAGAATAGGGTTAGGGGTAGGGTTAGGGGTAGGGTTAGGGTTAGGGGTAGGGTTAGGGGTAGGGTTAGGGTTAGGGGTAGGGTTAGGGGTAGGGTTAGGGGTAGGGTTAGGGTTAGGGGTAGGGTTAGGGTTAGGGGTAGGGTTAGGGGTAGGGTTAGGGTATTTTCAGCCATTTTAGCCCTAAAAAGCTTCCTAGGAAACACACAGTCTCTGCATAGAAAACTGCATAAAAAAGGATAAAAAAACGCATCAAAAAACGCATCAAAAAAGGACAAAAAAAGGACCAAAAAAAGGACCTGCGTTTTCTGCCAAGAGCTGCAGTTTTTTAAAAAAACTGTCCTGAAAAAAAAAGGATGGAAATCCTGAACGTGTGAACATACCCAAAGAATTTGTAAGCGCTGCATTCTTTGCCCAGGAAACAGGCCGTCTCCGATACACTGCAGGGGTGGCTGGTGTTTCTTAGAGTTTTTCAACTCTGTTTTTTGCCATGTGGCTGGTGACCTAGGTAATCAGTAGTAAACTATAGAATGAAAAAAATCATTTATTTTACAGAAAAGGAAAGGATATAAAAGAGAGGATTTCAAATAGCAGGAAAATTGCAAAGTTACGGTATTTTGTTTTTGCAAACACTTTGCAATTTTACTCATTTAACAAGATTAGACAACACCTTTAAGTTCAATGAGATTCTCACTATTTCTAACAATATTACTCATATGCATCATGAAATAGATCACATGGCCCTGAT
Organism: Ranitomeya imitator; assembly: GCF_032444005.1. Lineage (NCBI taxonomy): Eukaryota > Metazoa > Chordata > Amphibia > Anura > Dendrobatidae > Ranitomeya > Ranitomeya imitator. The sequence continues at coordinate 400,065,553 of NC_091287.1, read as the reverse complement.
GATGATGGTGTAGTTATTATGCAAATCCATCCCAGAATGACTTTTTAATCTTTTCTGAACACTTGCATTTCATCCAAAATGTAAACTATTGTAAGATGGTTGCCGGACAGGTCCTTGAGGGGAAATATGTATCATCGAGGTTGGTAGCTTTGGTGACGTAAGCTCGGGAAAGCAAGCTCCAGAACATATAGTGCTGAGAGAGTTAATAGGGCATTCCAGGGCCAGGTTTTACGAGCAGTCAAAATAGATTGTTAGAAATGACTGCTCACATATCCCCACCCAGGGGTGTGGTTTGGCAGATAAATTAAGACCAAGTGTCTCATTCGGGGTCTGTGAGTGGAGGTGTTGAGACTTCCAGTGTGTTTGCTGAAAGACATTGACCTGACGGGGCGAACCCGCAGTACTAATGGACTGTTTATTTTCTGTTTGTTTTCACTTCCTCCCGGACAAGGTTGTCTTTTGTTTGCTTATGCTTAAGCAGAGGGCAAGAATTGCCCTAATAACCAAAACACAAAGGACCGTGAGGCAAACAGAAAACTATGCAGAGAGGCAAAGGTCCTTCAAGCATAAATTGCAAAACAATATACGGTAATTTTTATTAAATCAAGCAACTAAAAAAAAATCTATTGAAGGACAGTTGGAGATGAGGGCAGACCATGCAGAAATTGGAAACAGCAAAACACTGGACAAGAGAAATTGATTACATTTATGTCCGAAAAATAAATGCAGAATAAATCACATCCAACATTGCACATACAGTATCTCTAAAGTAAATATACTATTACAAGTATATCAAAAATAGATAGCACTAATTCTGCTAGATAAAGTGCATAGTGCAAACACTATGCTATGCAGGAGGATGCAGGACACATGAGTAAACCATAGAATCGGACACTGCTGGGGTTTGTCTCTGATCTCCGCTAATGAAAAAAGTAATCGTGAATAAGATTTTAGTAAATTTATATAAGCATAACTCACAAAAGGAGGGGGGGGGGGGGATCAGACACAAATAGTGCACACCATAGCTTAAGGTATATTAATATAGAAGCACAAGTATATGGGAGCCAGGAACAATCATAAATACCCAGAATTCAAAGAAGATCCAGTGTACCCCTTGACACGTGTTTCAATGTCAATCTTCCTCAGAAGGGGTGCATGCAACTGGTGGAGGCTAGTCTCCAGCAGCAACAGCAGCAGCAAAAGCAACAGATAGAACTCCTAGCTGAGGCGATCCATGGCAGGGCAATCGCCCCAATCCCAAGTCCAGGTGATAACTCTCAAAAGATGACCCCTGGTGATAGCTTTGATTGCCCAATTTTTTGTCAGGTTTTTTTTGTTGTCGTTCATGAGTCCTGCAGCCGCCGAGCGCTGATCAGTGACACAAATCAATTATTATCGTTCATGCTCGCTGTTTTCCATGACTTTTTTAGGCCCTGACTATTCCCCTTTTCCCTTTGCACCACCTTCATGTGTGCGTTCTTCAGCCGCCGAGCCGGTGATCCATCGCACATCATTGATTGACACCTATGCTCGCTTTTGGCCAGAACTTTTTTTTCCTATCTATTTTGTTTATCCCCTTTTTCCACCACATCCATGCATGTGTCCTACAGCCATCAAGCGCTGGTCAGTGACACAAATCGCTGACTCCAATTATTTGGGTTTTTTGTATGAAAATAGAATTGAATAAAAAATAATTTTCAAAAAATAAAAAATTGTAGCCAGCTCACCCAGTCTGTCGTTTTAAGGACATCCGCTCACTGCCTGGAAGCCGCACGGAGGCGAAATGGGAGTGGCACACCCATGATGCAATAGCCACAGGAAATAACAAATAATTCCAGCGGATCTATCCTACTTGGCAGTTAAAATCCATTTTATTATTTCATCTTTAAAATAATTCATTTTGAAGAAATCCTTGATGTACACAGGGGGATCAAAGAAAGAGCACACTGCTGCTTTATGCGTGCAGACAACGCGTTTCAACCTTCTTAGGTCTTTTTTTAACTGCCAAGTAGGATAGATCTGCTGGAATTATTTGTTGTTTCCTGTGAAAAAAATAATTTTGATTGGTTAATATGACTAGATTAGAGACAGTAAAAAAAATACAGGAGTAATCAGCATCTACTACGGTATTTTTTACTGAATTTAGTCAGGGTTAGTGTCAAATAGCGCTGAAAAAAGAATCACATCCGTACGTGTGTCCTACAGCCATCAGGTGCTGACCAGCGACACAACACTGATCGGCCTCTTGTTGGTTTTCTTTTCTGTGGAAAAAGAATTAAAAAAAATAATTTTGATTAGTTGATAGAACAAGAATAGGAACAGTAAAAATATACTGTAGTAAGCAGTAACTACTACAGTATTTTTTACCGAATACAGTCATGGTTAGTGTCAGATAACACGGAAGAAAACAATCAAATCCGTACGTGCATCCTACAGCCATCGAGCGCTAATCAGTGACACATTAGTGATCGACCTCCGGTTGCTGTTTTTTTAATGTGTGTGATAAAAGAATTAAAAAAAAAAAAATTAGATTCATTATAGAACTGGATTAAGAACAGTAAAAATATACTGTAGTACTCAGTGACTACTACAGTATTCTTTTACTTTATAGTCAGGGCTAGTGTCAGATATTTGTGGACGCTCAGTAATTTTTTTACTGACATCCTTTTAGTAAGTTTGTTTTTAATTTTACCAAATGTTTATATTCTTTTTATTTTATTTGTAACTTTCTCTTTCTAGATTATTTTCTTTCTTTTTTCTCTTCTAAATAAAAATAGTGTACACCAAACACTCACACAAACACATACCTGAATAAAATTTGGTACACACACAAACACTGCATATGTGAAAAAATGTCCCAAACACGGTATTCAGCAGAGGAGTCATACACTTTCCTTGGCTCAAACACTGATAGTAAGGGAGAGGATGTCACTTTTGTTTATGTTTCATCCTCCTCTTCCTCAAGTGATACTGAACTGTTGTGCAGACGCCACAGGAAAGAAAATGAACCAGCACTCACCGTTACTGACCTCGTATTGACCTCACCCACTGGAGATTATGAGTAGAGATGAGCGAATATTTAAATGTTGAGTTCGGACTACATTCGCCGAATTTGCAAAATTCGCCGACTAATTCGTCGAATATTCGCTGAACATAACCGAACACGATTCACATCAATGGGAGGCAAAAACAAAACGCATGCACAACACCTTATAACAGCCCCAAACGCTGCCAAAGCACATCAAATGAGGGGAAGGCACCAAGAAAGTGGCCTCAATTCACCCACAGTACAGATTTTAGCATGGCACTACAGCAATCAGCCAGGCATGAGGTATCGGGGTCTGGGACAGCATTTACAGCTTTCAATTGAACGTCACAGTAAGATGAGGTGGGTGAGGGATCAGTGTAGGGCCCCTTTGCTGGGAGCCCTGATACCACATGCAACACTTCTAACTGCTTTCATGCTGAGCCACACTCAGGTGGCACAAATATCAGTTTTGAAGACTACCATTGTCAGAAAGATTTAAGGATAGTAACATGGGTGGTTGAGTCCAAGGAAGTGGAGGCCTGATGGTCTCGGAGGCCTACTGCTACAGACAACATGCATGAAGGAGACCCAACTATGAGTGTTCACATTTCCAAAAATTATTGGAAGACACCACCAAAGTGGCATCAAATTCACCACAGTAGAAATAGTATAATAGGGACCGAAATTTCTTCTACTACACCCAGTTCAGCAGATGGACACCCTACAAGGAGTGTTCACATTTAAAGAAATGAAGGCTTTACACCGCAGAAGTGGCATCAATTTCACCACAGTAGAAATAGTATAATAGGGACCGACAGATCTTCCACTACACCCAATACAGCAGATGGACACCCAACCAGGAGTGTACACATTTCCAAAAATTATTGGCAGACACTACCAAAGTGGCATCAATTTCACCACAGTAGAAATAGTATAATAGGGACCGACAGTTCTTCCACTACACGCAATCCAGCAGATGGACACCCAACCAGGAGTGTTCACATTTCCAAAAATTTTTTGCAGACACCACAGAAGTGGCATCAATTTCCCCACAGTAGAAATAGTATAATAGGGACCGACAGGTCTTCCACTATACCCAATCCAGCAAATGGACACCCAACAAGGAGTGTTCACATGCAAAGATATGAGGGCCTTACACCACCAAAGTGGCTACAATTTTACCACTGTAGAAATAGTATAATAGGGACCGACAGGTCTTCCACTACACCCAATACAGCAGATGGACACCCAACCAGAAGTGTTCACATTTCCAAAAAATATTGGCAGACACCACAGAAGTGGCATCAATTTCCCCACAGTAGAAATAGTATAATAGGGACCGACAGGTCTTCCACTACACCCAATCCAGCAAAAGGACACCCAACCAGAAGTGTTCACACTTCCAAAAAATATTGGCAGACACCACAGAAGTGGCATCAATTTCATCACAGTAGAAATAGTATAATAGGGACCAACAGGTCTTCTACTACACCCAATACAGCAGATGGACACCCAACCAGAAGTGTTCACATTTCCAAAAAATATTGGCAGACACCACAGAAGTGGCATCAATTTCCCCACAGTAGAAATAGTATAATAGGGACCGACAGGTCTTCCACTACACCCAATCCAGCAAAAGGACACCCAACCAGAAGTGTTCACACTTCCAAAAAATATTGGCAGACACCACAGAAGTGGCATCAATTTCATCACAGTGGAAATAGTATAATAGGGACCAACAGGTCTTTCACTACACCAAATACAGCAGATGGATACCCAACAAAGAGTGTCCACATGTAAAAAAATGAGGGCCTTACAGCACAAAAGTGACAACAATTTCAACACAGTAAAAATAGTATAATGGGGACCAACGGTTCTTCCACTACACCCAATACAGCAGATGTACACCCAACCAGGAGTGTTCACAGTTATACAAATAAGGGCCTTACTACACAGAAGTGGCATCAATTTCACCACAGTGGAAATATTACAATAGGGACCGACAGTTTTTCCACTACACCCAATACAGCAGATGAACACCCAACCAGGAGTGTTCACATTTAAAGAAATGAGGGCTTTACACCACCAAAGTGGAATCAATTTCAACACAGTAGAAATCTTAATATATACTTACCTTGTAATGTCTTCACATCATGTTCCGTCCAGATGTGTCCGGATCACAGAATTCCAAGCGGCGGAAGTTGACTGACCGCCATATTGGGACAACCAAGTGATGGGTGTCTCAATATGGAAACTGCTGGCGGCAGAGGCGCGACGTGTCTACAGGCAGAGGAAGCCGGTCACATTAAAGGGGTTTTCCCACGAGCAAAAGTTCATTTTTAAAAATTGTCTGTGTCTGACCATGTACGGAGCATACCACATCTCCTGGGCAGGGGAGGAAGAAAAAGACAATACTGACATTACAGCAGGGGATCACAGAGGATTCATTTTGTCAGGTAAAATATTTCACTGTTTTTAAACAATATTTTACCTCACAAAATGTATGTATGCGATTTCCTGCTGTGATGTCAATATTGTCTTTTGCTTCCTCCCCTGCCCAAGAGCTGTGGTATGTACGGAACACGGTCAGACACAGACAATTTTTAAAATGAACTTTCGTTCGTGGGAAAGCCCCTTTAAAAAGAAAATATCAACGCCAACATGGCTCCCCCTAAAAAGGACGAAGGACTCTTGATCCGAAACGCGCGTCGGGGCACGTCTGTCCACACTCACCACACCTTACAGGTAACCATTCCTCTATGATTCGCATGCTGTGACCGGTTATCTTGCAGCTGAAGGTCACGGCTTTGATGGGTCTCACATAGTGTACAGTAGATGGTATTATTTGGATATATTACCTATGCTTACTGACCACTACATTATGGCACGTATACATTGATGTGAGTTAGCAGATATTACTCTGCTCTCTTGGTTGGTTGCCTGTTATTCATTTGTATACCCATATTTTCTCATGTTATATGGACATTTATATGCCCTTGTACGCTATATATATTTAATATTCTCTTACGGGCTATATATTATTGAAGAATGCCATCTAATTTGTACCATGTACATGTTATACATTTGTGACTTTTTTGTGAGGTGTGTTTTTTGTGGGCTGATACACACGATGTGTGGTTAGTACCACATTGCTATATTTTTTTTCTTTTTTTGTCCCTATTCATTACCAATAAAATTTATATTTTGATTATTTCATATATTATTATGTGTCCATTTTAATTATTTCTTTGACCCTTGTTGTTCGGTTTTTTCTTTCTTTGGTGTTCTCTATTTGCCGAATGGTTTGCCATTCATATTGTTATCCTTCATCAAGCTCTGTGATATTATACTATCCTTAGGTTTTTCCTTACATTGCTTGTAAATTGTGCAATTTCTCACAGTATTATATACAGCACAGCCTGCGTAGTAGTATACACAGCACAGCCCACACAGTGTTATATACACAGCACAGCCCACACAGTGGTACAGTTAGGTCCATATATATTTGGACAGAGACAACATTTTTCTAATTTTGGTTATAGATATTACCACAATGAATTTTAAACAAAACAATTTATATGCAGTTGAAGTTGAGACTTTTAGCTTTCATTTAAGGGTATCCACATTAAAATTGGATGAGGGGTTTAGGAGTTTCAGCTCCTTAACATGTGCCACCCTGTTTTTAAAGGGACCACAAGTAATTGGACAATTGACTCCAAGGCTAATTCATGGACAGGTGTGGGCAATCCCTTTGTTATGTCATTCTCAATTAAGCAGATAAAAGGCCTGGAGTTGATTTGAGGTGTGGTGCTTGCATTTGGAAGGTTTTGCTGTGAAGTAAACATGCGGTCAAAGGAGCTCTCCATGCAGGTGAAACAAGCCATCCTTAAGCTTTGAAAACAGAAAAAACCCATCCGAGAAATTGCTACAATATTAGGAGTGGCAAAATCTACAATTTGGTACATCCTGAGAAAGAAAGAAAGCACTGGTGAACTCATCAATGCAAAAAGACCTGGGCGCCCACAGAAGACAACAGTGGTGGATGATCGCAGAATAATTTCCAGGATGAAGAGAAACCCCTCCACAACAGCCAACCAAGTGAACAACACTCTCCAGGAGGTAGGCGTATCAATATCCATATCTACCATAAAGAGAAGACTGCATGAAAGTAAATACAGAGGGTTCACTGCATGGTGCAAGCCACTCATAAGCATCAAGAAGAAAAAGGCTAGACTGGACTTTGCTAAAAAACATCTAAAAAAAGCCAGCACAGTTCTGGAAGAACATTTTTTGGCCAGATGAAACCAAGATCAACCTGTATCAGAATGATGGAAAGAGAAAAGTATGGCGAAGGCGTGGTACAGCTCATGATCCATAGCATACCACATCATCTGTAAAACACGGCGGAGGCAGTGTGATGGCTTGGGCATGCATGGCTGCCAGTGGCACTGGGTCACTAGTGTTTATTGATGATGTGACACAGGACAGAAGCAGCCGAATGAATTCTGAGGTATTCAGAGACATACTGTGTGCTCAGATCCAGCCAAATGCAGCCAAACTGATCGGTCGTCGCTTCATACTACAGATGGACAATGACCCAAAACATAAAGCCAAAGCAACCCAGGAGTTTATTAAAGCAAAGAAGTGGAATATTCTTGAATGGCCAAGTGAGTCATCTGATCTCAACCCAATTGAGCATGCATTTCACTTGTTAAAGACTAAACTTCAGACAGAAAGGCCCACAAACAAACAGCAACTGTAAACCACTGTAGTGTAGGCTGGGCAGAACATCAAAAAGGAGGAAACACAGTGTCTGGTGATGTCCATGAGTTCAAGACTTCAGGCAGTCATTGCCAACAAAGGGTTTTCAACCAAGTACTAAAAATGAACATTTTATTTAAAATTATTGAATCTGTCCAATTGCTTTAGGTCCCTTTAAAAACAGGGGTGGCACATGTTAAAGGGAACCTGTCACCTGAATTTGGCGGGACCAGTTTTGGGTCATATGGGCGGAGTTTTCAGGTGTTTGATTCACCCTTTCCTTACCCGCTGGCTGCATGCTGGCCGCAATATTGGATTGAAGTTCATTCTCTGTCCTCCGTAGTACACGCCTGTGCAAGGTAATCTTGCTTTGCGCAGGCGTGTACTACGGAGGACAGAGAATGAACTTCAATCCAATATTTCGGCCAGCAGGCAGCCAGCGGGTAAGGAAAGGGTGAATCAAACACCTGAAAACTCCGCCCATATGACCCAAAACTGGTCCCGCCAAATTCAGGTGACAGGTTCCCTTTAAGGAGCTGAAACTCCTAAACCCTTCATCCAATTTAAATGTGGATACCCTCAAATGAAAGCTGAAAGTCTGTACTTCAACTGCATCTGAATTGTTTTGTTTAAAATTCATTGTGGTAATGTCTATAACCAAAATTAGAAAAATGTTGTCTCTGTCCAAATATATATGGACCTAACTGTATATACACAGCACAGCCCACACAGTGTTATATACACAGCACAGCCCACACAGTAGTATATACACAGCACAGCCCACACAGTGGTATATACACAGCACAGCCCACACAGTGGTATATACACAGCACAGCCCACACAGTGGTATATACAGCACAGCCCACACAGTGGTATATACACAGCACAGCCCACACAGTGGTATATACACAGCACAGCCCACACAGTGGTATATACACAGCACAGCCCACACAGTGGTATATACACAGCACAGCCCACACAGTGGTATATACAGCACAGCCCACACAGTGGTATATACACAGCACAGCCCACACAGTGGTATATACACAGCACAGCCCACACAGTGGTATATACACAGCACAGCCCACACAGTGGTATATACACAGCACAGCACACACAGTGGTATATACAGCACAACCCACATCTCAAGCCCCCGATAATGGCTCCACAGTCCAGTTAAAAAAAAAACAAAAAAAACCACTCTCCTCACCTTTCCTCTTGCCCGTGCTGCTCCTGTCTCCTGTCTCAGCGGCTGCAATCTGCCCAGGACACAGCAGGTGTGCGATGATATGACGTCATCGCGCACCCGCAGTGTCAGAGGCAGAGCGGGGAATGATGGGAGAGGGAGTGTCAGCGGACGCTCTCTCCTCCATCATTGCATTGAACTATACCGGCGTCATAGACGCCGGTATAGTTCAATGCGGCGGCGGCACTGGCGGGGGGAGGGGGAGAAAGAGTGCAGCGGCCCACTACTGGCACCGGCCCTTCTGGCATTTGCCAGAAGTGCGCTATGGCCAGTCCGGCCCTGCGTCTCCAAGAGGTTAATAAAAACTATTTGCAAACATTTTTTTCCTGCATTCAAAAGAAAACACGTGCAGTTCCTCATGGTTGCCTGTAGATGATGTTGTAGTAGTTAGAAATAAAAGTAAGATACTCAGGAGACAGAAGTGAACTAGGATGTTCCACAGTCTGGCGTGACCCAATGTGCGCTGAAGTCACATTACCCTAATCTTGGCACTGATCCAAATACAGAGAGTTACAGGGGATAAAGTCACCACAATGTGTCACTCCGTCTCAGAGCGCTAAATGCCATTACATGCAATGATAAACATTTACGGCAAAGAACATGGACATGAGTAATAACTACTGAGTCACCAAAGGGAGTGTTACATCTGAGTTCATGATAAATGAGCGAATGAACTAGAAACATGGAGGGAGAGTTACTAATGTGTCAGAATTTTATTGAGCTAGAATTCTGGTGCAGGTGCCATATTTATGGGTTCATAGGGAGATTTTTTATGTGAATTTTTCTGAAAAAAATGTATATTCTCTCAAAAAACAAGCTTTTTGGATTTTTCTTTTAGCATGACCGTGATGAATGCACTAGTCATGGCTCTCATAGCTCTAGAGAAACATAGGCATACTGTGTATTAAAGGGAACCCACCACCAGAAAAAACGCTGTTAACCTGCATATGTGGGGTTAATCTTCATGTTAATAAGTGTTAGGGCTCTTTTCCGCTTGCGAGAAACACGTCCGTGTCTCGCATGTGAAAACCAAGCTCTGGCGCCGGCACTTGGGAGCGGAGCGTGTGGCCGCATAGCAACACATGGAGCTGCACGCTCCGCTCCCAAGTGCCGGCACCAGAGCTTGGTTTTCACATGTGAGACACGGATGTGTTTCTCGCAAATGAAAAAGAGCCCTTATAATGCTGCCCAGCGCCTGCACATAGCCTAAGGCTGGGATCACACATGCGAGAAACACGTCCGTGTCTCGCATGTGAAATCCAAGCTCTGGCACCGACACTCCAGAGCGGAGTGTGTGGCTCCATGTGTTGCTACAGTATGCGGCCGCACGCTCCGCTCCGAAGTGCCGGCGCCAGAGCTTGGATTTCACATGCGAGACACGGACGTGTTTCTCGCATGTGTGATCCCGGCCTAATGCTACGGGGAGAAAATTAACTTTATCCTCCCCAGCAGTGTTCCTGTTTAATTAATGGGGCGGCGCTGGTTCATTCACCGCTCTGAGAATACAATGCGGATCTAACTATCCGTGACTGACAGCCAGCCCCAATTCAGAGCGAGTATCCTCACCCAACATCCTTAGTTGGAAAAAGGAGACTCTACACAGAGATAAAGTGGAACGATCACAACACCGTCTGAGGAACTTTCTGCAGTGCAATCAGCCCAGTCCCCATTGGCCTTGTGCAGCTGACCTGGCATACAGGTATGCCCACCCCTGCTATGGGCTCTCCACATGAAAAATAGAAGCAACATGTCATTTCAGGAGACATCTTTGCTTAATAAAACACTCCAAATTTGACTACTAAATCAACTGATGCAGAGAAAATTGCCCATATTACAAAAACAAGAAAACCACTAAGGGCGCAGTCAGACGGCTGTATAAATAGGCCCAAGATTGGATCACAGTGCTCGGACTGGCCGGCGGCTCCTCGACCCGAGAGTGACAGCTTCATATATTTCTATGCAGCTGTGACGCTCAGGTCGGGAGAGCTGTGGCCAGTCAGAGCACTGCGGCCCAATCTATACGGCCATCAGACAGCTCTATAGCAAATATGCCAAATTATGCTGTTTATTTCTCGTTAATTATTCATCCACAAAATATTTATTTTAAACATAACCTAAGGGTATATGCAAACGTTCACCTGATGAGTTTTTCAAGTAGAAGTTGCTTCAGGAAACCCTGTTTTTTTTTTTCTGAAGCATCTTTTGTGTTTGTTTTTTTGGGTCATTTACTACAAATTCTTCTGATGTTTTTTGGTCACCAGAGTTTTTTTTGGAGAGTTTTCTCATTCCTATAAGGCCAAGTGCACGTGTTGAGTATTTGGTGATTTTTTTTACCTCAGTATTTATAAGCAAAAACCAGGAGTGGTGACGTGTTTCTATCACGGTATGTGCACACAGTCAGTAATCAGTTGCGCTTATGACGTAGCACATGTCCGCTGCGTCCAAAGTGCTGCCGTCTATTGAACGCAGGTGATTCCGCATGTGTTCAATGAACCGTGCGGAATCACTGCGACCAATACATTGTAAGGCCGGCGTCACACTACCGTGTTTTACGGACGTAAGAGGGGTGCTGAAAATGCGGATTGCATGCGGTACAATGCTTCTCTATGCCCCTGCTCCTATCAGCCGTATTTTACTGATCCGTATTATACGGTCTTCTACGGACGTAGAAAATCGCAGCATGCTGCGTTTGCCACCGTATTGCGCAAAAAATCCGCCAATGAAAGTCTATGGGGGCCAGAAAAATACGGATTACACACAGACCAGCAGTGTGACTTGCAAGAAATACGCAGCAGTGTTAGAGAGAAAAGCCGGCAATTCAGCTTGGTGTACAGTAAAATCACACTGACAGCTTACAATAGAATAGGTAGAATAAATGTGTACACATAGAATAGGTATATTTATATATATGTCAGTGAGACACATATATGTATATATATAAATATTTCATACAGCGCTAGATAGCTTTAAAGCCGATAATTCAATTGCCGACTTTTGCTACCTCCTTCCTAAACCCGACATGATATGAGACCTGGTTTACATACAGTAAACCATCTCATATCCCCATTTTTTTTGCATATTCCACACTACTAATGTTAGTAGTGTGTATGTGCAAAATTTGGGCGCTCTAGCTATTAAATTTAAGGGTTAAATGGCGGAAAAAATTGGCGTGGGCTCCCGCGCAATTTTCTCCGCCAGAGTAGTAAAGCCAGTGACTGACGGCAGATATTTATAGCCTGGAGAGGGTCCACGGTTTTTGGCCCCCCTGGCTAAAACCATCTGCCCCCAGCCACCCCAGAAAAGGCACATCTGGAAGATACGCCTATTCTGGCACTTGGCCACTCTCTTCCCATTCCCGTGTAGCGGTGGGATATGGGGTAATGAAGGGTTAATGTCACCTTGCTATTGTAAGGTGACATTAAGCCAGATTAATAATGGAGAGACGTCAATTATGACACCTATCCATTATTAATCCAATAGCATGAAATGGTTAAAAAACACACACACACACACACATTATTAAAAATTATTTTAATGAAATGAACACACAGTTTGTTTGAATACTTTATTGTTCTCTCAATCCACCTGAAGACCCTCGCTCTGTAACAAAGGAAACATAATAAACCAACAATATACATACCTTCCGATGATCTGTAACGTCCCACGATGTAAATCTATCTGAAGGGGTTAAAATATTTTAGAGCCAGGAGCTCTGCTAATGCAGCTGTGCTCGTGGCTGTAAACCCCGGGGAATGAAGGTAATGTAGATCAATGACCTGTAGTTACCTTCATTCGCGGTGATGCGCCCTCTGCTGGTTGAGCCGCAGCGTCAAAAACGCAGTGTCCAGATGTTACAGCATAGTGGAGGGGATTTAATGAAATCCCGTCTCCACTATGCAGTAAAAAACGCATGCGGCATAGCCGCGAAAACACACATGCGGCGCATCTTTTCAGAACGCAGCATGTCATTACAATGAGCAAAACACGCAAGAACACCGCAGGTGACCTGTCAGTGACCTCAGGTGCAGATTTGGTCAGGATTTTACCTGCATAAAATCCTGACCAAATCCTGAAGCCAGCCTGAACGTGGAAACATACCCTTATACTTTTCCTCTAATTGTTCCTCTCCTAGTTTTGGCTTACAAGTACTGAGGTAAACAACTCACAAATACTGAACGTGACCTAAGGCCGGTTTCACACGCCAGTGGCTCCGGTACGTGAGGTGTCAGTTTCCTCACGTACCGGAGACACTGACTCACATAGACACATTGAAAGCAATGTGTCACTGCACATGTCAGCGTGTTTTCAAGGACCGTGTGTCCGTGTGCAAAACACGGAGACATATCAGTGCAGCGCCCCAGAGATCTGGTCGTTGCAGTATGACACTCTGCCACTAAGGGAAGTGATGGTACGTCTGATGGCACTGAAGGAATTCTACTGACCAGGTATCACCAGCACACATTACACTTCACACTCCGGCCACTAGGGGGAGAAAAAGGCTTTATTTATTGGGCCACTCCTCACACTGATAAAACTAGGGGTTGGATAGGAAGTTAGTCAGAAGCTGACTGGGTTGGATTCAGGCAACATCTCGTGGCAGGGCGTGTTGCAGGGAGAAGATTCAGGGGGGTGCCTGTCAGGCGTGGGAACCTGGCAGGTACCTAGCGAACAGAACAGAACGTTACGGAACCGCTCCTGCACTACCTTGCGGCGGTATCCTAAGAAAGAGACACGAAGCGAAGGATATTGTGTAAAAGTGAGAAACAAGATCAAGCACAAAGGAGAGCCAGTAGGAGTCGTACCCCGAGAACGGCAACATCCTACTGAGGCGCGTAGCCGGTGGCCGGAACACTGAGGAAGTAACTGACTCTATGCCTTACTTCAAACTCCGCAGGACAGTTAATTATAGGTTGGCTGTCCACCTTAAATTTCCTACGAAGACATAGGGGGCAACGCGTGGAGAGGGGCGTCTCTAGGGTCCCGGAAGAGCTCCGAGCCTTCCCGTCATACGGGTGCGTCCTAGCCACATACCTGGGGGACGAGAAACTAGTAACATCTGGAACGAAATAGAAAGAAAGAGAAAGAACTAGAAAGAACGAACGAACTAGAACAGAAGTTGTGAGGACTATACCGAATGCTCAGCAGGGTAGCACTACAACACACAGGTGCTATTGGTAGGCGACGATTTCCACCTGCAAAGGGAACTCTGGATGTGCCATCGGACCGGCCGGTCTCAGACAGCCCTGTTAACTGTGCTCTGGATTGCGGATCCTGAAGTCTTCAGTAAAGAGGTAAAGAGACTGCAACCTTGTGTCCTCGTTATTGTCTGCACCTCACACCATCGCCATCTACATCACTGGGAAGCTCTGGAGACATACTTCACCTGTGAGAAGGTATACCATCCAGCTGCCATTCCATCACCCCAGCGGACCCCACAGCAGCGTCGGTCATCCTGACCAAACACCACAGGTAGCGTCACGAAACCTTGACAGACTCCTATCACCTTTTATTGGACGCCCCTTAGCTGGGTCACGGACCGGGTCCAGCCACCGTGACAACCCCAGAACTGAGACAGAAAGGACCGGTACCGAGTAACCAACGGCCCTGTGTCTCGGGGCGATTCATCAGTGTTCGTGGGAGCGCACGGATTACACGGACCCATTAACCCCTTCATGACCCAGCCTATTTTGACCTTAAAGACCTTGCCGTTTTTTGCAATTCTGACCAGTGTGCCTTTATGAGGTAATAACTCAGGAACGCTTCAACGGATCCTAGCGGTTCTGAGATTGTTTTTTCGTGACATATTGGGCTTCATGTTAGTGGTAAATTTAGGTCAATAAATTCTGCGTTTATTTGTGATAAAAATGGAAATTTGGCGAAAATTTTGAAAATTTCGCAATTTTCACATTTTGAATTTTTATTCTGTTAAACCAGAGAGTTATGTGACACAAAATAGTTAATAAATAACATTTCCCACATGTATACTTTACATCAGCACAATTTTGGAAACAAAATTTTTTTTTGCTAGGAAGTTATAAGGGTTAAAATTTGACCAGCGATTTCTCATTTTTACAACGAAATTTACAAAACCATTTTTTTTAGGGACCACCTCACATTTGAAGTCAGTTTGAGGGGTCTATATGGCTGAAAATACCCAAAAGTGACACCATTCTAAAAACTGCACCCCTCAAGGTACTCAAAACCACATTCAAGAAGTTTATTAACCCTTCAGGTACTTCCCAGCAGCAGAAGCAACATGGAAGGAAAAAATGAACATTTAACTTTTTAGTCACAAAAATTATCTTTTAGCAACAATTTTTTTATTTTCCCAATGGTAAAAGGAGAAACTGAACCACGAAAGTTGTTGTCCAATTTGTCCTGAGTACACTGATACCTCATATGTTTGGGTAAACCACTGTTTGGGCGCACGGCAGGGCTTGGAAGGGAAGGAGCTCCATTTGACTTTTTGAATGAAAAATTGGCTCCACTCTTTAGCGGACACCATGTCACATTTGGAGAGCCCCCGTGTGCATAAAAATTGGAGCTCCCCCACAAGTGACCCCATTTTGGAAACTAGACGCCCCAAGGAACTTATCTAGATGCATAGTGAGCACTTTGAACCCCCAGGTGCTTCACAAATTGATCCGTAAAAATGAAAAAGTACTTTTTTTTCACAAAAAAATTCTTTTAGCCTCAATTTTTTCATTTTCACATGGGCAACAGGATAAAATGGATCATAAAATTTGTTGGGCAATTTCTCCCGAGTACGCTGATACCTTATATGTGGGGGTAAACTACTGTTTGGGCACATGGTAAGGTTCGGAAGGGAAGGAGCGCCATTTGACTTTTTGAATGAAAAATTATCTCCATTGTTAGCGGACACCATGTCGCGTTTGGAGAGCCCCTGTGTGCCTAAACATTGGAGCTCCCCCACAAGTGACCCCATTTTGGAAACTAGACCCCCCAAGGAACTTATTTAGATGCCTAGTGAGCACTTTAAACCCCCAGGTGCTTCACAAATTGATCTGTAAAAATGAAAAAGTACTTTTTTTTCACAAACAAATTCTTTTCACCTCAATTTTTTCATTTTCACATGGGCAATAGGATAAAATGGATCATAAAATTTGTTGGGCAAATTCTCCCGAGTACGCCGATACCTCATATGTGGGGGTAAACTACTGTTTGGGCACACGGCAGGGCTCGGAAGGGAAGGCGCGCCATTTAACTTTTTGAATGGAAAATTAGCTCCAATTGTTAGCGGACACCATGTCGCGTTTGGAGAGCCCCTGTGTGCCTAAACATTGGAGCTCCCCCACAAGTGACCCCATTTTGGAAACTAGACCCCCCAAGGAACTTATGTAGATGCATATTGAGCACTTTAAACGCCCAGGTGCTTCACAGAAGTTTATAACGCAGAGCCATGAAAATAAAAAATAATTTTTCTCTCCTCAAAAATGATTTTTTTAGCCTGGAATTTCCTATTTTGCCAAGGGTAATAGGAGAAATTGGACCCCAAATGTTCTTGTACAGATTGTCCTGAGTATGCTGATACCCCATATGTGGGGGTAAACCACTGTTTGGGTGCACGGCAGGGCTCGGAAGGGAAGGCACGCCATTTGGCTTTTTAAATGGAAAATTAGCTCCAATCATTAGCGGACACCATGTCACGTTTGGAGAGCCCCTGTATGCCTAAACATTGGAGATCCCCCATAAATGACCCCATTTTGGAAACTAGACCCCCAAAGGAACTAATCTAGATGTGTGGTGAGGACTTTGAACCCCCAAGTGCTTCACAGAAGTTTATAACGCAGAGCCATGAGAAAAAAAAAAATATTTTCTCAAAAATGATCTTTTAGCCTGTAATTTTTTATTTTCCCAAGGGTAACAGGAGAAATTTGACCCCAAATGTTGTTGTCCAGTTTCTCCTGAGTATGCTGATACCCCATATGTGGGGGTAAACTACTGTTTGGGCACATGCCGGGGCTCGGAAGTGAAGTAGTGACGTTTTGAAATGCAGACTTTGATGGAATGCTCTGTGGCCGTCACGTTGCGTTTGCAGAGCCCCTGATGTGGCTAAACAGTAGAAACCCCCCACAAGTGACCCCATTTTGGAAACTAGACCCCGAAAGGAACTTATCTAGATGTGTGGTGAGGACTTTAAACCCCCAAGTGCTTCACAGAAGTTTATAACGCAGAGCCATGAAAATAAAAAATAAAAATTATTTTCTCAAAAATGATCTTTTAGCCTGCAATTTTTTATTTTCCCAAGGGTAACAGGAGAAATTTCACCAAAAAAGTTGTTGTTCAGTTTCTCCTGAGTACGCTGATACCCCATATGTGGGGGTAAACCAATGTTTGGGCACACGCCGGGGCTCGGAAGTGAAGTAGTGACGTTTTGAAATGCAGACTTTGATGGAATGCTCTGCGGGCGTCACGTTGCGTTTGCAGAGCCCCTGATGTGGCTAAACAGTAGAAACCCCCCACAAGTGACCCCATTTTGGAAACTAGACCCCGAAAGGAACTTATCTAGATGTGTGGTGAGCACTTTGAACCCCCAAGTGCTTCACAGAAGTTTACAACGCAGAGCCATGAAAATAATAAATACGTTTTCTTTCCTCAAAAATAATTATTTAGCCCAGAATTTTTTATTTTCCCAAGGGTTACAGGAGAAATTGGACCCCAAAAGTTGTTGTCCAGTTTCTCCTGAGTACGCTGATACCCCATGTGTGGGGGTAAACCACTGTTTGGGCACACGTCGGGGCTCAGAAGGGAAGTAGTGACTTTTGAAATGCAGACTTTGATGGAATGGTCTGCGGGCGTCACGTTGCGTTTGCAGAGCCCCTGGTGTGCCTAAACAGTAGAAACCCCCCACAAGTGACCCCATTTTAGAAACTAGACCCCCCAAGGAACTTATCTAGATATGTGGTGAGCACTTTGAACCCCCAAGTGCTTCACAGACGTTTACAACGCAGAGCCGTGAAAATAAAAAATCATTTTTCTTTCCTCAAAAATGATGTTTTAGCAAGCATTTTTTTATTTTCACAAGGGTAACAGGAGAAATTGGACCCCAGTAATTGTTGCGCAGTTTATCCTGAGTATGCTGGTACCCCATATGTGGGGGTAAACCACTGTTTGGGCACACGTCGGGGCTCGGAATTGAGGGAGCACCATTTGACTTTTTGAATACAAGATTGGCTGGAATCAATGGTGGCGCCATGTTGCGTTTGGAGACCCCTGATGTGCCTAAACAGTGGTAACCCCTCAATTCTACCTCCAACACTAACCCCAACACACCCCTAACCCTAATCCCAACTGTAGCCATAACCCTAATCACAACCCTAACCACAATCCTAATTCCAACCCTAACCCTAAGGCTATGTGCCCACGTTGCGGATTCGTGTGAGATTTTTCAGCATCATTTTTGAAAAATCCGCGGGTAAAAGGCACTGCGTTTTACCTGCGGATTTCCAGTGTTTTTTGTGCGGATTTCATCTGCGGATTCCGCACGGTATTTTCCGCACCATGGGCACAGCGGATTTGGTTTTCCATAGGTTTACATGGAACTGTAAACCTGATGGAACACTGCTGCGAATCCGCAGCGGCCAATCCACTGGGATCCGCAGCCAAATCCGCACCGTGTGCACATTGCCTAATTCTAAAGGTATGTGCACACGCTGCGGAAAACGCTGCGGATCCGCAGTAGTTTCCCATGAGTTTACAGTTCAATGTAAACCTATGGGAAACAAAAATCGCTGTACACATGCTGCAGAAAAACTGCACGGAAACGCAGCGGTTTACATTCCGCAGCATGTCTCTTCTTTCTGCGGATTCCGCAGCGGTTTTACAACTGCTCCAATAGAAAACAGCAGTTGTAAAACCGCAGTGAAATGCGCAGAAAAAACATGGTAAATCCGCCATAAATCCGCAGCCGTTTAGCACTGCGGATTTATCAAATCCGCAGCGGAAAAATCCGCAGAGGACCAGAATACATGTGCACATACCGAAACCCTAGCCCTAACCCTAGCTCTAACCCTAGCCCTAACCCTAGCCCTAACCCTAGCTCTAACCCTAACCCTACCCCTAGCCCTAACCCTAGCCCTAACCCTAACCCTAACCCTAGCCCTAACCCTAGGCCTAACCCTAACCCTAGCCCTAACCCTAACCCTACCCCTAACCCTAACCCTACCCCTAACCCTAGCCCTATTCTAACATTAGTGGAAAAAAAAAATTCTTTATTTTTTTATTGTCCCTACCTATGGGGGTGACAAAGGGGGGGGGGGGTAATTTATCATTTTTTTATTTTGATCACTGGGATAGATTATATCTCAGTGATCAAAATGCACTTTGAACGAATCTGCCGGGCGGCAGATTCGGCGGGCGCACTGCGCATGCGCCCGCCATTTTGGAAGATGGCGGCGCCCAGGGAGAAGACGGACGGACCCCGGCAGGATCGGTAAGTATGATGGGGTGGGGGGGGAGCACGGGGGGGGGATCGGAGCATGGGGGGGTGGATCGGAACGCGGGAGGGGTGTAACGGAGCACGGGGGGGGTGTAACGGAGCACGGCGGGGTGGAACGGAGCACGGGGGGGTGGAACGGAGCACGGGGGGGGTGGATCAGAGTGCAGGGGGGGTGATTGGAGCACGGGGGGGTGATTGGAGCACGGGGTTGAGCGGACAAGAGCACGGGGGGGAGCGGAGCACAGGACGGAGGGGAGCGGGGCAGTGTACCAGACAGATCGGAGGGCTGGGGGGGCGATCGGTGGGGTGGGGGCACATTAGTATTTCCAGCCATAGGCGATGATATTGCAGCATCGGCCATGGCTGGATTGTAATATTTCACCCGTTATAATAGGTGAAATATTACAAATCGCTCTGATTGGCAGTTTCACTTTCAACAGCCAATCAGAGCGATCGTAGCCACGGGGGGGTGAAGCCACCCCCCCTGGGCTAAACTACCACTCCCCCTGTCCCTGCAGATCGGGTGAAATGGGAGTTAACCCTTTCACCCGATCTGCAGGGACGCGATCTTTCCATGACGCCACATAGGCGTCATGGGTCGGATTGGCACCGACTTTCATGACACCTACGTGGCGTCATGGGTCGGGAAGGGGTTAAAGTCAATGGGTCCGTGTAAAACATGTACCGCACACGGACGCTGTCCGTGTGCAGTCCGTGTGCCGTGCAGGATACAGTGCTACTGTAAACGCTGTCCCCCCCACGTGGTGCTGAAGCGGCCATTCATATCTTCTTTCCAGCAGCGTTCGCTGGAAAGAAGATATGAAAAATCCTTTTTTTTGTCCTCGTGTTAAAAATAAAGATCCCTGTCGCCACCCCCTCCCACTCCCTGTGCGCCCCCCCGCTGTAACTAAAATACTCACCCGCTCCCTCGCAGCGTCCTGTCCTCGCCGGATCTTCTCCTGTATGAGTGGTCACGTGGGGCCGCCGATTACAGTCATGAATATGTGGCTCCACCTCCCATAGGGGTGGAGCCGCATATTCATTACTGTAATAAGCGGCCCCACGTGACCGCTCATACAGAAGGTGCGGCGAGGACAGGACGCTGCGAGGGAGCGGGTGAGTATTTTAGTTACAGCGGGGGGGCGCACAGGGGGTGGGAGGGGGTGGCGACAGGGATCTTTATTTTAAACACGAGGACAAAAAAAAGGATTTTTCATATCTTCTTTCCAGCGAACGCTGCTGGAAAGAAGATATGAATGGCAGCTTCAGCACCACGTGGGGGGGGGACAGCGCTTATCTCTAGCGCTGTCTCCTGCACGCTCCGTGTGGTACCCAGTCAGCACACGGGCGGCACACGTGTGCCACACTGATGTACCACAGGAGACACGGACAATTCCGGTACCGATTTTTCCGGTACCGGAATTATCTGGACGTGTGAGACTGGCCTAAGACGTCTCTTTTACTGTAGTCTAATGATCTTTTCCCTCAATTGAATAATTAGGAAATTGATAGTGTATTTTAAGCAAAAAACAATGGAAAAACACATCTGGGCGTCTTTTCAACATTCCTGTTGCCTTGAGTTGCAAAGTGCAGAGCTTCCGTCTTATGAACGTAAAATAAAGTCACTTCTTTTCACCACTTGGTGTTTTTGGAAACCTGAAGAGATTATAAAAGTCACCAAAAAGCCTAAAACATGTGCACAGCAAGTCGTTATTACATAGAAATGCAGGTGATTGTTCTTTTGAGCATTTTCTGCTTTTCTTGCCGTTTCCACCTGAAAGAGACGTCCCGCTCACATTCCCCAGTAGCCCGGTCAGGACAGGTAAGATCTGTAACAGATTTCTCTGCGGTCAGTCATCACTGAATAAATAAGCCGTTCCTTCATAAACGATCAATGTGACATAAAGCCCGGTAGACGTCATAGCGCACACCCGCTGATGAGGCTCCACAAGGTGCCAGTAGTAATGACACCAAACAGCAGGATGTGGCTGAACCTGGGGATGAGGTGAGAGCTCGTGTTACAGTGGTGTGATCCGCCACCCTCCTCCGACTCCTCCTCACAGCGTGGAGAGGGCGATCACAAGCTCACACTCCTAATAACGGACGGCGTGTCAGATCTGATTTCTCTGGTATACAAAAAAAAACCCTGAAAGATTTCATCAGTGTTTTGGATCACATTTTATTGGTATTTGGTCAGCGACTCAGTTTTTGTTAAGTTTTTAGTATATGGACAGGTGCAGATGAGCGTATTTTCAGTCTGAGAGCGATCTGACAAAAGATTGGATGGCATCCGGACCAATGTTAGTCTATGGGGCCTTGGACCAATGTTAGTCTATGGGGCCTTGGACATGTCAGATCTTTTCCTTGGACAGAGCCAGTGCGAGGAAAAAATCCTTCCATTCAGATCGCACTCGGCCATGCAAGTCACTGAGCGCATGGGAAACTTCAGACTGCACTCCGACAACATCTGAGTGCAGTCCAATTTTGATGGACTGAGAAGATGGAGCCTCATCTGAGAATGGGATCCCACTATGATCACACTCTGATTTGTATAATCGTCCCGATTCCCTCTGCTGTGCGCGTGGCCTAAGGCTGTGTGCACACGTTGCGGATTAGGCTTAGGAGTTTCTGGTGCGGATTCTGCCTCTCCTGGCAGAAAACGCACCTGCGGATTTGTCGCGATTTTTGTGCGGTTCTGCTGTGGTTTTCTTGCGGATTTGCTACGTTTTTTTACCCCTGCGGTTTTCTATAATGGAATGGGTACAAAAACGCTGCAGATTCACAAAAAAGAAGTGACATGCTACTTCTTTTAAACCGCAGCGTTTCCGCAGCGGATTTTCCGCAAAGTGTGCACGTTTTTTTTTCTCATTGAATTACAGGGGTCAGTATTGGGACCTGTTCTCTTCAACATATTCATTAATGATCTGGTAGAAGGTTTACACAGTAAAATATCGATATTTGCAGATGATACAAAACTATGTAAAGCAGTTAATACAAGAGAAGATAGTATTCTGCTACAGATGGATCTGGATAAGTTGGAAACTTGGGCTGAAAGGTGGCAGATGAGGTTTAACAATGATAAATGTAAGGTTATACACATGGGAAGAGGGAATCAATATCACCATTACACACTGAACGGGAAACCACTGGGTAAATCTGACAGGGAGAAGGACTTGGGGATCCTAGTTAATGATAAACTTACCTGGAGCAGCCAGTGCCAGGCAGCAGCTGCCAAGGCAAACAGGATCATGGGGTGCATTAAAAGAGGTCTGGATACACATGATGAGAGCATTATACTGCCTCTGTACAAATCCCTAGTTAGACCGCACATGGAGTACTGTGTCCAGTTTTGGGCACCGGTGCTCAGGAAGGATATAATGGAACTAGAGAGAGTACAAAGGAGGGCAACAAAATTAATAAAGGGGATGGGAGAACTACAATACCCAGATAGATTAGCGAAATTAGGATTATTTAGTCTAGAAAAAAGACGACTGAGGGGCGATCTAATAACCATGTATAAGTATATAAGGGGACAATACAAATATCTCGCTGAGGATCTGTTTATACCAAGGAAGGTGACGGGCACAAGGGGGCATTCTTTGCGTCTGGAGGAGAGAAGGTTTTTCCACCAACATAGAAGAGGATTCTTTACTGTTAGGGCAGTGAGAATCTGGAATTGCTTGCCTGAGGAGGTGGTGATGGCGAACTCAGTCGAGGGGTTCAAGAGAGGCCTGGATGTCTTCCTGGAGCAGAACAATATTGTATCATACAATTATTAGGTTCTGTAGAAGGACGTAGATCTGGGGATTTATTATGATGGAATATAGGCTGAACTGGATGGACAAATGTCTTTTTTCGGCCTTACTAACTATGTTACTATGTTACTATGTTACATTGTACTGTAAATCAATTGCGGATCTGCAGCGTTTCTGCACCTCAAAAAACGCTGCGGATCCACAGATAATCCGCAACGTGTGCACATACCCTAAAGCTGGCGGTGCTGGCAGAAAACAAGACAGGCGTCAGCTCCTAGATTGTAGAAAAGCTTTAATAAAAAATACATCTAAAAACAGCTATTGTAGAGTGGTATGTAAGGAGCGCGTGACAGACATAGCTACCACACATAATAGAGAGGTTACACAGCTCAGTTCACACAGGGAGGGATTCTGAGCAGGAAAATACACGTTTATTACAGACGGCGCAAGAGCACTGCAGAAAGGTCAGAGAGCTAAGGAGACATGAACGTGAGGTGTACGCCGCGTCATGTGCAAATTATGCCGCCAGCTCAACAAGCAAGCTGAATCGATACTGCGCATGCGCAATCACAGCAGCAATAGCGCGCCCACACAGCGCATCACTCGCGCCCAACTCCTCCTCCTCTTGTGATTGGCTGTCGCTCTTGTGACGCGATGGAGTGGAAGAGGAGGAGCGTGTTAGTCATCAGCGAGTGACAGTGAGAGACCGGCACCAGCAGGGAGCGGCTTCCTGCACAGCCAGCAGCTCCTCACAGCGGTTACTACAGAAACATGGTGGTCAGCAGCCTCCTGCTCAGCCTGCTCGCTCTGCTGCATCTCCCCGGACTGGTCAGTGCTCTGCTGTATTACTGGGGCGGTGTGTGTATCGGGCTCTGCTGTGTTACCGGTGCAGGTCTGTTACAGTGTGTCAGTGCTGTGGTCTGTACACTTGGGTTGGTTTCGCTCCTCAGGGCTGGAGGTGAGCTCTCCCTCACTTGCTGTGCTGAGGTGATTCTTGCCTGTAGACCCCAGTCATTATAAGATCCTCAATTATGGCTGCACCTCTGCACCAGAGACTTGGTGGATGTTGGTGTGTAAGGCTACGTTCACACTAGCGTTTCCCGTTTTGCGTCGTGTTTGCGTCGGGCGACGCATGCGTCATGCGCCCCTATATTTAACATGGGGGACGCATGCGTCTTTTTGTGCTGCGTTGTGCGACGCATGCGTCTTTTTTGCCGCAAGCGTCGGACCAAGAAAACGCAACAAGTTGCATTTTTCTTGCGTCCAAATTTCGGCAAAAAACGACGCATGCTTCGCAAAACGCAGCGTTTTTGCGTGCGTTTTGGTGCATTTTAGCGTGCGTTGCGTTGCCGACGCAGCGGTGCACAACGCTAATGTGAACGTAGCCTAAGGCTACTTTCACACTTGTGTCATTTGGCGTCCGTTGCAATATGTCGTTTTGGGGAAAAACGGATCCTGCAAATGTGCCTGCAGGATGCGCTTTTTTCCCATAGACTTGTATTGCCGACGGATCGCGACCTACGGCCATACGTTGCGTCCGTCGTGCACTGGATGCGTCGTGTTTTGGCAGACTGTTGTCACAAAAAAGTTCAATGTAATGTTTTTTCGTACGTCTGATCCGCCACTTCCTACTGCGCATGCGTGGCCGGAACTCCATCCCCTCCTCCCCGAATTTTCACAACGTGCGTCGGTACGTCGCGCCGATGCTATGACGGACCCGTACTGATAGAAGTGTGAAAGTAGCCTAAGGCTACTTTCACACTAGCGTCGGCCCGATGTACCGACGCAAACTGCAAAAAAAATGAACAACGGGGGCAGCGGATGCAGTTTTACAACGCATCCGCTGCTCCATTGTAAGGACCGGGGAGGAGGGGGCGGAGTTCCGGCCACGCATGCGCGGTCGGAAATGGCGGACTCGACGCACAAAAAAACATTACATGGAACATTTTTTTGTGCCGACGGTCCGCCAAAACACGACGCATCCTCTGCATTGCTGTGCAGGCTTTGTATAAGCTACCCACATCAAATATTTGACATCTCCCATAACTGTTTGATAGTATTGTGTTTGAATGTGAATCCCCCTAACCTGCCTCTCAGCCCCTGTGAATAGAGGTGGCTGTTTGCTTGGCTGCCTCCATGCACTTCTATGGGAGAAGCATAGTTCAGGGGTGCTAACACGTACTGCTTGGTTCTGCAAAAACTCATTGAAGCACAAGACCCCTAAAATGGCCACCCTCCCCCAGGCCTGACATGTATAGAAATATATACTAGCCACGTTCATCAAGCAGTTTGATAGTTGTTGTTGAACTACATAATGATTCTAAGCTCCGACTAGACGTTTCCACCATAGATGCATATTGGAGGGGACCCTGCCATCATCTGTGTCTGCAGTCTGGGTAGCTGACATCCCTGCTCCAGAATTGGACGTGATGGCTGAACATTAGCGTGTGTGTGTGTGTGTGTGTTTTTCTGGCAGATATTGGTGGTATGGGGAAGTAGACATTTTTCATTTCACTAATTTAAGTCTATATTTCTGAGGAAAACCGGCTGCCTCACATGATTGCCCAAGCATGCGTGATTATGGTGTAGGCTCAGAATAGCTAGTCGGCTTCCTTTCAGGGAGGCGGTGTTGCTAGTTTTTATCAAATTCACTTTTGATAATACTACTATGTTATTGTGGTGTGCTGCACTGTAGAGCAGGGTGTTGGGTAATGGTGTCAGAAGCTATTAAGGATATGAATACATGTATGCCGGCTGACTGTCATGTGCCCAGCAGTCACTGCTGACTACTAGAGAACTGTAATTGATTGGAAACAGTGTGGTGCTGGGTCACTGTTTTCCCAGCAGGATGTTTTAGTAGCCATTCTTAACCAGTTATGTACAGAACTGGGCTCTTTATTTGTTATAATCAAGGCATACAGCATTAATCTTTAAAAACCTGTTCCAAGCTATTTTATGGTGTTACTTTGGATCTTTAAATACACCCCATCCACCCCTATTTGTTGGGTGACATAACTGAGAAATCTAAATTTTAATCCTCCTTGCTCTGTGGTACCCTATGGGGAAATGTCTTGCATTTGTGTGCATTGACCGTTCTCTCTGCTCTGAGTGCACCTGTAGCAAGCAGGAGACCAGATCAGTCATAAGGGCAGGGGTTAAGTATGGAGCCAAGTAAAGGTTACTTTACACTACAGGATGCTCAGCGACAACCATATGTCAACAATGCACTTTGGAGGTCATGTAGCAGCCTGTATACACAGGCCCACCCCGCTTAAGATGCACACAGAGTAATAGATCGTTTGCGCATAAGTTGCGTTTGTTCTCGACCAGCGAAGGTCCTATTCATGCTGGATGATCTGCTAAGAGCAAGGATCTTTCTAGCAAAAAGAATGAAGCAACATTTCCTAAATGGCCTCCATGTCAAATATTTCATTACTATGAAGGTTCTTTTTTCATCACAAGGACACTCCTCTCCATTATCTATAATGAATAGTTGGCCTTGGTTTCTATATCAGCTTGTGTTTACATCCCATTAGAGGCCAGAACTTGTATCCTAAGATACAAGGTCAATACATAGAAGGTACAAAATACAGCTCTGCCCACAGAAAATAGAGTTCACAAAGTTCATGTGTTGTTCCATAGTGGTGCCCTGAAAAGTTGAGGGGAAAGAAAAATAAAGTTGAGAAAGCTACCCAAGTTCTGATGAGCTGGTTTGTGCCCCTTCCTTGACTTAAAGCTAATGTTAAGGGGTATTGTCTTATGCGCTTCGATATATACGCTCCTCAACATTGAAATTGCAACACCTAGAGGGAAATGTATTGGATTATGGATATCACAGGAATAATAGAAATGTTAATGATTCAATTGCTTCTCACTAAATTAGAATATCATCAAAAAGTAAATTTATTTCAGTTCAATAGAAAAAGTGAATCTCATATTATATAGAGTCATTACAAACAGAGTGATCTATTTCAAGTGTTTATTTCTGTTAATGTTGATGATTGTGGCTTACAGCCAATGAAAACCCAAGAGCCATTAGCTCAGTAATTTAGAATACTTTATAACACCAGCTTGAAAAATGATTTTAAAATCCGAAATGTTGGCCCACTGAAATGTATGTTCAATAAATCCACTCAATGCTTGGGGCTCCTTTTGCATCAGCTACAGCATCAATGCGGCGTGGCATGGAGGCGATCAGTCTGTGGCACTGCTGAGATGTTGTGGAAGCCCAGGTTGCTTTGATAGCAGCCTTCACCTCATCTGCATTGTTGGGTCTGGTGTCTCTCATCTTCCTCTTGCAAATACCCTATGGGGCTAAGGTCAGGTGAGTTTGCTGGCCAGTCAAGCCCAGTGACACTGTTGTTTTTAAACCGGGTATTGGTACTTTTGGCAGTAACATGAAATATATATATATATATATATATATATATATATATATATATATATATATATATATATATATAATTTCACTCACTCACACTCTTCCGGGTCGTGGCCAACATGCGTTCCACAGTGGAATGCAGGAAGTATCCGGCGAAGCATGCTAGCAGTGCCTCGGATGGGTATCTTATAAATAGGTCCTAGATGTCCATAGGCTGGACATGGAGGAATCTGCCAGAGCTGAGGCTACTTCTGAACATAGCCAGGGACACGTGAGTAGAGGACTTATGAAATACCCACTGACAACTCCTTACAGTACACCACACATAGAAACACACATGGAATGTACTCTGTGTTCTAGGGGGGGGAGCATCCTCCTCGGCAACACCTAAAAGGGATGGCAAGAAAGCAGGGAAGTATAAAAGATGTGCTATCTGCAGTGTGATGCTGCAGGACACCTGGCAGAAACATCTATGCGAACCCTGCACCTGAAAGGTCATCAGAAAGGAGAAGTCATCTCTGCTGTCGGATGTGAGGTCCATTTATCAGAGAGGAGGTACAGGCCTCTATCTCCGGGCTGGTCCAGATGCACGCTTCTCAGCTCGAGTCCAGGGTGGTCCCCGTGTCAAGAGGCCAAGGTAGATGGAGTTGACCTCTGAGGAGAATGTATACTCAGACAAATGTGACCAGGAAGAAGGAGAAATATTTGCCAACCCGCTAGAGGGAGGGAAGAGCTACCTTTTCTCCTCTGATGACACTGAGAAACTCCTTCGGGCAGTCAGGAGCACTATGCAGGTGGAGGAAACCCAGAAGCCTCTCTCCATACAGGATGAGATGTTAGGTGAGTTGAGGTCACAGAGGAACAGTCTTCCCGGTCAACAGCCACATCCGCTCGATGATCATGGAGGAGTGGGAAGACGCCAAGAAAAGGCTGGTTATTCCCAGAGACTTCATGCTTCGCCTGTTGTTCGAGCCAGAGGACAGGATCTCCTAAAGTTCGGAACAATAGTCCCAGTGCCCGAGCAAGAAAAATGCCATGGGCACTACTCCAGTCTTTTTTCGGTCAAAAAACCCTCGGAAGAGAGCTGGACATAATAATAATAATAATTATTATTATTATTATTATTATTATTATTATTATTATTATTATTATTATTATTATTATTATTATTATTATTATTATTATTTTTTTTATTTATATAGCGCCAACATATTCTGCAGCACTTTACAATTACATGTACAGACAATAAATTCAGTACAAGTTAAGACAATTTAAACAGTGACATTAGGGGTGAGCTCCCTGCTCGCAAGCTTACAATCTACAAGGAAATGGGGGGACACAATAGGTGAAAAGTGCTTGTTATTTCAGGTCTGGCAATTATAATAAATAGGGATTTTCATATAAAGCTGCATGATCCGGTCATCAGCCCGTGTGTTTAAGTGCAATAGTCAAGTATCAAGTGCAGTTAAAAACGTAAAGCTGAGGAAGAACCAGCGCTGTGAACACGCCCTCCCGACCTGACCAGCCTGATTGACAGGCGAAAACGGCGACTTTGGTAAGTTATTTCTCAGCATAGGTGGGGAATCGGGGTACACTACATACACTATAGTAACACACAGCGCAGGCCCTATTTAACAGTATTTATAGCTCAATCTCAAAAAACGGGGTGACAGGTTCCCTTTAATAGGTCGGGGCTAGGTATCAGTCTGATTGTCTGGGGAAATGCATTCCATTAATGAACCTGAAACCTCTAAACTGCTGGGTAAATTATAAAAAGTTCAAAATGGAGTCCATCAGGTGCACAGTCCACAAAAACGCGTTGATGTGTACCCTAGACCTAAAAAAACACGTACTACCACTTTCCCATCCATGCTTCCTAAGTGGTCGTCTACCTAAGGAAGCTAGATATCATCACAGTCCCCTACCTAGATGACTTCCTGATCATAGCCAGCTACAGGGAACAACTCAGGGAGCACTGTCGGACCTCGGTCTGCATGTTAGAGAGACTGGGATTGGTGATAAACTGGAAGAAGTCTGATCTCTCTCCAGAAAGAGGTTCCTGGGGGTTCTCCTAGATTCTCACCTAAGAATATCTTTCTTGCCAGTAGAGAAACAGACCATAATAAGGGACAGGATCCCTCAATTCTCGGGAAGGCGTTGTTCCATCGGGGAAGCAATGAGGATCCTTGGACTAATGACCTCATATATTCCCTGTATTCGGTAGTCAGTTCCACTCATGGGGCCATTCTATCTGCCTGGGACAAACACCAACTGTCCCTGGATATCGTGATGCCCCTCTCCGCCTCAGAGGAGATCTCTATGGTGGTGGATCATGATGTAAAACCTCCAGACGGGAGTTCCCTGGGTTCTCGCCCCGTGCACAGTGAGCACCACCGACGCAAGAGAGCTAGGCTGGGGTGGTCATATGGAAGGAAGATGCTTCCAAGGAACGTGAAGCCCAGAAATCTGAGCCCGATCCTCAAACGTCAGAGAACTGTATTCGGTGCGGAAGGTCCTATTCCATGTCTAGTTGATAGTCAGGGGCTGGGATGTAAGCATTCTGTCGGACAACCATGGTGTTTTTACGCCGTCAGGGGGGTCCTAGACTTCACTCCCTACAACATCTGGCATGGAAGATCTTTCGGTGGGCGGGGAGGATGGTGCTATCTGTTTCAGGAGTTCACCTAGAAGGGTCCCGTAACCAGGTGGCAGACTTCTAAGCAGGCAAAGGTTATCTTCAACACAGTGGGAGCTGAATGAGGAAGTGTTCTGCATGCTGTCAGCATTGGTGACTTCCACAGGTAGATCTCTTCACATCCAAAGAAAATGTGACGGTCAGGGAATTATTTTCTCTAAATCTCCTAGATTATCCGGAAGGCGTCAACGCACTATCCCAATCCGGGGGTCAATGACCTAGGCATTTCTCCCTCCAATTCCAAGAGTACTAAGAAAAGTGAAGGAAGAGATAATTTTGGTATTTTTCTTCAGGCCAAGAAGGACTTAGTTTCCTCTGCTGAGGAGGATGTCTGTGGAAGATCTCATCCTGCTTCCATGGAGAAAAGACCTCTGCCAGGGCCCAGTGTTTTTCCAGAACCCAGACAGACTACATCATTCGGTATGGATCCTGAGAGGCAGGCCCTGAGATTAAGGGGGTTGTCCGATGAGGTGATATCTACCCTTCAGGCAAGTAGTAAGCCTGTAACCTCATCTATATATAACAAAATCTGGAAGTGTTTCTGTATGGAGTGGTGGTGGGGGGTCTGTTATCGGTGGATACATCTCGCCCTGATATTTCCCGGATTCTTGATTTACTGCAGGCAGGTTTCAACAGAGACCTAAGACCGAGTACCCTAAGAGTACAAATTTCAGCTTTAAGGCTGTGTGCACACGTTGCGTTTTTTTTCGTGGTTTTTCCCGATAAAAACGCTATAAAACCGCAAAAAAAAAGCGTACAATAAGCATCCGATCATTTAGAATGAATTCCGCATGTTTTGTGCACATGATGTTTTTTTCCGCGAAAAAAAACGCAGCATGTTAATTAATTTTGCGGGTTTCCCACTACAAAATGCATTGGGAAGTGTCCGGGAAAAAACGCGGCAAAACCGCATGCAGATTTCTTGCGGATTTCTTGGAGAAAATGTCCGTTTTTTCTCAGGAATTTTCTGCGAGAAATCCTGAATGTGTGCACATAGCCTAAGTGTATTCTCTGATTCTCCCCTAGCAGCCCACCCCTGGATAACCAGGTTCTTCAGAGCAGTAAAAAGGCTGAAACCTTCGGTGAGGAGATCTGTCCCACCTTTGGATCTTAGCCTGGTGGTCAGTGTGCTATGTAAGCACTCGTACGAACCTGTAAGTGGTATAGACATTAACAGACTTGCCTTTAAAACAACCTTCCTAGTGGCTATTACATCGGCCAAGAGAGTAGGAGAATTACAGGCCTTATCTGTCAGGGACCCTTATCTGTAGATATTTGAGGACCAAATAGGCCGGGTCAAGCCTCAAGACTTTCTCCCCAAAGTTGTCGACCCCCAAATATGAACCAGGAAGTTGTACTTCCTTTCTTCTGCCAGCACCCTATAAATCTCAAGGAGCAGACCTTTCACTCTCTCTAGACGTGAGGCAGACTGTTCTCTACTACCTGGAAGCAACCAGGGATTGGAGACAGGACCCAAACTTATTTGTACAGTATGGGGAATAAATAGGGGTAAAAAGTCCACAATAGCAAGGTGGATCAGATCCATGATTGGACTGGCCTACGAGGCAGAGGGGAAACCTCCTCCTAAGTTATTAAAAGCCCATTCAACTAGAGCCATATCCGCCTCATGAGCAGAAAGACATTACAAACTAGACGTAGTCTCAGGACAAGTGGCCTTCGGTAGAAAGGTTCTTCACGCAGTGGTCCCACCCTAGATCACCATACTTTGGCATTCTCCATAGTGCTGTCAGGATTGATGACCTGGAAAATGGTAATTTGATCTACTGGTAATTGTGTTTCCAGGAATCCATCCTGACAGCACTGCTAGTTCCCTCCCTTCTGAGAAATTCTATGCTTATGTGATGTAACATTTGTATAAAGAATGGTCAATAAATTTGGTTGCATCCATCCTGGTTTGGTACTTGGAAAAGACACTGAGGGGTGGACATGGGAAGCTCCTTTTAATCTCATTGTTACCTGTCCTGGCAAGGATAAGAAGGATGACCTCCATAGTGCTGTCAGGATGGATTCCTGGAAACACGGTTACCGGTAGGTCTAATTACCGTGATCTCTCTCCAGAAAACGGGTCCAAACGTATGCCAGTAAGATCAAATTCTCGTTATGAAAAAGCGCTGCATGCTGCTTTTTTTTCCCCCATACTGTTCAACATTCGTTTTTTCCTTTATATTCTTTGTTGACTACATCCTTGCCCATTTAAACCTGTTCTTTACTGTACAAACGTATATGTCAAGTATACCCCAGAAACATGTGAAAAGAGCCTTATAAGAGATGCCGATGTGCAGTGTTGTGACTCTCCACTAAAGTGTGGGCAGGAAATGTGCCCTGATCTTCATGGAATGTCCCTCCCACCACATTTCCCTGTTACTCAGTGGGCATTTGACACTGAATTAAAAGCAGTGCCATTTATTACTGGTCCGAGCAACCCTCTAACTGTAAGCACATTGGTGATAGACCTCCAGTCCTTCTGCTGTAACAATGAAGGGGTTGATGGGGGCTAGTTCAGGTAGGTGGTGGTTGTTAAATTAGCCTTCATGTGAATGGCAGGACCGAGGTTTCCCAGCAGAGCTTTGCTGTCGGCATAACGTTATATGTACGATTCACAGGCAAAAGTGTAAAAATGCTATATTGTGTGTACTGGGCTTTCTCTGGTACTGCATGGGTGGAAAAATAACTGCTGCTTGTGAAGTCGTCATTGGAAAAAAACTTTCATAATTTCAGTGCCCCTTATTAAGTACAAGAGGGCACTTGATACTCCGTTAAGGACGTGCGTGTCCCGGGTACATATTTTACTGTGGAAAGAATTTACTTTTAAGAATTAAGAAAATACATCTGGTGCCAGTATGTCTTACAAGTGGTGCTATATAATAGTTGAGTGAGCACTCCACATTTTTATTTCTTCAGAGTATTTCTAGCTGACTATATACTGTCCATACAGAATAAGACCTCATGCACATGACAGTATTACAGGATCATTTGGCATGTATCAATAATACTTCACTTAAGGCTACTTTCACACTAGCGTCGTTCGATGCACGTCACGATGCGTCATTTTGGAGAAAAAACGCATCCTGCAAAGTTGCCCGCAGGATGCGTTTTTTTCTCCATAGACTTTCATTAGCGCCGCATTGCGACGGATTGCCACACGTCGCATCCGTCGTGCGACGGATGCATCGTGTTTTGGCGGACCGTCGGCCCCAAAAAAGTTCCATGTAACTTTTTTTTTGTGCGTCGTGTCCGCCATTTCCGACCGCGCATGCGCTGCCGGAACTCCGCCCCCTCCCCCCCCGGACATTACAATGGGGCAGCGGATGCGTTGAAAACCTGCATCCGCAGCCCCCGTTGTGATTTTTTTTCACAGTATGCGTCGGTACGTCGATACCGACGCTAGTGTGAAAGTAGCCTAACCCTTTATTGCCCGCCAATACGTCTTTTTACTGACCTGAGATATAAGGGAATAGTATCCTCATACAGGCGACAATCCAGCAGCTGCCGGCTGTGCACTATAGCTGACAACTTTCTGCATTAGCCACAATCAGTGTTGGCACTTTCTATATCTGTTTAACCCCTTAGATGCTGCTGTCAATAGTAACTACATCATATAAATGGTCAACCAGGGTGGATAAAAATCAATGTTTTTTTTTTAAAAAATCGGGTTTTTTTTTATTTAAATCGGACTTTTTTCAATAAACTGCTTTTTGAGGAAAATATTTTACCATCCAAAGGTTCTTCCATCATGAGAAAAAGCTGAGTTGTTTAACTCAGTAGAATAAAGGCTGTATATGTGTAACATTCACAATGCCATGCTCTTCCAGATGTTTCTGTAGGATTAGTGGGCAGTTTCTCTCCTATATTATCACAGACGCTCGCTTTACTTACACAGTTCTCAAAACTGAATTTGACTCCGCAGAGGTCCCAGCCTCTTCTTCATGGCAAAAATGTTACATGAACAGAGTTGAGAAAAAGACCTTAATCCTATTGTTCTACAAACCTATGAATACAGAATCAACCCCTTCAGTGCCAAGTCCAAGAAGTTAAACAATATGTTTCTGATTGTTTTGGAGTGGAATAGATCTGCACAACACAAGAAGAATGTGAATCTAAGTGTGAGGAGGAGGAAGGGCAAGCAGACAAGAAAATGAAAGTGAAACTTTGAGCACAATACTGCAGCATAGCCACAGACAGACAAGTCTGGATCTGTTTGTGTGTACGATCTGAGGTTTATTACATTCTTTCCTTATAATGGCAGCAGGCCGTAAAAGAGACCCAGTTTGGGAATGAGTCATCTTCATCACCGCACTTGTCATGATGTTGCCTCATTCGCGCCACCAGGCCTTGCATCTCTTTGTTGCATCGTTTGCATTTTGCACGCATGCCTGCCTTACCGATAGGCGAAGGAGCTTCATTAAAATATTCCCAAACTGGGTCTGTAACATTTTTGCTGTGAAGAAGAGGCTGGGACTTCTGCGGAGTCAAATTCAGTTAGGTAGAAACTTTGATTTAAATCACTGATTTAAATCAAGCCTTACTGACTAGTGATTTAAATCAGTTAGATTTAAATCAAATCCACCCTGTAGGTCAACACTGTAGCTTCTCCCCTGTGCCCTGAGATAATGATTGTGTGGTCCTGATGTTCGCTATGGCAATTCCCGGCCTTGGAGTCTGCCATCTATAGTAACCTGGGAAGAAGTGACATTTAGGTGGTAAAAATACACTTTTTAATTACTGCCACACCATTTTGCATTAATTCCTGAAAATCACCTGAAGGGTAAGTAAACTACCTGATAACAGTTCAATATGTCGGGGGGGGGGGGGGGGGGGGGGTTGGGGGGTTGCTGTTTTTAAAATGGTACCACTTTTGGGCGCTTTCCAATATAGAAGACCCCCAAAGTCACTTCAGACCTGGATAGGTCCCTAAAAAATAATTTTTGTAAATTTCCTTGAAAAAATGAATTGCTGCTACATTTTTAAACCTCCTAAAATGTTAACAAAATAAAATAACGTTTTACAGATGGTGCTGATTTAACCCCTTCATGACCCAGCCTATTTTGACCTTAAAGACCTTGCCGTTTTTTGCAATTCTGACCAGTGTCCCTTTATGAGGTAATAACTCGGGAACGCTTCAACGGATCCTAGCGGTTCTGAGATTGTTTTTTTCGTGACATATTGGGCTTCATGTTAGTGGTAAATTTAGGTCAATAAATTCTGTGTTTATTTGTGATAAAAACGGAAATTTGGCGAAAAGTTTGAAAATTTTGCAATTTTCACATTTTGTATTTTTATTCTGTTAAACCAGAGAGGTATGTGACACACAATAGTTAATAAATAACATTTCCCACACGAAACAAAATTTTTTTGCTAGGAAGTTATAAGGGTTAAAATTTGACCAGCGATTTCTCATTTTTACAACGAAATTTATAAAACCATTTTTTTAGGGACCACCTCACATTTGAAGTCAGTTTGAGGGGTCTATATGGCTGAAAATACCCAAAAGTGACACCATTCTAAAAACTGCACCCCTCAAGGTGTACAAAACCACATTCCAGAAGTTTATTAACCCTTCAGGTGCTTCACAGCAGCAGAAGCAACATGGAAGGAAAAAATGAACATTTAACTTTTTAGTCACAAAAATGATCTTTCAGCAACAATTTTTTTATTTTCCCAATGGTAAAAAGAGAAACTGAACCACGAAAGTTGTTGTCCAATTTGTCCTGAGTACGCTGATACCTCATATGTGGGGGTAAACCACTATTTGGGCGCAAGGCAGGGCTTGGAAGGGAAGGAGCTCCATTTGACTTTTTGAATGAAAAATTGGCTGCACTCTTTAGCGGACACCATGTCACGTTTGGAGAGCCCCCGTGTGCCTAAAAATTGGAGCTCCCCCACAAGTGACCCCATTTTGGAAACTAGACGCCCCAAGGAACTTATCTAGATGCATAGTGAGCCCTTTAAACCCCCAGGTGCTTCACAAATTGATCCGTAAAAATGAAAAAGTACTTTTTTTTCACAAAAAAATTCTTTTAGCCTCAATTTTTTCATTTTCACATGGACAACAGGATAAAATGGATCCTAAAATTTGTTTGGCAATTTCTCCTGAGTACACCGATACCTCACATGTGGGGGTAAACCACTGTTTGGGCACATGGTAAGGCTCGGAAGGGAAGGAGCGCCATTTGACTTTTTGAATGGAAAATTAGCTCCAATTGTTAGCGGACACCATGTCGCATTTGGAGCGCCCCTGTGTGCCTAAACATTGGAGATCCCCCCACAAATGACCCCATTTTGGAAACTAGACCCCCAAAGGAACTTATCTAGATGTGAGGTGAGCACTTTGAACCCCCAAGTGCTTCACAGAAGTTCATAACACAGAGCAGTGAAAATAATAAATACGTTTTCTTTCCTCAAAAATAATTTTTTAGCCCAGAATTTTTTAATTTTCCCAAGGGTAACAGGAGAAATTTGACCCCAATATTTGTTTTCCAGTTTCTCCTGAGTACGGTGATACCCCATATGTGGGGGTAAACTATTATTTGGGCACTTGCCGGGGCTCGGAAGTGAAGTAGTGACGTTTTGAAATACAGACTTTGATGGAATGCTCTACGGGCGTCACGTTGCGTTTGCAGAGCCCCTGATGTGACTAAACAGTAGAAACCCCCCACAAGTGACCCCATTTTGGAAACTAGACCCCCAAAGGAACTTATCTAGATATGTGGTGAGCACTTTGAACCCCCAAGTGCTTCACAGACGTTTACAACGCAGAGCCGTGAAAATAAAAAATCATTTTTCTTTCCTCAAAAATGATGTTTTAGCAAGCAATTTTTTATTTTCTCAAGGGTAACAGGAGAAATTGGACCCCAATAATTGTTGCGCAGTTTGTCCTGAGTATGCTGGTACCCCATATGTGGGGGTAAACCACTGTTTGGGCACACGTCGGGGCTCGGAAGTGAGGGAGCACCATTTGACTTTTTGAATACAAGATTGGCTGGAATCAATGGTGGCGCCATGTTGCGTTTGGAGACCCCCTGATGTGCCTAAACAGTGGAAACCCCTCAATTCTAACTCCAACACTAACCCCAACACACCCCTAACCCTAACCCCAACACACCCCTAACCACAACCCTAACCCTAAGGCTATGTGCCAACGTTGCGGATTCGTATGAG
Source organism: Ranitomeya imitator (assembly GCF_032444005.1). Lineage (NCBI taxonomy): Eukaryota > Metazoa > Chordata > Amphibia > Anura > Dendrobatidae > Ranitomeya > Ranitomeya imitator. The sequence goes on along the minus strand of NC_091287.1, from coordinate 400,028,049 downwards.
ATTTTTCAGCACCATTTTTGAAAAATCCGCAGGTAAAAGGCACTGCGTTTTACCTGCAGATTTACCGCGGATTGCCAGTTTTTTTTGTGCGGATTTCACCTGCGGATTCCTATTGAGTAACAGGTGTAAAACGCTGCGGAATCCGCACAAAGAATTGACATGCTGCGGAAAATACAACGCAGCGTTCCCGCGCGGTATTTTCCGCACCATGGGCACAGCGGATTTGGTTTTCCATATGTTTACATGGTACTGTAAACCTGATGGAACTCTGCTGCGGATCCGCAGCGGCCAATCCGCACCGTGTGCACATAGCCTAATTCTAAAGGTATGTGCACACGCTGCGGAAAACGCTGCGGATCCGCAGCAGTTTCCCATGAGTTTACATTTCAATGTAAACCTATGGGAACCAAAAATCGCTGTACACATGTTGCAGAAAAACTGCACGGAAACGCAGCGGTTTACATTCCGCAGCATGTCACTTCTTTCTGCGGATTCCGCAGCGGTTTTACAACTGCTCCAATAGAAAATCGCAGTTGTAAAACCGCAGTGAAATGCGCAGAAAAACCGCGATAAATCCACAGCGGTTTAGCACTGCGGATTTATCAAATCCTCTGCGGAAAAATCCGCAGAGGACCAGAATACGTGTGCACATCCCGAACCCTAACCCTACCCCTAACCCTAACCCTAGTTCTTGCCCCAACCTTAGTGGAAAAAAAAATAAAAAATTCTTTATTTTTTTATTGTCCCTACCTATGGGGGTGACAAAGGGGGGGGGGGGGTCATTTACTATTTTTTTTATTTTGATCACTGAGAGGTTATATCTCAGTGATCAAAATGCACTCTGGAACGAATCTGCCGGCCGGCAGATTCGGCGGGCGCACTGCACATGCGCCCGCCATTTTGGAAGATGGCGCCCAGGAAAGAAGACGGACGGACCCCGGGAGGCTAGGTAAGTATAAGGGGGGGGGAGATCAGGGCACGAAGGGGGGGGGGGGCATCGGAACACGGGGGGGTGGATTGGAGCACGGGGTGGGGGATCGCTGTGCGGGGGGGGTGGATCGGAGCACGGGGGGAGGATCGCTGTGCGGGGGGGATCGGAGTGCGGGGGGGTTTGATTGGAGCACGGGGGGTGTGATTGGAGCACGGGGGAGCGGACAGGAGGACGGGGGAGCGGAGCACAGGAAGGAGGGGAGCGGACCACAGATCGGGGCGCTGGGGGGGCGATCGGTGGGGTGGGGTGGGTGCACATAAGTGTTTCCAGCCATGGCCGATGGTATTGCAGCATCGGCCATGGCTGGATTGTAATATTTCACCAGTTTTTTAGGTGAAATATTACAAATCGCTCTGATTGGCAGTTTTACTTTCAACAGCCAATTAGAGCGATCGTAGCCACGGGGGGTGAAGCCACCCCCCCCTGGGCTAAACTACCACTCCCCCTGTCCCTGCAGATCAGGTGAAATGGGAGTTAACCCTTTCACCCGATCTGCAGGGACGCGATCTTTCCATGACGCATATGCTGCGCCATGGGTCGGAATGGCACCGACTTTCATGACGCAGCATATGCGTCAAAGGTCGGGAAGGGGTTAAAGCAAACATGAGAGAAATGTTAATTAAGGTTTTTCTGTGGTATGACTCTCTGGATTAAAGGGTTAATCATTAAAAGTTTAGAAAATTTTAGTTTTTTTTGTTTTTCGTTTATTTAAAAAAAAAAAAAAATCGACCTAAATTTACCATAATCAGAAATTATAATGTACCAGAAAAAAACAGCTAAATCACTAGGATTTGTAGAAACATTCCGTAGTTATTACCACATAAAGTGACACTAGTCAGATTTCAAAAATTTGGCCCGGTCACCAAGGGATTAAAGACCCACGCTTTAACGACACTTACATGGTGCCATATGCAGCTGTAGTGATGCTAAAATCTGATATTGTCATTCCTTTCGTGATAGAAACTATACACTGCTCAAAAAAAAAATAAAGGGAACACTAAAATCCCATATCTTAGATATCACTGAATTACATATTCCAGTTGCAAATCTTTATTCGTTACATAGTGGAATACGTTGAGAACAATAAAACCTGAAAACTATCCAAGTAAATCAAAATTAATATCCCATGGAGGTCTGTATTTGAAATTCTCAAAATGAAAGTGGAAAATCAAATTGCAGCCTAAGGGTACCGTCACACAGTGCAATTTTGATCGCTACGACGGCACGATTCGTGACGTTCGAGCGATATAGTTACGATATCGCAGTGTCTGACACGCTCCTGCGATCAGGGACCCCGCTGAGAATCGTACGTCGTAGCAGATCGTTTGAAACTTTCTTTCGTCGTCTAGTGTCCCGCTGTGGCGGCATGATCGCATGGTGTAACATATATCGTATACGATGTGCGCATAGTAACCAACGGCTTCTACATCGCACATACGTCATGAAATTATCGCTCCAGCGTCGTACATTGCAAAGTGTGACAGCAGTCTACGACGCTGGAGCGATATTGTTACGATGCTGGAGCGTCACGAATCGTGCCGTCGTAGCGATCAAAATTGCACTGTGTGACGGTACCCTTATCCAACTTCAGTGGAAATGCCTCAAGACAAGGAAATGATGCTAAGTAGTGTGTGTGGCCTCCACGTGCCTGTATGACCTCCCTACAATGCCAGGGCAGACTCCTGATAAGGTGGTGGATGTTCTTCCAAGGGATCTCCTCCCAGACCTGGGTTAAAGCCTTAGTCAATTCCTGGACAGTCTGTGGTGCATGTGTTGGTGGATGTAACGAGACGTGATGTCCCAGATGTGCTCGATTGGATTCAGGTCTAGGAAATGCATAGGACAGTCCATAGCATCAATGCCTTCATCATGCAGGAACTACATGCTGATATCTAAATGCAATCAGGGTACCTCTGGCTAGCACATGAAGGGCTAATGCGGCCTTCCAAAGAAATGCCTCCCCACACTATTACTGACCCACTGCTAAACCAGTCCTGCAGGAGGATGTTGCAAGCTGCAGAACTTTCTCCGCAGTGTCTCCAGACTCTGTCACATCTGCTAAGTGTGAACCTTCTCTCATCTGTGAAGAGCACAGTGAACCAATGTCAAATCTTCCAATCTTGGTGTTTTCTGTCAAATGCCAATCGCCCTGCGCGGTGTTTAGGCTGTGTAAGCACAACACCCACTTGTGTACATCAGGCCCTTGTACCATTTTCATGGAGTCTGTTTCTTAAAGTTTGAGCAGACACATGGATGTTAGTTGACTGCTGTAGGTCATTTTGCAGGTCTCTGGCACTGTTCCTTCTTGCACAAAGGAGGAGGTAGTGGTCCTGCTGCTGGGTTGTTGCCCTCCTAAGGCGCCCTCCACGTCTCCTGATGTACTGGCCTGTCTACTGGTATGTGTTCCATTCTCTGAACACTGTGCTGACACAGCTACCCTTTATGCCTCCGCTTGCATTGATGTGCCATCCTGGATGAGCGCACTAACTGAGCAACATCGTTGGGTTTTAGACACTGCCTTATGCTACTGTACAGTACTGCTATGGGTGAGAGCAACGATAAAATGCAGCGGTGACCAAAACGGACTAAAAGGATGAGAACAGAGAAATGGTCTGCGTTCATCCCCTGCAGAACCCACTCCTTTATTCAGGTTGTGTTGCTAATTTCCTATCATTTTTACCTATTGTCTGTTCCATTTGCACAACAGCAGGAGAAATTGATTGACAATCTGTGTTGCTTCATAATTGGACAGGTTGATTTCACAGAAGTGTGATTGACTTAATACAAGAGAAGATAGTATTCTGCTACAGATGGATCTGGATAAGTTGGAAACTTGGGCTGAAAGGTGGCAGATGAGGTTTAACAATGATAAATGTAAGGTTATACACATGGGAAGAAGGAATCAATGTCACCATTACACACTGAATGGGAAACCACTGGGTAAATCTGACAGGGAGAAGGACTTGGGGATCCTAGTTAATGATAAACTTACCTGGAGCAGCCAGTGCCAGGCAGCAGCTGCCAAGGCAAACAGGATCATGGGGTGCATTAAAAGAGGTCTGGATACACATGATGAGAGCATTATACTGCCTCTGTACAAATCCCTAGTTAGACCGCACATGGAGTACTGTGTCCAGTTTTGGGCACCGGTGCTCAGGAAGGATATAATGGAACTAGAGAGAGTACAAAGGAGGGCAACAAAATTAATAAAGGGGATGGGAGAACTACAATACCCAGATAGATTAGCGAAATTAGGATTATTTAGTCTAGAAAAAAGACGACTGAGGGGCGATCTAATAACCATGTATAAGTATATAAGGGGACAATACAAATATCTCGCTGAGGATCTGTTTATACCAAGGAAGGTGACAGGCACAAGGGGGCATTCTTTGCGTCTGGAGGAGAGAAGGTTTTTCCACCAACATAGAAGAGGATTCTTTTTTTTTTTTTTTTTAAATTCGTTTATTAACCATAATGTTGAGAAAACAACAACATAATATACAAATTTATACTCCTTAGTATTACATTCAATATGGAGTACGTACAATATATATATAACTGAGTATCACAGTGTGTGTTTAACATATCCTTTACTCCATTTAAACCGTACATATCTGACGTGGAGTCATGAAAAATTTACAGTTATTAAATCATAACTACAACTGTATCCTACTAACTACCTTTCTGCCGCCTGACAATAAACCTACACCCTCTTCTGCATGATATCTAGGGAGATTTGACGCTTTGCACTAGCGTAAATAACCGCGAGTTTATAAAGTTAGGTGAGAGGAGTTCCAGCCGCTCCAAATCTTCTCAAATTTACCTGGGCATCCTCTATTTTGTTACAGTGTACGTTCGTACGGGATAATCGAATTTACTAACTCAACCCAGGCTCTGAGGGAGGGACACGAACCCCCCATCCACCGCATTGCCACCACCTTCCTTGCCATAAAAAGTGACTCCCGTAAGAAAATTGCAACGTGATGACCCCAAGTCTCCTCATCCCATACCCCAAATAGACAAATTAATGGCTCAAGAGGAACAGGGGCCAATACTATGGAGGAAAGTAATGAGGTTACCTCTTTCCAATATTGAAGAATGATTGGACAGCTCCACATCATGTGAATGAAGTCCGCATCTGGCAGGTGACAGCGTAGACATTCCGCAGAGTGGAGTCGACCCATCTTAAAAAGCCGCACGGGAGTTAGATATGATTGGTATATTATATACAATTGTGTCATTCTGTTATTAACTGACGGGGATACCCTCATCGGGGACTCTAAAATTTCCTCCCATTCCTCTTCCTGTGCGTCAGTAATGAGTCTCTCCCATTTCCCCCTGATGAGTCTTATAACCGATTCCGCACCCACTGATAGCATGTAGGTATATAAAGAAGAAATGAGGCCCTGGGGTCCCTGGGATTTGAGGATTCCTATTAGAGGCAGAGACGAGATTGTGCGGCCTGTAGCCACCCCCCTCATATATGACTGGAAAGCTGACCTTAATTGTAAAAAACGAAAAAATTGGAATCTCGGAATATCATGTTTAGTCTGCAACTGTTCAAAGGACACAAAGGTCCCCCGGTCATGCAAATCCCCTACCGAGGTAACACCATGCATCACCCAGAAGGCGGTGGACGGGTGATGCAGCAGCATTGGAAAGTAGTTATTTTCCCAAAGGGGCATTTCAGCTATAATATCTGTATATCCAACAATTTTTTTTATTTGTCTCCAGATTAATCTTGCCAGTCGAAGCATGGGCAGCGGATGAAGGGTGGTCATTCTCTCCGACTCTAGAAAACCCAATGGACACTCTACCCGAGCAGAATGAAGCAGATGATGTTCAGAATTAGGAAGATAACCACCAGGCATCCACGTGACCAATGTCTTAGCCTGCCCGGCCAGATAATATAGAAAAAAGTCCGGTAACGCCGCTCCACCCCCCTGTTTAGGTCTCTGCAAAACAGAAAGTTTAAGTTTGGGCCTAGATTTTCCCCATATAAAAGAAGTTGTTAGGGAATTTAAATTAGTAAAGAGGGACTTAGGTACTGGTACTGCGCTATGTTGAAGACAATAACTAAGTTTAGGAAGCAGAATCATTTTAATTAGGTTGATACGGCCCGCAACAGATAGTGGGAGTTTGCTCCATGATGCAAATTTGGATTTGACTAGTTCTAACAATGGATAAATATTAAGTTGTAGATCAGAACTGCCACTTTGGGACATATAGATACCCAAATACTTAAAATTGGATACGACCGGTAGTGAGGACAGAGTTTCAAGATTTAGCATGGGGGCACAAGAGAGAGGCAGTAGAGCAGATTTGTCCCAGTTTATATACAGGCCAGAGTATTTACTAAAGACATCTATGATAGCAATCACTTTGGGCAGTGTTTCCTTTGCCTTGTCCATGAACACTACCATATCGTCGGCATATAAGCCGATGGTATCCACCCGACCCGCTATATCTATGCCCCTAATATCCGGGGAGGATCTCATACGTATTGCCAATGCTTCTATTGCGAGAGCAAAGAGAGCCGGCGAGAGGGGGCACCCCTGACGGGTTCCCCTAGACAATGAGAGGGACTTAGAGATGGAATTATTTATAATTATACGCGCCTTAGGTTTCATATATAATACACTGATCCACCTTAGAAATTTATCTCCAAAGCCATATCTCTGTAGGCATGCTGACAGGAAGGGCCACTCAAGAGAATTGAAGGCCTTGGCTGCATCCAGGGATGCTACTGCCCAATTGTTATCTGACACCAAAGAACTATATTGAATTATGGATTGAACTCGCCTAATGTTAATAGAAGTATTTTTACCAGGCATAAAGCCAGTCTGATCTGGATGGATAAGGTCCAATATGATGGAGTTCAGTCTAATGGCCAGAATTTTAGTGAAGATTTTATAATCTACATTAACTAACGATATAGGCCGATAGGAGCCACATTCCAGAAGGTCCTTTCCCTCTTTTTTAAGTATAACAATATTTGCCTCATAAAAAGTGTCAGGCATACATCCTCCCTCCCATATGCCCTGGAACACTTTCAGTAGGAGTGGCGCTAGTATACCCCGATATCTCTTGTATAGCTCAACAGGAAACCCGTCCGGCCCAGGAGCTTTCCCAGAGGACATGTCCATTATAGCATATTCTACCTCTTCCAATGTGAATGCAGCATCCATAAGCTCTCGCTGAATGGGTTTCAGCGTGGGGAATATTACATCTGATAAATAATCCAGACATTGTGAAACGCCGAGGCCACTTTTGGAACTATATAATGATTCATAGTAGTCATAAAAACATTGAAGTATTTCTTCTGTCGTGGACACTAATGAGCCGTCTGGCGCACGAATCTGCAATACTGTATTAGATGTATTATGCTGACGTACCAGATAGGCTAGAAATTTACCGGTTTGATTTCCCAATTCAAAGTATGACTGACGTGCGAAGAACAGCTTACGCTTAGATTTGGTGTCGATGTGCTGAGTGTACAATCTCTGTGAGGTCAACCATTCAATTCTATTGCCATTAGTTTGGCTAGCTATGTATGCGGCCTCCGCATCTTTCAGTCTCTGTTCCACCCCGTCATCCTCCCTCGAGGTCACCCTTTTTATGTATGTAATCGTGGAGGACAAACATCCCCTCAGGTATGCTTTGAGGGTATCCCAGAATAAATTAATGTTCTGGGGTCCCGGGTGAGACGATATGAAACAATTTAACTGATCCTCTGTTCTGTCGTTACTATCCATCAGTTTTAGCCAAAAGGGGTTCAGCTTCCAGACCGTGCCACTCCTTGGTTGTCCAAATTTGAGTTTAAGTATAATCGGGCTATGGTCCGATATCCCCCTATTACCGTGTTCTACACTATCCACCCACGCCGCCAGCCCACTAGAACCGAATATGTAATCTATGCGGGATAGAGATTGTCTAGTAGATGAGTGACAGGTATACCCCCGCACTCCAGGGTGACGCATCCGCCATAGATCAAGCCATCCACTACCCTCTATAAATGATGCCAATTGGGTCGGGGCTGAAGAGGGGGGCTCCCCGGACCTCCCGTCGTCCAATCTCAATTTATCAAGGTTATTATCCATGACTAAGTTAAAGTCTCCCATACAAATGACTTGTGCGTCTGGATAATTTAGAGCAAAGCTCATTGCCATCCGGAGAACTGACCTATTAGCTGGGGGAGGGTTATAGACACATAAAATCACATATTCGCTAGAATTAATTAATGCATGCACAAAAACAAATCGGCCATCAGGGTCCCTTCGAGCCTCCTTAGCTTCCCATCTAACGTCTCTATGTATTAACAATGAAACTCCTCTCGAGTAACTGGTATGGAAAGCATGTATGTACCATTGTACCCACGGCTTCTGTACACATCGGGCTGTATCCCTGGTTAGATGAGTTTCCACCAGGGCTATTATATGGGGGTGATGGTGCCTGATTTGCGAGAAAACCTTAATTTTCTTTCGGGGGGATTTGATACCTCGTACATTCCATGTCATGCATACTATTTCAGACCCCATGTCTACTTATCCAAATATGATACATGTTATCACTCAGGCAAAGGTCGAGGGCGGTACATAGAAAGCAAGAGCACTGTCGGCGGCAGTTTCTACTTAAATAACAGAGAAAACCAATAAAAGAAGAAAAATTGAACAAGAACCAAACAGTATAGGAGCAACGTCCTGTGCTCCCATTATTAAAGAAATAAGGGGATACCCCCGCTGGATTCAGCGTCCGGTATAGTTGGTAATCTGGACTTCTCCAGAGAGAGCTCCTTATTTGGTAATCCAAAGGATTCTACTTAACTAGATATATTCAGGATTCCTTTACTCAAGACTCCCCATGAGATCGTAACCATTCGGTCACCTCCGCTGGATCCGTGAAGAACACAGAAGAACCCTTATAGACGACACGGAGCCGGGCCGGGAAGACCATTGAATAGATGATATTTCTGTCCCTGAGTTGCCTCTTGATCTCCATAAATCTGGCCCTTTGTTTTTGAAGTTCCACAGAAAAATCCGGGAAGATCGAGATTACAGCATTATCAAGTTTAATGGGGCTTTTCTGTCGTGCCAGCCGTAAAATAGTATCTCTATCCTTGCAATTGAGGATCCGCGCCAGAAAAGGTCTAGGTGGGGCTCCGGGAGGAAGAGGTTTTGTGGGTACTCGATGGGCTCTTTCCACAGCAAACGTCGATGAAAATTCATCTCCCAGAGAAGATTTGAGCCACCCCTCTAGGAATACCTCAGGTTGTTGACCCTCTGAGCGCTCCGGCAGTCCGATAATGCGGATATTATTCCGGCGTAGTCTGTTTTCTAGGTCATCTGCCTTTTGTTTCCAGGCATTTATAGAGCCGGCTACTTTTGTCAACTTGGCCTCCATGGGTGTGATGGTATCTTCTACATGTGATACCCTCGTCTCCACTTCTGTAATGCGTCCCTTCATAGTCTGCATGTCTTGACGGAGGCGCCCCACCTCAGTGTGTACATCCTCTATCTTTTCGGTGAGAGATGTTCTGGTTAGGGAAATAGCTTGCATTAACTGGTCCGACGCTTGTTTAAGTGTCAGTTCCTCCTGTTCGCCTCCCTCAGCACCATCAGAGGGACGATTTTTGCGTTGCACTTGAGAGGGGTTATTTCTAAGATTACGTGTGTTATCAGAGGGATCAATTCTGGCAAATTCCTTCAGTTTGTCAGCTGCCCCTGAGCCCTTAGTGCGCTGCATGATTAGCAAGGTCAGAGTCACAATATATATATGTAAGCCCAGCAGAGTTGTCACAGAGTGGCGTCCGTAGCAAACTGAGAAGTTATAAATGGGACAATCTCAAAGCTCCACTAGGGTGCCGCGCACCAGGGAGGGTTCACCGTGCCTGCAGTGTCAGCAGCCAAAAGAGGGATCCAAAGTCCTCAGGAGTAATGGCACCGACAAGTGGAGTGTCTTAAATATGAGGAGCGCAGGGCCCAATTTTCCAGGGCACACACCGCGCGTCCTCCCAGTATGTCCAGGATATGTGCTCGCTCCCCCACTTCTACAGCGCTGCAGAGATGTAAAGATGGCGCCGCGTCTTCAACTGCCGAAGCGCGCGCTTTGATGGTGACAGCCGCTCCACACAGGCACCGCTTCCGCCCGGTCTCTCACTCCCCCGGTGCACCGCAAACCCACAGCACCTACCGCAGGTGTCGGCAACCGCCTGGGGATCAAAGCGCGGCCCCGCTCCGACTCAGAGCGGCACCGCGTCTCTCCCAGCAAAGCGTGCTCTGCCCAAGATGGCCGCTTCCCAGCCACAGGTCCGTCCCGAGATCCTCAATCCTCGTAGCTCCCCGGTCTCACCGATCCCCCGGCAGGGTCCCGGAAAGCCTCCCGAAGTCAAGGGGGTCCAGCGGTGGTGAGTATATCACCGTATGCAGGGGTCTTGGTGCAGGATATTAGGAAGGATTTGGGAGCTCTCTCACAGTGCGTCCTCTCTCCTTCACTACATAGCCACGCCCCCAGAAGAGGATTCTTTACTGTTAGGGCAGTGAGAATCTGGAATTGCTTGCCTGAGGAGGTGGTGATGGCGAACTCAGTCGAGGGGTTCAAAAGAGGCCTGGATGTCTTCCTGGAGCAGAACAATATTGTATCATACAATTAGGTTCTGTAGAAGGACGTAGATCTGGGGATTTATTATGATGGAATATAGGCTGAACTGGATGGACAAATGTCTTTTTTTGGCCTTACTAACTATGTTACTATATGTTACTATGACTTGGAGCTACACTGTTAGTGTTTCATTTTATTTTTTTTGAGCAGTTTACATTTATTAACAGATCTGTAGGTTTTCAATCACTCTTTTATTGTGGAATGTTGCGTCCTTTTAAAGGGGTTGTCCATCTTTAACTTTTTTATTTCTAAATCTTTTGTCTTATGTTGTGACTATCTCTTTGTGCTTAACTGGACCACAATTGGGCATGCTGTGATTTTTGTGAAAAGTCGCTCATGTTCAATTGTAAGTGGGCTATCATTGATCTGTTTGCTGTACATTACATTTTGACAGCACATTAATCTGAAACGCAGGTGTCTGAATGGACCCATTCTCTGCACTAAACAATTTTTAAGACCGCTAATACATAAATAACGTTTCTGGATGAGGCTAGGTTGACACATAAACGGTGCTCTCCTCTGTATCCATGTGTCCATCAGATTACCTGAAAAACAGGATTCCATCAGAAGACCAGACCAAGTCATTCATTGTTGTGAGGCAGACAGTCACTGTGGACTGTCTGGCCACTGTCCCGGCAGTTAAGGTACCGTTACACTAAACGACTTACCAACGATCACGACCAGCGATACGACCTGGCCGTGATCGTTGGTAAGTCGTTGTGTCACACAGACAGCTCTCTCTAGCGACCAACGATCCGGGGAACGACTTCGGCATCGTTGAAACTGTCTTCAACAATGCCGAAGTCCCCGGGTTACCAGGGTAAACATCGGGTTACTAAGTGCAGGGCCGCGCATTTACCCTGGTTACAAGTGAATACATCGCTGGATCGGCGTCACACACGCCGATCCAGCGATGACAGCGGGTGATCAGCGACCAAAAAAAGGTCCTGATCATTCCCCACGACCAACGATCTCCCAGCAGGGGCCTGATCGTTGGTCGCTGTCACACCTAACGAGATCGTTAGCGGGATCGTTGCTACGTCACAAAAAGCGTGACGTTGCAACGATATCGTTATGTGTGAAGGTACCTTTAGTCTTTTTCCGGTTTGCAAAAAACCCCATGGCCTACCATTGTTACAATCCGGCACTCGCGCTGCCCTCTTGACAACTGGATGCTCTAAACTGATGTAACCATAATGACATCGCCACAGTTCACAGCAGCAGGGTTCTCTCGGACCACAGTGTGTTGACATGGCAGTAGTAGCTGCTCTAGTCTAAAGGTATGTGTCCACGTTCAGGTTGCGTCAGGATTTTATGCAGGTAAAATCCTGACCAAATCTGCACCTGAGGTCACTGGTAGGTCACCTGCGCTGTCCTTGCGTTGTTTCAGCATTGTAAGGACATGCTGCGTTCTTTAAAGACGCGCCGCTTGTGCGTTTTCGCGGGTATGCCGCATGCGTCTCTTAATGCATAATGGAGACGGGATTTCATGAAATCCCCTCCACTATGCTGTAAAATCTGGACACTGCATTTTTGACGCTGCGGCTCAACGCAGTGTCAAAAACGCAGCGTTTCCTGAACGTGGAAACATACCCTAAGGAGCTGCGTTCTCTGAATGGAGCTCCATAGGCGATTCCAGCAGCTAAATAGGAAAGTGTTCTTTACAGTTAGAGCAGTCAGACAGTGAAATGACCTACCGCAAGAGGTAGTAATGGCAGACACTATGACAGGTTTTAAAAAAGGGCTGGATGATTCCCTCAGTACACATAGCATTGTGGGTTATAGTTAATTTAGGGACAAAATGTACAATTACCGTAGTTTAGAAAGGTTGAACTTGATGGACCTAGGTCTTTCTTAAACCTATGTAATTATGACACCAACAATATAGACTACACTTAAAAGTTATCGATAGTGACCACAGGAACTAAGGAGACAGACAGAGAAGAAAACAAGAAAAGTTTGCCGATAAGTGTTATCAGTGCAGGGCCATGCACAACCAGCGACAGGTTCAAACTCCTACTAACAGAGGTTTTGTGCCTGGGAAGAATGAAAGACACGGTCCCAAAAGCCAGACATAACTGCACTTCTAGCTTAAAGAGGTCATTTAAGAGCAAGTAATCATGTGCATGTGACAATCAGGAGCCTACACTGTGTAACCCTTGTGGTTCTCTATTGTAATTCTTGCTTAGCTCACCAAAGATCAGAGACCTTGGTAATCACTTGACCTTTCACACTGTGGAAACGAGACTTTAGGAGAAGCATACACTGCTAATTAGTATCTTCTTATATTGGTGGTTCAGTAATAGGCTCGTACACGGCTGTGTCCCTCCTTTCTAATCAGCTGCTTCAGTGCAGTTTTTCAGCTCAGGACAAAATTTTCAATTGAAGCCTCCATACATATAGAAACTGCCCAAACACGCCAATTTCTCACAAGGGTGTACTTCGGATGAGTGCTACCTAATGTTTTATCAAGAACACCAACAAAAAATACTTCATAAATAAGACCATAATATGCTTAAAAATATTTTGTATTAAATATCATAAAATATAAACATGATATAAAAAACAAGCGAGACCACAGATGAAAAAACAGTGGAAGCACGGACCAGGGAACAATTGTACTATGTGAAAATATGCAAGAATAATGTGTGTGTATAAATACAATAAATAAAAAAAAGCACAGTGCATGGAATAATAATTAAAGGGACACTGTCACCTGGATTTGGAGGGAACAATCTTCAGCCATGGAGGCGGGGTTTTGGGGTTTTTTATTCACCCTTTCCTTACCCGCTGGCTGCAATATTGGATTGAAGTTCATTCTCTGTCCTCCGTAGTACATGCCTGCGCAAGGCAATCTTCCCTTGCGCAGGCATGTACTACGGAGGACAGAGAATGAACTTCAATCCAATATTGCAGCCAGCATGCAGCCAGCGGGTAAGGAAAGGGTGAATCAAAAACCCAAAAACCCCGCCTCCATGGCTGAAGATTGTTCCCTCCAAATTCAGGTGACAGAGTCCCTTTAAATCAATATTTTTGCGTTCCCGTGCAGTTGGCGGGCACATCAAAACGCCGCATGCGGACCCATCCGCTTACAACGCATGTTCCTACGTACCCAGTGTTAAAGATGGATACGCAGGACGACGCAGGATGCATGCGGAAGTAGGCGGAGCATAAGGGAGGAAGTACGCAGCCATACACAAGTGTGAAACCGGCCTAATACACTGAACATATGCTTAGGAATGTGGAAGGCTTAACTTGCAGGGATTTCTAGAGTGCAATAATCCTATGAAAATGAGCAGTAAGACGTGTGATGGAGCTCTCCATCCTACAGTGGCTACTAGGTAAGTGGGGAGGGCTCTGTTCTCTTGACTAGGGATGTGGGGTCAAGCACAAGGGACGCAATGAACACACATGGACTGATAATGGTGCAGGCAGTAGCTACAAGAAAATGCGTTTGTTGTCACAATGGTAGTAAAATTGTTTTTTCGCTATGGTGAAGGATGCAGTCACGTTATTTTGCCCTACTAAATTGCACCCAATGTTGTAGAGCTCATGTAAGGTCCATCCGTAACATGTCTATAAAGTTAAATAACAACAAAAAAATGCACCTGAAGGACCTTATTGATCAAATCTTTCATGCCAAAGTTCTGGCATAAAAGTTTTGAAAAGTCTAAAAATGTAGGTGCACAAATTTTTTTTTTTTTTTCCCTCACCTTTTGGAATTTTCACCCCAGTTTCTCCCAGCTCCGACGCCATAACTTTTATTTAACCCCTTAGTGACAGAGCCAAATTTTTCAAATCTGACCAGTGTCACTTTGTGGTAATAACTCTGGAACGCTTCAACAAAGCCCAGTGATTTTGAGATTGTTTTTTTCGTGACACATTATACTTTATGATAATGGTAAATGTAGGTTCATATGTTTTGTGTTTATTTATAAAAAATATCAGACATTTGAAAAAAATGTTAAAAAATTAGGAATTTTCAAACTTTCAATGATTATCCCTTTAATCCCGATAGTCATACCACAGCAAAACATTAATAAATAACATTTCCCACATGTCTGCTTTACTTTACATCAGCACCATTTGCAAAATGTTATTTTATTTTGTTAGCATTTTAGGAGGTTTAAAAATGTAGCAACAATTTAAATTTTTTTCAAGGAAATTAAAATGTATTTTTTTTAGGGACCTATCCATGTTTGAAGTGAATTTGGGGGTCCTATATATAGGGAAACCCCCACAAGTGATACCATTTTAAAAACAGCACCCCCTGACATATTGAAAACTGCAGTCAGGTAGTTTATTAACCCTTCGGGTGATTTTCAGGAATTAATGCAAGGTGGCATGAGAAAAATGAAAATGTGTATTTTTACCACTTAACTGCCGCTAACTTCTGAACAGATTACTACAGCCGTCAGACTCTAAGGCTGCTATTTGGTTGTGAATTGCCATGGCAAACATCAGGACCACACAATCATGATCTGAGACCACCAATTGGGATAAAGAGGAAGCCCCCACACTCTGTTAACCATTTATAATGATGTAGTCACTATTGACAGCAGCATCTAAGGGGTTAAACAGATTTGGAAGATGCAAACACTGATCATGGCTGATGCAGCAAGTTGTCAGCTATAGTGCACAACCGACAGATGCTGGATTGTTACCTTTATGGGGAGGCTATGCTCTTATATCTCAGGTCAGTTAAAAGGCGTATTGGCGGTCACTAAGGGGTTAAAGGACCACTGTCACCCCCTCCAGCCGTTATAAACTAAAAGAGCCACCTTGTGCAGCATTAATGCTGCATTCTAACAAGGTGGCTCTTTTAGTTTTTAGAGCATTTATTCCCAAAATAAAGCGCTTTATAACTTCTCCAAAATACCTGTCTTTAGACAGGGAGGCAGGTCTTCACCCCCCTGCTTGAAACGCCACACTGCCGTCACTCAAATCTTCAGGGACGCCGCCCCCCCTCCGCGCTGTTTTCCCATGAAAACCGGCGCCTGCGCTGTGTGGTACTGTCTGGTGCAGGCGCAGTGAGCTCTGGCCGCCTGACGTCACAGCCAGGCTTGCAGACTGCGCCTGTGCAGACAGTGCGGCCGCCCTGCCTATGAATCCCAGCCCTGCAGTGTGCATAATGCATAACACACTGCGGGGCTGGGATTCCCAAGGTTTGTGGCCGCACTGTCTGCACAGGCGCAGTTTGCAAGCATGGGAAAACAGTGCGGAGGGGGTGGCGCCCCTGAAGATTTGAGTGACGGCAGTGTGGCGTTTCAAGCAGGGGGGTGAGGACCTGCCTCCCTGTCTAAAGACAGGTATTTTGGAGAAGTTATAAAACGCTTTATGTTGGGAATAAATGCACCAAAAATTGCAATTACTGCTGCACAAGGTGGCTCTTTTAGTTTATAACGGCTGGAGGGGGTGACAGTGGCCCTTTAACTCATGATGATCTGTGGCCGTCATTTATACTGCTGTGGGCGTGACTGAACCGATATCCAGTGCCACCTAGATGATTGGAAGACAAATCTACTTAGAAGGCAACTAAAGCTTTAATTAGGGTTGCACATTACATCTATGGTGTTTGGGGCAGTTTAGTAGGGTAAAAGGAGGTGCCAACTTTGAGTCAGGCTTGCACATTTCTCTTCAGTAGTGTGAATAGGGGAACTTCAGGATTTCTGACATGGCTAAGATAAGTGCCAGAAGGCAAGCCGGATTTATATGCAGTGTCCTGACACAAGCTGGCACCATACAAGATTTATAGCCCAATAAAGAAGATATCTTGATCACTTCACCATTTCTCTCAGTTAAGACCGGCTTCCCGAGCACAGCTAGACTTTGCCCACTTATATCAATGATCTTACTGCGAAACACAACTTGATACAAAAACAATAAACTAGAAATAAAAATTACGGTACTTCATGATGCGCAACATTCACCACCTTCATCGCTTCTGCTTTATGCTGTTTGGAAATGTGCTAAATTGTGAAAAATAAATCTGCTCCGCAGTGCAGTCATGGATTCTCAGTATCCATGTAATGTATCCTGAACGCTGCACATGTGATGTGTGTGCCTTCTGAGCTTGAATCCTGGCCAATCGAGCAGCGAGCGGCCTCATCAGCCATTCATGCCCTAAGTCAGACACAATGGACTACACTGTTGGACAAAGTGCAAATGTCTTCACAGAAAGCAAACACATAGCTTGTTTTATAGTTCATTTACTAGTATGGCTATGTTACCAAATCTTAGAACCCCAGCAGCAGAGATGGGCGTGCAATAGAAAAAAAAAATGATATGCCACGCTGGGATCCCACGTGGAAGCTGCAACTCCACACAACAATCACATTGTTTTCCACGGACCACAGCATCGCGGGGTCCTGTAGGAGTCTCTAGCAAAACAGGATTTCGATATAAACCCTGACAAAGACTTAATGGAGACCTTCACCGGTAGGATTAGTCCGGCACTCGAACTGCCCTCTTGAGAACTAGACGCTGTGTACTGAGGTAACCTTACTGACCTCACCACAGTTTACAACAGCCGGGTGTGGCAGTGGCTGCTGCTCCAGTCTATGGAGTTGCGTTATCTGGGAAATTGTTAGGGAGTTTTGTTATGGGGTTAATTATCAGGGTGTCTGATAGGTGCTGCCCCATTACTAACCTCTGGGCTTAGTCAGCAGACATTACACAGCTGACACGAACCTCAAAATATTACCCTGCTTACCAACGCACCATGGCGAGCAGAAAGAACCCGCAAAGCGCCAGAATTGGGGCATCTAATGGATGCGCCTTTTCTGAGGCAGTTGTGGGATGCTGTTTTTTAGGCTAGGAAGGGCCCAATAACCATGGTCCTTCCCAGCTTGAGAATACCAGCCCCCAGCTGTTCGCTTTAGATTGGCTGATTATAGAAAAAAATTGGGGGGACTCCGCCGTTTTTAAGTAAAATAATTTAAAAAAGTTAAAGCCGACAGCTGGGGGACCCCATGTTGGTTTTTTTTTGTTTTTTGTTTATACTCTTTTCTTAACTTTTAACACGGTTCGTTCACCGGCCAATTGCGGCCATGCTAATCCTTGACCTAGCTGTGATGGGGCTGGAAGTGCCCACACAGGAAATATTGATGATTGGCTGCACTGAAGCCTTAAGGTACCGTCACATTTAGCGACGCTCCAGCGATATAGACAACGATCCGACCTAAACTAGATCGCTGCACCGTCGCTGTTTAGGTCGCTGTAGAGACGTCAAACACGGCAACAGCAGAACGATGCAGGAGCGATCCAGTGATGTAGTTATCGTTCTCGCTGGTTGTTCGCTCCGTGAAAAAACATTGCAGGCATCGTTGCTTTTGCTGACAAACATGACGAATCACGCCAACCTGACGACCAAATAAAGTTCTGGACTTTCAGCTACGACCAGCGATGTCACAGCAGGATCCAGATCGCTGCTGCGTGTCAAACACAACGAGATCGCTATCCAGGACGCTGCAACGTCACGGATCGTTGTCGTTCTCGTTGTAAAGTTGCTCAGTGTGAAGGTACCTTTAGAGAAGCTTAGTTTGGGGTGCCGAACCTGAACTGTGAAACAAACTTCCGGAAGACGTCCATGCACTGATACTAGGCGGCCGGTACAGACCCCGAACTTTACTCTTCACTATTGATGGGCGAACCTGATGACCATGGACTTGCACACCACTCCTGTGTAAACCTACTCTGTATTTTACACCATAAAATGCTGAACGTTTTATTCCATTATAATTGCGCTTCTACTAGATACATGAACCCTGGAGGCCGATCGCGGTCTCGATCACTGTGGTTTTAACTCTACAGTACATCCATTTTGCTTATTACCTGAAGACCCAGACTCATAGTGATACAGTGGGGCAAAAAAGTATTTAGTCAGTCAGCAATAGTGCAAGTTCCACCACTTAAAAAGATGAGAGGCGTCTGTAATTTACATCATAGGTAGACCTCAACTATGGGAGACAAACTGAGAAAAAAAAATCCAGAAAATCACATTGTCTGTTTTTTTAACAATTTATTTGCATATTATGGTGGAAAATAAGTATTTGGTCAGAAACAAAATTTCATCTCAATACTTTGTAATATATCTTTGTTGGCAATGACAGAGGTCAAACGTTTTCTGTAAGTCTTCACAAGGTTGCCACATACTGTTGTTGGTATGTTGGCCCATTCCTCCATGCAGATCTCCTCTAGAGCAGTGAAGTTTTTGGCTTTTCGCTTGGCAACACGGACTTTCAACTCCCTCCAAAGGTTTTCTATAGGGTTGAGATCTAGAGACTGGCTAGGCCACTCCAGGACCTTGAAATGCTTCTTACGAAGCCACTCCTTCGTTGCCCTGGCGGTGTGCTTTGGATCATTGTCATGTTGAAAGACCCAGCCACGTTTCATCTTCAATGCCCTTGCTGATGGAAGGAGGTTTGCACTCAAAATCTCACGATACATGGCCCCATTCATTCTTTCATGTACCCGGATCAGTCGTCCTGGCCCCTTTGCAGAGAAACAGCCCCAAAGCATGATGTTTCCACCACCATGCTTTACAGTAGGTATGGTGTTTGATGGATGCAACTCAGTATTCTTTTTCCTCCAAACACGACAAGTTGTGTTTCTACCAAACAGTTCCAGTTTGGTTTCATCAGACCATAGGACATTCTCCCAAAACTCCTCTGGATCATCCAAATGCTCTCTAGCAAACTTCAGACGGGCCCGGACATGTACTGGCTTAAGCAGTGGGACACGTCTGGCACTGCAGGATCTGAGTCCATGGTGGCGTAGTGTGTTACTTATGGTAGGCCTTGTTACATTGGTCCCAGCTCTCTGCAGTTCATTCACTAGGTCCCCCCGCGTGGTTCTGGGATTTTTGCTCACCGTTCTTGTGATCATTCTGACCCCACGGGGTGGGATTTTGCGTGGAGCCCCAGATCGAGGGAGATTATCAGTGGTCTTGTATGTCTTCCATTTTCTAATTATTGCTCCCACTGTTGATTTCTTCACTCCAAGCTGGTTGGCTACTGCAGATTCAGTCTTCCCAGCCTGGTGCAGGGCTACAATTTTGTTTCTGGTGTCCTTTGACAGCTCTTTGGTCTTCACCATAGTGGAGTTTGGAGTCAGACTGTTTGAGGGTGTGCACAGGTGTCTTTTTATACTGATAACAAGTTTAAACAGGTGCCATTACTACAGGTAATGAGTGGAGGAAAGAGGAGACTCTTAAAGAAGAAGTTACAGGTCTGTGAGAGCCAGAAATCTTGATTGTTTGTTTCTGACCAAATACTTATTTTCCACCATAATATGCAAATAAATTGTTAAAAAAACAGACAATGTGATTTTCTGGATTTTTTTTTCTCAGTTTGTCTCCCATAGTTGAGGTCTACCTATGATGTAAATTACAGACGCCTCTCATCTTTTTAAGTGGTGGAACTTGCACTATTGCTGACTGACTAAATACTTTTTTGCCCCACTGTATGTGGACAGGGCACTATACACTCAGCCACAGAAAAACACTCCAAAATAAGCAGCATAAAATAAGAGGAGCACAGGAGTGTTTAAAACTGTACAAAAACACTTTATTAGCACCTAAAATATTACATACTTATCACGCGCAAACAAGTACAAAATAAGGACACACAGTAGTGGTTCTCCTCAGAAATGTGTAATTACAGAACGTTCAGATACAGTTCAGATACAGTTCAGAAAATTCTTTATGGTAAGGTCTACTATGCAAGTTTGTGTCCCTTTAATTAGGTACTGCCTCAGATAGGGAAAACACTACATAAGTATCCCATACCAGTAAGATCATTGCTATCCCTTCAGAGGTACAAACACCAATGTGGAATAAAAAGGTTATATATGCAAGTTTGGCATCGTAAGCCACTAAAATGTGTATATACTAATAGTGGCATATATAACCTTACCAAGTCGCAGAGATGCCACCTCTGCATAAGAAACAACCCCGATGCGCGTTTTGCCCGCTAAATCGCTGTGCTTTCTCAAGGGAAGGTTCATGACTGGAGGGATTTTCTTTTGTTTTTTTATTTTTCCCTCCACAACTTGAATATAAATGCCACATTGCACCCCTCCCAGACTGGTACCATTACAACAATGTTGGTTCTGTCTGTTACTCAGACATTGTTGGGCTGCAGTGGCCACATGACAGACCGACAGCCATTCAGCAGCTGCAGTGCTTGTCTAGGGGAAGTGTGGTCACTGATGGGCTGCAGCGCTCATCGGCAGCCACTGATCAGATGCAGCATTCCTACTACCCTCACATAAGCGCTGCTGCTCCTCAGCGGCTTCTGATATGTTACTTGAGCACCACAGCCTAATGATGTCACTCGAGTGCGCCATCCAACTGTGCCAACATCGCAGGATGCCGTTTTTAAATGCAATAGTACCCCATGTAAAGTAAGAAGGGTACTCCATTATTTGTCTGTTCTTTAGACAAAGTACATTTTTACCTGAAAAAAAACTGAGTTGAAAAACTGAAGATGGGTGTTTTTTTTGTTTTGTTTTTTTTTCTTCTGTTGTCTGAAGTGGAAACCAATCGTTGTTCAGTCTGAATAGTTTATATACTGGCTTTAAAAAGACTTTAGGAGAACTGATAGTTGTGGATTGTATGGGTTCAAAATCCACTGTTATCAGAGGTGACATGATGGCTTACCTAGATAATGGCGCTGGGCTATGCAGAAAGTTGTTCTCCATTATACATGACATATATATGGAATGATGTTTATGATCTGTCTAAAATTGGAATACCCACTTAAGAACACTTACACACTTGGCTGAGTGTGCATGTGTATAGGGGGATCAGGAGGAATTTATGGGGTTATCCAGCCTTAGAAAAAGTAAAACCCTGCAGCATAAGTGATAAAATAACAACATAGTGGATGCTTTCCTGAAACGGAAAGTACTTGCAAGCAGCATAATACAAAGAATAGCAGGTTTACCCAGAATCCTTTGCAGTAGGCGGAGCTATGCAAATCATCTCTTTCCACCCCTGTCTAATCCACAGCGCTTGCAACCGCCAAGCGTGCAATGCTGCGGATTAGTTTCTAAATTTACACAGCCAACCAATTCCTACCTTTGTATTATTCTTTGTATTATGCTGCTTGCAAGTACTTTCCGTTTCAGGAAAGCATCCACTATGTATTTCCTTTAAGTAGAGGGCTTTTCGGTCTCTTTCGTCCCGCTACATTTAGCCCAACTTGGGTCTCTCCCTAAGGTGGCTAGCATATATATCAATGGTGCTATATAAATAAATAAATAATAATAATAATATATGTAAAATAACAACATAACAGCCCACTTCAAGTGTCAGGCTGTGTGCACACGTTGTGGATTAGGCTTAGGAATTTCTGGTGCGGATTCTGCCTCTCCTGGCAGAAAACGCACCTGCGGATTTGTCGCGTTTTTTGTGCGGTTCCGCAGCGTTTTTTTGTGCGTTTTTGCTGCGGTTTTCTTGCAGATTTGCTGCGTTTTTTACCCCTGCGGTTTTCTATAATGGAATGGGTACAAAAACGCTGCAGATTGACAAAAAAGTGACATGCTACTTCTTTTAAACCGCAGCGTTTCCGCAGCAGATTTTCCACAAAGTGTGCACAGCATTTTTTTTTCTCATTGATTTATATTGTACTGTAAATCAATTGCGGATCTGCCGCGTTTCTGCACCTCAAAAAACGCTGCGGATCCGCAGAGAATCCGCAACGTGTGCACATACCCTTAAAGTAACACAGACGCTATAGCAGTGTTCCCAGCCTTGGCTTTCATCCCCCTCCTCACCCAATATGACGTGTTATCTCTATACATCATTACTGGGAACATCGCTGGAAATGTTGTGCTGGCTCTTCGTGGGAGAGAAGAGAGGAATATGGGTCACTTTATTTACATGTACATTAGCAATGAATAGACATTGCCTTTAATTTTTTTGTATTGAAGCATCTTATGAGCCTGTGCAAAGTTTGTGAAGAGGGGAGCAGGGTCAACTAAGGCTGCTTTCACACATCAGGTTTTTGCCGTAACAATCCGGCAAATGTTGAGAGAAAAAAAAAAAACCCGGATCCGTCGCAGATTGTGAAAAACTGATGGATCAGTTTTTTCGACGGATCCGACTAGCTGATCCAGCTAATTGGATCCTAAAATAATCTGAGCATGCGCAGTTAAAAAAACAAACAAAAAAACAAATCCGGTGCTGGATTCCATCATGTGATGGATCCGGCGCCCATAGGCTTCCATTGTAGCAAAAGCCGGACGGAGCCAGATCCGGCGCTGTCCGTTTTTTTTCCACAGATAAAAAAACGTTACTTTGTCCGTTTTTTCCACACACTGGAAAAACAATTTTTGATGGATCCGTCGAAATACGGACGAAACGTGAGGCCATCCGGCACTAATACAAGTCTATGAGAAAAAAAACGGATCCGGCGGCATCATTCACCTGATCCGTTTTTTTCAAAATTCGCCGGATTCAGCCTGACGGCAAAAACCTGATGTGTGAAAGCAGCCGAAGACACCGCCTATTGTGAATGGTGGATCCTGTTTTATCAGCTGTGTTTAAAGTTGTTACCTGCCTGTATAATCTGCCCTCTGTTGATAAGGAAACTGCTGAAAAAATTTCCACAACGGACAAAGTATGTGTTAAAAATAAATAAATAAATACGGTAAATCCCCAGGGGCTCCTGTGAAAATCACAAACTTTATTTAAAAAAATCTTTTTTTTTTTTTTTAATTTATTGTTCCATGCAACAATTTTTCAGATTTACTATTTTGTATTGCAGGTCTCGTCTCAACGTTGTGTCTGGTATGGAGAGTGTGGGGATGCAGATGTGGGACGTTACAACTGTGAATATCTTGGCCCTCCAAAACCCCTACCCAAGGATGGGTATGAACTACTTCAGGTATGCCGCCTTATCTGGGTTATTTCACCCTACGCAAAAAGCAATAGTGTAGACTAATCTACACTGTACAACACCCTACGACTAATGCAGAGTGTTTTTGTAGCTCATCATGTGACTGGTCATTGGGTGCCAGAGCCAACGCGGGTCCAGTGCACTGAATGGTTTGTTATGGGACACCGTGCACAGCTGGTCTCTACCCAACACGGTCTATGGTTTCCTTGTCAGTGTGTGTGGAAGTGTGCCAGGCCATTTTCCTTTTTATAAGCTCGTCACTTACATTCTTTGAATCAAGGTGCTTTCTTCTAGAGATCCGTTTTGACCACTGGTGGGGTACACAAATGACCTCTGCTTCTTCTCGCCGGAAGTAACCTGATTTATTCACTAATGGACTATCCGCTGTGGATTTTTCTGCCAGTGTGCTGATATTGATGTAGATTTTGCCCTATAGGTTACACTGGGTAAAAATCTACAAGACTCTGTGTCAGGACTGACGTGTGACTTGGAGAGTCTCCGTATTCCCTGGTGGCTTTGAGAGCTTTTGTTACTTGTGAACTGTAAGCCTGATCCATATGTATTGTAATATTCATTGTTGTGTAAAATACACAGCTATTTTGCAATTGAATTTACCCTTGGGATTATATATATATATTTTTTTTTTTTTAATGTTTCAGCATCATGGCTGTGGGCCAGACCTAGAAAGATTCGCCAAACAACAAACAAGACTGCTGACATTCCCAGATCTGAGATAACAATGTATTCATTGTTGTAGCAATAAAGGAGACCTGACCCATTATGGGTTTGGAACAAGCTACTCATTTAGCACATATGAATGTTCTGTGCAGTTGTCTTCATACTTTTGGACTTGGTCGTCCTGGGGTTGGGCCCTCCTTTTATAAAGGATGCATACTCTTGAAAAGGGAAACTTGCTTTAACCCTTTGTCACATACAATATTCGGACTAACGAGTTCACATACAATGTGCCTGTCAGGCGCCTGCTGGAAAAATACCTATAATATCTAATGTTTGCAATTTCAGTGCTCTAAAAGTGATCAGTGACCTTCATAGGGATGTAATAAAAGAGACTACACATAATCAGTTGCAAAAAAAAAACATTTACTTAACATAAAACTAATAACTATGAAATACAAACTTTTCAAAACTCCCGCCAAATAGTCCCCAGTTCGACTCTCTCAAAAAAATATACAAAGAAAATTTTTGAACACAAACTTAATTTTAAGGTACCTTAAGTACTATTAAAAACATATTCAATCAGAAGTAGATGCTGAGGTTTCCCCAGAAAAGTCACACTTGCAGAGCAAATAGCAAGAATTACACACCATTTTTGCATGTGTCAGGCAAATTGCTTTATGACATTTGAGACATTCCTAATTTGAAAGCCTTCTGGTTCCGCTTTCCGTTTGGCAGGTGGTGCATCTCCTTCTTTTGTGAGGTGGTGCAGATGGTGACTTTTCACCATCATCTTCTGGGCGGAACCTTTTGAGCTGAACTTGAAGGCGAGAGGGGATACCGATTGTTTTCACGCTTCTCCTGCGTAGCTCTCCAAGTACTAGTTCATGGGCCAATTTTTTCAGATACAATCGTCTACGGAGTGGTTCAAGCTTGTTTTCAAGATAAATTACTTGTGAATTTATACCACCCAAATTCAACATAGCAAAAAGTATGACCATTGGCCAGCGTTTGATGTTTCTGCTGACGTTGAAAGTGGAGCACATCTGATCTGCTGTATCCACACCCCCTTTGGTGGCATTGTAAAATGTAATTCTCTCCGGTTTTTTTTCTGCCCCAGTCCCAGGATCGATGGCAGCATCATCATGAAGTGTTGATAGAAGAAGTACGATTTTTTTGGCATGTGGTACATAGGAAACTAAAGCCTTTCCATTATGGAATGCAAACATACTGCTGAACTGTTCTCTCTTTCACACTTACAAACTGTGGCGGCAATTCCCTTTTGTTTTTTCTTACAGTTCCCACATATGACAGCTTCTGAATTTTCAGATAATCAATCAGATCACAACTTGTAAACCAATTGTCAGCTGTAATATTGCGACCCAATCCAAATAAGGGTTCAGCCAGTCTTTTTACAACATCAATGGGTTTGTTGCTCACACAGTAAGGACCTTCTGGTTGTTTTCCTGCATAAACTTCCAGGTTGTAAGTGTAGGTCTTACTGGCATCAACAAGGGCATAAATTTTTATTCCATATTTGTTTGGCTTTGATGGAATATATTGACGAAAGGCACATCTACCACGAAAACCAGGGAGCATTTCGTCAATAGTGAGATTCTCTCCAGGGTAATAACTTTGTTTACAGTTTACAACAAATCTTTGAAATATATCACGAATTGGAGCAAGTCGGTCATGTGTTTTGCGTTCGGTTCGGGTAGTTCTGTCGTCAAACCGAAGGCAACGAATTAGAATCTTGAATCTGTTTATGGACATAACAAGGCTAAATTTTTCAACTCCATCCCCATCTTTACCCCAAAGTTCCTCCAAACTTTGTCTATTTGCCCTATAAGCTCCTGCAAGGTACAGTAATCCAAAAAAAGCACGCAGTTCTATTTCATCTGTGGGCTTGATGGTTCTGTTGCAGATGTATTTGTCCTTTATAATGTCTATATATTGGTTGGTATATGTGACAATAGAGTCCAGAATGTCATCTGTAAATATACTGTTCCAGCATTCAACTGCAGTTTTTGCATTACGTGCAGTTCCTATTACTGCAGGAAGGTGAGTAATAATGTTTAAAGGTTCCCTACGTTTTTTCTGGAATGGCTTCTTGTTCCATTTAGTATTTTTATCTTTTCCAATATAATATGATCCAACTTCTTCATCCTCACCACTGTCACCATCTTGCTCTGTTTCAGAATCCAGGACACATTCTTCCACCTCATCATGAGAATCAATCTCACTTTCCTCTCCTAAATCCTCATTCAGTGTGAGGTCTCTATCATCTAACAGCATATTTGTTACTTCCTCAACATCAAGATGTTTGGATAAATTGTACATTTTCCTCTCCATTTCAGCAGATAATCTGAAGCAAGAGAAGGAATATGTTAGGGAACTACTGTATATGCCTGAGCAGCACACTTTCTTTTATAAAATCTCCCTTATTTCTATGAAATATCCTCACATTTTGTGCTATACATTCATAAAACAAGCTAAATAAACTATTGTGATGAATAAAAACATAAAATACCAACCTTACTGAATGTGACGTATTCACATACAATGAGCCTGAGAGATCTGTGCAGCTATATCCTCTCCCCTGAAGCTCTGAAATCCAACTGTGATATCAGGTTTCACAGACCTTCAAGAGACAGGAGACTACCTGGAGGGAGGGGGTTTCCTCACAATCTGGTGAGGAAGGAGAAATGAAAGGAAAAGAGAAGCGCCTGTCAGATCAGTTGTATGTGACGGAGGGTTAATGATTTGATCAGTGTGGGTTTGTTTTCCATGGTCAGGAGTTTCCCATCATTTTGTGACAATCCACATATTGGACGCCCGTGACTGCCATAATGTGGTAGACTGCAAGTTCTGGATGTAGCTGAATTGCTGTTGGTCTTGGGTAGCAGATTCTGAACTCACACGGGTTTCCTTACATCTTGGAGTTATAACAGAGTTTTTAAAGTGCGTATCGATAAACCTAGAAAGTGACCATACATGAAATGTAACGTTTTTCTTTTTGAAACATGGGTCACTGATTGTCCTCAGCATTAGGCTGTGTTCACATGCAGTATTTTTGCATTTTTTTTCTGCAGCCAAAACCTGCTCTGTTGGCAGCAAAAATGCTGGATTCTGATGCAGAATAGGTCTACAGTAGATGCTTAAAAAAATGTATAGTTTTATTCACCAAAAACTCTGCTAAAACACAGCAAATCCTGTTTGCTGCATTTCTTCACGGCATTTTTGCATTTTCTTGTTTCTTCCTATAGATGGAAAAAGACACTGCAATTCTTAAATGTAATCAGGGGTAAAAATAAGCAAGCTTGTGGTAACTCCTAGGTTTTGCTGGTACTGTAAAACGCAGCTTCTTTGCATAAACACTTAGTGTGAACATAGCCTTACAACGACAGGCTTTTTTTCCTTTTACCGGGGTGAGCACAAATTCTGAGATTTTTTTCTGCCACCGATGTGAGATGGCGAGCTGATGATACATCATTTCAATGGCGGTGAAGCCTTGTACTCAGATCTAGAACAATGTGTCCTGATTCGTGGTTTTGTCTATTTGCTGATCCTTAGCATATAATGGGAGAATTTTTTCTTCCCTTACTAAACTCTTAAAAAAAAAAAAAAAATCACAAATATGACCCTCCGAGCATCCCAAAAAATGGTAAAGTGACAAAACAGAAATTTGGCTGAAATTTTCCTCACTGCCCATCAGGTACCTAAAGTTTTACTTTAAAGGGCTTTTCCCACGACCATTACACAGTACACGGCAGGGGCACATTTATACGATTATCTCGGGACAGGAACATTTTGTTTTTGGTTTTTTTAACACATCCAATTGTGGAAATTATTTTTATTCCACGGTCTATTGACTGAAATGTTGATTAAAATTAACTTTTATTAATGGGAAAACCCCTTTAATACTAAATATTTTTTTAATAGTTACTAATATATAATTTATTTGCGCATTATGCATACCAAATAAAGGAGGAAGATACAGTTGCTTCTAAGGTGTTAACCCCTTAGTGACGGAGCCAAATTTTTTAAATCAGACTAGTGTCACTTTGTGGTAATAACTCTACAACGCTTCAACAAATCCCAGTGATTTTGAGATTGTTTTTTCGTGACACATTATACTTTATGATAATGGTAAATTTAGGTCAATATGTTTTGTGTTTATTTATAAAAAATATCAAACATTTGAGAAAAATGTTAAATTTTCAATTTTCAAAAATGTAATGATTATCCACTTAATCCAGATGGTCATACCACAGCAAACCATTAATAAATAACATTCCCCACATGTCTGCTTTACATCAGCACCATTTGTAAAATGTTATTTTATTTTGTTAGCATTTTAGGAGGTTTAAAAATGTAGCAGCAATTTTTCATTTTTTTCAAGGAAATTTACAAAAAAATTTTTTTTAGGGACCTATCCATGTTTGAAGTGCCTATAGGGGTCTCATATATTGGGAAACCCCCAAACGTGATACCATTTTAAAAACAGCACCCCCTGACATATTGAAAACTGCTGTCAAGTAGTTTATTAACCCTTCAGGTGCTTTATAGGAATTAATGCAATGTGGTATGACAGAAATGAAAATGTGTATTATTACCACCTAAATGCCTCTAACTTCTGAACAGATTACTACAGCCGTTAGACTCTAAGGTCACTATTTGGTCATGAATTGCCATCGCAAACATCAGGACCACAAAATCATGATCTGAGGGCACCAATTTGGATAAAGAGGAAGCCCCCACACTCTGTTAACCATTTATAATGATGTTGTCACTATTGACTGCAGCATCTAAGTTCCAAGGTCCGTCAGAAAAAAACGTTATGTGACAAACGCATACCAATTTTGGCATGTCACGATGCGTCACACATTGCAAGTCTATGGGCGCGTTAGTATGTGCGTTATATTGCGTTTTCAGTACTTAAAAACGTGTCCGTTAGACGGACTCACCTAGCGCAACGTGAACCTAGCCTTAGGGGTTAAACAGATTTGGACGGTGCAAACGCTGATCGTGGCTGATGCAGCAAGTTGTCAGCTATAGTGTACAACCGACAGATGCTGGATTGTTACCTGTATGGGGAGGCTATTCTCTTATATCTCAGGTCAGTTAAAAGACATATTGGCTGTCATTGAGGGGTTAATTTTCAAGTTGAGGTTGGCTTTTTCCAAGATGTTAATATGCAAAACAAGCAATCTGCTGCTCATAAGGGTATAGTCTGAGACTCTCAATGTATTCACAGTCAGTCACAGCCACAGCAAATTGATGAGATGGGTGAGGCACGAATACAGTCGAGGTTTCTATACGCCTTTCTCTTGTTGCTTAAAGGGTCTCTGTCGGCACAGAATGACTGTTCAAACAAAGTTAACACGCTCGGTTATTCACGGTGGGACCAATCATTTTATATTCATCTGCCCAACTTCTTGGTTTCCATCTATCTCAGCCCTTCTTTACCTATTTGAAAGAGCAGGGTGGAAATGGAAGGAAAACAAGCAGAGGTGGGAAAGTTTATTTTAACCTGTTCCTAACATTTGAAGTATATATACATCATAGTTGGGAAGTACTTTTCGACCAGTGAGGTATATAAACGTCATTGCAGTCGCCTCCAACTAGGAGGCTGTGTGCTGGCAATCGCCGCCGGGTGTTCAGGTGATATGACAACAGACACCCGGCAGTCACTGCCAGGAACGGTACCCACACCACTCGGAGCATGGTGTATCAAGCTTGTGTGTCAGTGTAACAGTGATAGTTTATAAAGCACAGCAATTCTCATCCAGTGCTAAGCTTTATAAGCGATCAGAGCTGTCAATGTGAAAGTCACATAAAGGAACTAAGTAAAGTTAAAAATTGTAAAAATATGAAGAGGAAAAAAAAATCTCTTAAATGAAAAAAGTACACATTTGGTATCACCATGTCCGGAACGAACTGACCTGTTAAACTATCTGACTAGTTAACCCGTTCAGTGAACAGCGTGAAAAAGAGGCTAAAAAACAATTGTTTATCATACCGCCAAACAAAGTTGAATAATACGCGATCAAAAAGACGAATATAAATAAAAATGGTATCGTTGAAAACATGTCCTCTTTTCCTGGAAAAAACAAGCCGCAATCAGCAAAAATACAAGTTATAGTTCTTAGAATAAAGCAATGCAACAATTATTTTTTCCATAAAATAGTTTTTATTGTGTAAAAGCAAAACATTAAACAATTTAAATGTGCTGTTGCTGTAATTGTACTGATGTGAAGAGTAAAGCTGCTTTATCAAATTTACTGCACACAGAACGGCACGTAAAGAAAACAAAATTCCGGAGTTGCTGTTTTTTGTTCATTTTGCCTCCCAAAAATCGGTATAGAAAGCAATAAAAAAAATGTAATCTGACCGAAAATGATACCAATAAAAATGACAACTCGTTCTGCAAAAAACAAGCCATCACATGACTATCAGCAGAAATATGGAAAAATTATAGCTGTCAAAATGAGGATGCAAAATGTTTTGCAATTATGGTAAGTGCATTTTAGTGTGTAACAGCAGCCAAACAGAAAAATACTATATAAATCTGGTATCTCTGTAATCGCACCGACCCAAAGAATAAAGTCGTCTAATCACTTACACAGCACAAGGAACGGCGTAGAAGATAAAACTAATTCATCACCTGCTGTTGATTTGTTGATTCTGGCTCCCAAAGGTTGCAGTGAGGTTTGGCTCACATTTATCCTGCACTCGACGCTTAGGCCGGTGTCACACTCAGCGTATAAAAATACAGTCCGTAATTTACGGCTGTAATATGCAGAAAAGTCCCCAAAATAGTGGTCTGTATCTCCTCCGTAGGCAGGGTGTGTCAGCGTATTTTGCGCATGGCATCCTCCGTATGTAAAAAAATTTTTTTTTTCATCCAGCAATTCAATTGCCGGCTTTTGCTATCTCCTTCCCAAACCCGACATGATATGAGACATGGTTTACATACAGTAAACCATCTCATATCCCCATTTTTTTTGCATATTCCACACTACTAATGTTAGTAGTGTGTATGTGCAAAATTTGGGCTGTCTAGCTATTATCCTGTCTCCGTTTGGTGTACACAGGGCCAGTTATTACTTTTGATTCTGGACACGCTGGCTCTCATATGGTATCTGAGTGCGGCTGCTCTTACTATGTAAGTTAATGTGCCAGCTATATATCAGTGTGGCAACGACAATATCCGCGTATGTATTGAATACACTGTTGTTTGTCTTAACAGTGCGTTTGAGATATATATATATATATATATATATATATATATATATATATATATATATATATATATATATATATATATATATATATATATATATATATATATATCTATCCTTATATGTTTATGTCCATGTCCTTCCCAGCAATCCCCTTCCTGTGTTCCCTGTTCCAATATGGCGCTTTTGGCTCCCCTTTTGTTATGTGCATGTGCGCTCCTTTATTGGTACCCCTGGGTGCCTGCCTGGTAGCGTGTCCGCCGCCTAGCGCCACAGAGCCCTGTGGTGGCCGGGCGGACGGCGCAATGCACGGTGGGCTCCCTGCTGACCGATTATTGTGATCGCTGCCTTTTACCTGTCGGACTATCTTGCGCCTTTCTGTTGCGGTGGAGACAGTGTGTTGATGTTGCCACGGTTACCGGAATCTCTTTCCGGTTTTACCGCGGCCACTTCCGGGTTGGTGCAGTATATAAACTCTTGCCTGGCATCTTCCCACCAAGCTCCCTGAAGAAGGTGTGTTACCGAAACGCGCGTCGGGGAGGGCGCACAGTCCCAGGGAAGGTTGCTCTGCACATCTGAGGTAAGCGCCGCGCCATGGTCATAATTGATATACTGCTTTAGTTGCGGTGCTGATATTCGTTTAGCAGAGTTTCAGTCTACACGCCAGTTTGGGTAGTTTATTTATGTAAATGTGATCTCTGTCTATCCTAAGCACTGCTTGGCATTGTTACATACATGAGCCATTTGTGGCTGCGGTAGTCTCCAGCTCCCTTGTTGTTGCTGGTCTATATTTATATGCAGATGCTTTCCTTCCCTGGTGCCGGGTGCCTGTGGTGGTTCACGCATCGGTGAGGCAGATGTGCACACCATGCGGTACTCTCTCCCACCTGTTTCTTTGTTGTTTCACATTTTTTAATACTAATAAAGATTTCTATATTTATGTATATTGACTTTTTGGTCGTTTTTTTCTTGGTCCTTGCGGACCATTTCTCTTGTCTAGCTATTATGTAAAATGTTCCCAATAAAAGCTTCAACTCCATCCACAAAAAAAGCAGGTCCCCACTCAGATCGGTCATCTGTTAACGAAAATATAGGGGCTACGAGTATACTCGTTGCTCGGGTGTTTTGGCCTGTTCGGAGATTTAGTTTTCATCTCCTCAGCTGCATGATTTGCGACTGCTAGACAGCCTGCATACATGTGGGGGTTGCCACTTTGTTAGGGAATTCTCACATGTATTCAGCCTGTCTAGCAGTCGCAAATTATGCAGCTGAGGAGATGAAAACTAAATCGCCGAACAAGTCAAAATACTCGGAGACCACCCGAGCATGCTTGGGAAAACCCGAGCAACGAGTACACTCGGTCATCACTAGTTACTGGTAGTACAAAGGCTCTGAAAAAGCAAAATGTGGGTGTCCTCTGAGTATTTTATTAGTGCTCGGAGTTTTACTTTTTAGTGCCGCAGCTGAATGATTTACATCTGTTAGCCAGCTTGATTACATGTGGGGATTCCCTAGCAACCAGGCAACCCCCACATATACATATGCTGGCTAACAGATGTAAATCATTCAGCAGCGGCGCTAAAAACGAAAACTCCGAGCACTAAAAAAAATACTCGGAGGACACACGAGCATGCTCGGGAAATCTCGAGTAACGAGTATATTCGCTCATCACTAATCCACACCCCTCAAAAGAAATTTGCCAAATTCTGCTCTCCCAAATCCAAATGATCCCTTCCCTTCTGAGCCTCAGTGTGCCACATGTATGGCATTTTTAATAATAAATAATAATGATAATCTTTATATAGCACCAACATATTTCGCAGCACTTTACAATACAACAAGTCATAATTAACAACATTCAAAGTAATACAATAATTAAAGCAAAATAATGATGACCCTGACTGTAAGAGCTTACACTCTACAATAAATCTACATTTCTGTAGCAATGAGAGCCTGCCTAATTTACGAGTGCGTATCTTCAGGAGCACGAGCTTGGCGCTACAAACAGCGCACTGGTCACTACAACAGCAGTTGGCAATTTTCACTCAGCAACATCCACTGCTGCTTGTTTCAGGACATGGAGTCAAAATCGTCACTACACCTGTAGATAAATTCCCAAATGGGTATCCTTTCCAAAATGGGGTCACTTGAAGGGGAATTTTGCTCTTCTAGCACTTAGGGGCTGTGTATATGGTGTATATGGCGTCCGCAAACTATTCCAGGCAAATAGCGTTCCGTCTCTCCTGAGTCTCGCCGTATGGCTAAGCAGTACAGTACAGTACAGACATTTATGGGGTATGTCTACATTCACCAGAAATTGTGGGACAAATTTTGGTCCCATTTTTTTTTTTTTTTTACCCATTTCCCAGTATGAAAATGTAACATCTGGGGCTAAAACAAAGTTTTGGTGGTAAAAATGTAATTATTATTTTTTTTTTTGTTTTGCTGCTCAATGGCATAAAATTCTGTGACACACCTCTGATGATCACTGCACCCCTAAATTAAGTAATTGCGAGCTGTAGATTGTGGAATTACGTCACTTATGGGGAGGTTCTGCTGTTCTGGCACCTCGTGGCCTCTAGTAGAGTTATTATTAATAATAATATTATTGTTATTATTATTTAGCACAATTGATTCCATGGTGCTGTACATGGGAAGAGGTTCCATACAAATTACAGATATCACTTACAGTAAACAAACAATTACAGACTGATACTGATGGGTGAGGATCCTGCCCTTGCGGGCTTACATTACAGGATGCTGGGGAAGGAGACCGTAGGTTGGGAGGTTGCAGCAGCTCCGGTGATGGTGAGGCGGTAGCTTCGGAAGTGGTGAGGAGGCAGCAGGGGGTGAAATGACTGACCCTGCCGTGAAGTGCTGAGCAGCAGAACTTGGCTTGCACAGACATTCTGTGCTGTCAGAAATCCTTTAAAGTCTTCCTCTTTCACCAATCTTCTGCCCAAAGTTAAAGTTTGATTACCGGTATATACAGTATATTTTAGAGGTTGCATTCTATGTTCAATTCCTTTTAGTTCCTGAAATTGAAGGGGATGCATCGTATTTAAGCATAATAATCACGGTTGATTATTTGTGTAGTATAAGTGTAGATTGTGAAGTTCCTTCTTTATAGAGTTTGTTGTCATTGGCTGGGGGTATAAATTCCGCATAATAAGACAGTGTCCAGTTAAACAAAGAATTTAATGGTACCATGCACTGATTAATTTTACCCCATGTTTTGCAGCAACTGTGCCCATCCTTCTACTATGGAAATGTTAGTTTGTGCTGTGATGTACAGCAGCTGACAACTCTGAACACAAACCTACAGCTACCCTTACAGTTCTTGTCCAGGTAAGTGGTTGGTTGAACCATTTACAGTGGGGAAAATAAGTATTTGATACACCACCGATTTTGCAAGTTTTCCCACCTACAAAGAAATGAAAAGGTCTGTAATTTTTATCGTGGGTACACTTCAACTGTGAGAGGCAGGATCTTAAAAAAAAAAAAAAAAAAAAAATCCAGACAATCATTGTATGATTTTTAAATAATGAAATAGCATTTTATTGTATAAAATAAGTATTTAATCACCGGTCAACCAGCAAGAATTTTAAACTCACAGACCTTTAAGAATCCCCTTCTACTCTGCACTCATTACCTGTCTGCAGGGCCGGCTCCAGGTTTTCGAGGGCCCCGGGCGAAAGAGTCTCAGTGGGCCCCCCCCCCCCCCCCCTTTAACACATACCCCGATTTATGATGCACAGATACGGCAGAGAAATGTATAGTACAATGCCAGATTTCACTTCTTACATGAGTGACAGCTATTGTAAATTCTGCAGTGTATATATACAGGACAGGAGGAGTGGTACTGTGCAGTGTATATATACAGGAGGAAAGGTGCTGTGCAGTGTATATATACAGGAGAGGTGCTGTGCAGTGTATACATACAGGAGGAAAGGTGCTGTGCAATGTATATTTACAGGAGGAAAGGTGCTGTGCAGTGTATATATACAGGGGGAAAGGTGCTGTGCAGTGTATATATACAGGGGGAGAGGTGCTGTGCAGTGTATATATACAGGAGGAGCGGTACTGTGCAGTGTATATATACAGGAGGAGCGGTACTGTGCAGTGTATATATACAGGGGGAGAGGTGCTGTGCAGTGTATATATACCGGAGGAGCGGTACTGTGCAGTGTATACATACAGGGGGAGAGTTGCTGTGCAGTGTATATATACAGGAGGAAAGGTGCTGTGAGGTACATATACAGGAGGAGCGGTACTGTGCAGTGTATATATACAGGGGGAGAGGTGCTGTGCAGTGTCGTGAGCAGGGTGTTGTTGTATCAGAAAATCTTTTCTGTTTTGAGTTTTTCTATGAAACAAAGACTTTTCTACATAAACAACATTGTTTGGTTTTGCGGCCCTAACAGATCTGTGCTACAAAGTAACAGGCGGCTCGGGCATTAATGAGGGACCTGATGCTGAATCCTTTCCACAAACCCTAATGACCCAATTAGTGCCCCGTCATTAGAAGCTCATTAAACGCCTCCCTGTCCCGAGCAGTCATGTACAGTATGGGGGGATCCTGCAGCCCACCCCTTGACTGCTCCATACCATACACTGCCCTCTGTCGCGCTCACTATTAACCTGTGCATTTCTCCTTCATCGTTACCCCATGTTACACTTGTCACCCCCCACTACAGAGTAGCAGGGCAGCCAATGTCACAGGTCACCCCCTCCCGGACCCTAATGGCAGCAGGAAATGTCTGCTCCTCTATTGGGTTGGAACCTGATTTAATCAAGGAATAATGTGGATTTGTTGTCGGTGGCTGCAGGGGAAGGGTTAAGTGATGCCATGTCCTTGGTGGGAGCAGTGGCAGCTGCTGGGACCTGGACAGAGACAACCAATGTTGCTGTGACTGCACAGTGTGATGTGGAGGAGAGAAGCTGAGACTCCGGAGCAGAAATCACCCACATGCCAGCACTGGGCAGAGTCCCTCCAGTCACCAGCCTGGGGCCACAACGTACAGCCCACAGCTCAGTTTTATCCATGGCAGCAGCTCCCCTTCCTCCTGGCATCTGGTTAACCCCATTTATGCGGGTCGGATTGTTATCTTTAAGGTTTAGCAATAACCTTCATACAGATGGGAAGGGGTTAAGCTTCTTCCTACCCCACTGGTGCAGGTTTGGTGCAGCATGCATGTATTCTGGGAGAGCTGGGTGGCTGCAGGTTGCCAGCTGCTCCTCCAGACATCACCCACATTTTTAGGCAGCAGAGACAGACAGCAGCAGACTGAGCCATAAGACCAACTGCAATCATTGCTGGATACCTTTGCACTCACTCAGTCACTGGTAGCAGCTCCTCCGGAATCTGCCTGATAAGTTCAGCTCAGCACTGCAGCCAGCCAGGGGCGGAGATCCAAGCAGGAGAAGGTGCTCTCTCCGCCCACAAACAATGTCACACTGGCTGCCTTCTCTTAACCCCTATGTGTGCCTGCCTGGCTGCACTGACTGAGTGAGAAGATGCTTGTGTCAGAGCTGGCACATAGGGGTTAAGAGAACGCAGCCAGCAGTGACTTTGTGGGCGGAGAGAGCATGTTATCTCCTGCTCTGCTCTCCCAGCTGTATCTATGACAGTGTGAGTGGGCCCCCCTCTCTCCCCAGGGCCCCGGAATTTGCCCAGGTGCGCCGGGTGCTGACGCCGTCCCTGCCTGTCTGAACTCGTTACCTGTATAAAAAACATATGTCCCCTCACTCAATCACACTCCAACGTCTCCACCATGGCCAAGATCAAAGAGTTGGCTAAGGACACCAGTGAAAAAATTGTAGACCTGCACAAGGGTCAAGTGGGCTACAGGAAAATAGACAAGCAGCTTGGTGAGAAGGCAACCACTGTTAGCACAATTATTAGAAAATGGAAGAAACCCAAGATGACTGTCAATATTCCTCGGTCTATGGCTCCATGCAACATTTTGCCACGTGGTGTAAGGATGATTGAGAAAGTTCAGGAATCAGCCCAGGACTACACAGGAGAAACTGGTCTATGACATGAAGAGAGCTGGGAACACAGTCTCAACTTTACATTTGGGAGCACACTACGCTGTCGTGGATTAAAATCCTGCAGGTCACACAAGGCCCCCTGCTCACACTAGCACATATCCTGGCCTGTTTGAAGTTCAACAATGACCATCTGGATGATCCAGAGGAGGAATGGGAGAAGGTCATGTGGTCAGATGAGACCAAAATGGAATTTTTTGCTATCAACTACACTCCCTGTGTTTGGGGGAAGAAGGATGAGTACAAGCCCAAGAACACTGTTCCAACCGTGAAGTCTGGTAGGGAAAACCTCATATTTTGGGGGGTGCTTTTCTGCAAAGGGGAGAGGATGACTGCCCTGTATTCAAGAGCCGATGGATGAGGTTGTGTTTTGCGAGACTTTAGCCAACAACCTCCTTACCCCTCAGTAAGAGCGTTGATGATGGGCCATGACTGGGTCTTCCAGCATGACAATGACCCGAAACACACAGCCAGGGCAACTAAGGAGTGGCTCCATAAGGAGCATTTCATGGTCATGGAGTGGCCTAGCCAGTCTCCAGACATGCACAATAGAAAAGCTTGGGAGGGAGGTGAAGCTCAATGTTGCCCTGCGACAGCCCCAAAACCTGAAAGATCCGGCGAAGATCTGTATGGAGGAGTGGGCCAAAATCCCTGCTGCAGTTTGTGCAAACTCGGTCAAGAACTACTAGGAAATTACTGACCTCAGTAATTGCAAACAAAGGTTTCTGTGCCAAATATTAAAGGGAAGGTGCAACCAGTTTTCTTGTATTTTGTTTTTTTGTGAAATTAAGCTTAAAATAGTAATTAAAATGTATTAATGCAATGTTTGCACTGGTTGCAAACATTTCTATATGAAAAATATTATATATTTTTTTACAAATATACATATTTACCACTAGGGGGAGCATTTTCCGTTTTAGACCTCAAGCCGCTATAGTAAGATTTATCAACTTTACTGTTAGCAGCAAAATTGGGGCAGTAACTGCTGACATCACCATTTCCCTCCCCTTTTGGGTGGTCTAATATCCCTGGGGCAGAATGAAGAGCAGCATCACAGGGTAGCACCATTTTGTGTGTGACTGCCCTGTGACCTGCTATCACCAGCAGTTACTGCATCAGAG
The DNA here is from genome assembly GCF_032444005.1 of Ranitomeya imitator. NCBI lineage: Eukaryota > Metazoa > Chordata > Amphibia > Anura > Dendrobatidae > Ranitomeya > Ranitomeya imitator. Next base: position 399,989,408 of record NC_091287.1, on the reverse strand, counting down.
GCACATCTTGTTTACAGAGGAGCAGAACACAGTGGACTCAGCAGCATTTTTTTGTGAATAACATTCTTGCCATCCCCCTTCCCCCACCTTAATCCCTGTCCTGTCAGCTGCCCTGCTCCCTCTCTCCAGGTGTCACCTCCCTCTCTGCAGGCTGTGAGTGCAGCTTACCAGAGATCACAGGGACTGTGTGTGAGGGGGAGGCAGAGACACAGCAGGAGAAGCACACAGGGCAGCATGTGAGGAGCAGAGGATGTGCCTGCCTGGAGTACAGAGGAGCAGTGAGGGCTTCTTCTGTCCTGCGATAGAGAGTAAGTGGAGCTCGGCAGATAGCACAGGGCTATAATAAAATGGCAGCTAGTCACACCTACAGCAGTGAGTTGTGCAGCCCACAGAGGCGTGCCCAGCTCACTGCTAATGCTGCTACAATGTGAGAGATGGGGTCAGCGCTGGTCTATTATCTCCTATGTCCATGGGGTGCTGTAATCTGACACTGATAGGGCCCTGCTACTGCTGCAAAACCAAGATGTCAGCCCCCAGTGCATTCTTTAAACCCATATAACACATGAAATCTGTTTCACATGCATTTAAAACTTGCTTATAGCAGCATGTTATGCTACATTACAGTGATTTATTAATGATCTACAAACGCAGTACCTTACCTTTAAGTTCTGTTTTTCTATTGTGTCATATACTTCTTTCATTCAATAAATTGCAATTTCATTATTTACAAAATTATATATTTTTTTTATTGTCTCACAGTTGAAGTGTACCTACGATAAAAAAATTCAGACCTCTCCATTCTTTGTAGGTAGGAAAACTGGCAATATATCAAATACTTATTTTCCCCACCGTACAACATAATACTGTAGTATTCCATTACATAATGGCACAATATCATTGACACTGTTTTTCTCTCTAAGGGTATGTGCACACGTTCAGGTTTTTTCCTTTTTTTTTTTTTTTTCTCGTGTTTTCGCTATAAAAACGTGATAAACGTATACATATGCATCCTATCATTTAGAATGCATTCCGCAATTTTCTCCATCGTCTCATTGGGGGACACAGGACTGTGGGTGTATGCTACTGCCGCCAGGAGGCTGACACTAAGTAGGTTAAAAAAAAAAGTTAGCTCCTCCTCCATAGTATACACCTTGCCACTGGCCCTGACAGCTCCAGTTTTATGCTTAGTGTCCGTAGGAGGCACATCTCTGGGTTTTCCCAGATGCTTTTTTTCTCTGAAGATAAGACAGGGGCGACGGACCCTTTTGAAGGGGTCCGATCTCCCCAAACCAACAACGGGCGAGCACGTGGAGTGTCGCCTCCACGTATCCTCTCCCGCGACGTGGGATTTTTTTGCCGGACTAAGAACCTGACCACCCTGAGGTAACGGAACCCTAGGTTGTACAGGCATTCATTCCTTGTCCGTGCAGCCTCCACTTCATCACCAATGCACGACTACGGTGTTTAAAGGAGGCAGACGGTCCCTCTCCTCGCCTTCTGAAGGGTGTAAGGAGTTAGGGTGCCTGCACCGTCTTTTAATATTTATATATGTATATATATATATTCATATGGTGGATTTTTTATGTCTAACCTTATGCACTGTCAGAGGGCTGCACAGGGGGGGCTCCTGCTTCATCGCGCGTTCTGCTGGCGACTATATCCGGCGCTGTGCTGGTTTCCAGCGTTTTTCCCCACAAGCAAACTTCAGCAGAGGCATGGGCGGAAGTCCCGCCCCTTTTTTAGGCGGTTTCCTGTTCGCCTGAGGCATTATGGATCTTGTAGTCTGAGCATGGGCGGACGTCCCGCCCCTTTTTCGGCGGCTTCCTGTTTTCTCTGTACAGCCTGTGGCATTATGGGTCTTGTAGTCTGGGGGAAGTCCCGCCTCCATGGCGACGGTTTACTTCCGGTTTCGAGCACCCAGCTTTTCCGGGAGAGCAGGGGAAAGAGTAAAATCTAGATCCCTGCTTCGGCCTAATCCGGGTCCATGTGCGGTAACTCCTCCCACTTTTTCAGGCATCCGCCCTGTGAATTAGTTTATATGTGTAGTTTGCACAGGAGACATGGTTCAGTGTTTGAGAGCATACGGGGACACAGGACTGGGGTAAGTGCTACTTCCCTCAGCCTGACAACAGTATTTGTTCTAGACCTAGTAGCTCATAAGGAGATATGGAGCATAACGGCTTTAGAGTCATCATGTCTAGAAACCCTAAGACTCACTCAGTTCTGTATTCCTCATGCATTACCTGTCGGTCTGCTTTTCCGCATGCGCAAAGTAACCATCTCTGTGAGGCTTGTGATTCCGAGCGCGTGCAGGAGCCCCCGTCTGCTACCCCGTCTGCTACCCTGTCTGCTTCCCCGCCGGCTATCCTGCCGGGTGTGCCTGTACCTGGGTCGGCAGTGTCTCCCCCTGAGTGGGTCATATCATTAACGCAGTCTATGGCGTCTCTAACAAAGGCGGTTGAGTCCCTTCAAGCCCCTGTCAGGGACATTCATCCGCCTGTTTTGGAAAGATCCTCCGATTTTCAGGATCCTCCGGCCTGCAGGGGCCGTACTCCCTCTAGGCAGACACAGGGGAAACGATCCCACACAGCGTCTCCCGGTCCGTCAGGTGCATCAGCATCTTTGAATCCTGTCTCTCGATCTCCCTCTCCTGCGGAATTGAGTGAGCACGGTTCGGACTATGACTCAGAGGGGTCTTTTGATTTAGAAGCTCCTGGTTATCAGGAATCTGTTGACAGTCTCATTGAGGCCGTTAACCAGACTTTGGGAGTAGAGGATGTGGCCACCTTACCTTCTGGTCATAAGGTGTCCTTTAAGAAATTCAAGCAACCTCATAAGGTGTTTTCTACTCATCCTGAGTTTGAGGATTTAAGGTACCTTCACACATAATGATATTGTTAACGATATCGTTGCATTTTGTGACGTAGCAACGATATCGTTAATGAAATCGTTATGTGTGACAGCGACCAACGATCAGGCCCCTGCTGGGAGATCGTTGGTCGCTGAACAAAGTCCAGAACTTTATTTCGTCGCTGGATCTCCCGTGGACATCGCTGGATCGGCGTGTGTGACACCGATCCAGCGATGTCTTCACTGGTAACCAGGGCAAACATCGGGTAACTAAGCGCAGGGCCGCGCTTAGTAACCCGATGTTTACCCTGGTTACCATCCTAAAAGTAAAAAAACAAACACTACATACTTACCTACCGCTGTCTGTCCCCGGCGCTGTGCTCTGCACTCCTCCTGCACTGGCTGTGAGCGTCGGTCAGCCGGAAAGCAGAGCGGTGACGTCACCGCTCTGCTTTCCGGCCGCTGTGCTCACACAGACAGTACAGGAGGAGAGCAGAGCACAGCGCCGGGGACAGACAGCGGTAGGTAAGTATGTACAGTTTGTTTTTTTTACTTTTAGGATGGTAACCAGGGTAAACATCGGGTTACTAAGCGCGGCCCTGCGCTTAGTTACCCGATGCTTACCCTGGTTACCGGCATCGTTGGTCGCTGGAGAGCGGTCTGTGTGACAGCTCTCCAGCGACCAAACGGCGACGCTGCAGCGATCCGGATCGTTGTCGGTATCGCTGCAGCGTCGCTTAATGTGAAGGGGCCTTAAGTCCAACATCACATGGAGCGACCGGATAAACGTTTCTTAGGCCAGAAGGCCCTAGGTGCAAGGTATCCGTTCGCTCCAGAGCTTTGTAAAAAGTGGGCAGAATCCCCTTCAGTGGATCCTCCCGTGTCCCGTTTGGCCTCTAGTACGTTGCTGTCTCTTCCTAATGGGTCGTCTATTAAGGATCCGACTGATTGGCTCCTAGAGAGTCTAGCTCGGTCTCTGTTTGAGGCTTCAGGGTCAGCCCTCGCACCGTCTTTTGCGGCCACATGGGTTGCCAAAGCTATGATAGCTTGGTCAGAGTCTGTAACTAAGGCTCTTCAGGATAAGGGGTTTCCTGTAGAGGTGATAGAGATGTCAAATCAGATATCTTTAGCAGGAAATTATCTGATTAATGCATCCTTGGATGCGGCAAATTGTTCAGCATTGGCTGCGGCAAATGCTATTGCTATCAGAAGGGCCCTATGGCTAAGAAATTGGCGGGCGGACTCTACTTCAAAAAAGTCCCTTACATCCCTTCCTTATCAAGGTGTCCGTCTTTTTGGCGAAAAATTGGATCAGCTTATATCTGATACCACGGGAGGTAAAAGCAATTTCCTTCCTCAACAAAAGGTTAAGCAACCTTTTCATCGCCAATTTCAAGCAAGATTTAAATCCTTTCGTAACTCCCGGTGGTCTGCGGCACCAAGCGCAGGTCCCCCAAGTCGGCCTGTCCAAGACCGGGAGCACCAGGTCTCCTATAGGGCCAATCCATTGGCAAGAATGCGGTATCAACTGTCAAGATCTAGGGGATCTAGATATCCTCGATCTTCGGCTAAATGACTGGAGGCAGCCTCTCGTCGCTTCCAACAGAGTAGGCGGTCGCCTACTACTGTTCCATCAGTCCTGGCTGTCAGTTGTTCACGACAGATGGGTAAGAGACCTGGTGGTTTCAGGGTACAAAATAGTTTTCCTGTCTCCCTCCAGGCCGGTTTTTTCCGTCCAGTCTTCCCAGTTCAAAAACCCGTCTAAGAGCTTTATTCAGAGCAGTCGAGTCTCTTCAGTCCAACGGGGTAATTGTCCCTGTTCCAAAGGAAGAAAGGTTCAAGGGGTTTTATTCAAATCTGTTTACGGTTCCCAAAAAGAATGGGACCGTGAGACCCATTCTGGACCTAAAGTGTCTAAACAAATTCATCAGCACTCATCGCTTCCGTATGGAATCTCTCCGCTCGGTCATTGCGGCTACGGAAAGGGGAGAATTCCTGGCTTCCATAGATATTCAAGACGCCTATCTGCACGTTCCTATATTTCCTCCTCATCAAAAATTTCTACGGTTTTCCATAGGCAAGCGACACTTCCAATTCACTGCATTACCTTTCGGGCTCGCCACTGCTCCCAGGGTGTTCACGAAGGTGATGGCAACAGTGGTGTCAATCCTGCACTCTCGAGGCATAGTCATTCTGCCTTACTTTGACGATCTCTTAGTCAAAGGACCAACTTTTCAGGCATGCAGGGACGACGTCAACATCTCTTTGGACACCCTAGCTCGTCTAGGGTGGCTGGTCAATTTAAAGAAGTCATCTCTAGTACCATCTCGGAAGATCTCTTTTTTAGGGATGATCTTCGACACCTCTCGGGGGCTAACTATTTTACCCCAGGACAAGGTGCTTTGTCTCCGGCAGGAGGTAAAAATTCTTCGGCAGCCGAGTTTCCATTCAATCCGGTTCTGCATGAAGGTCTTGGGCAGGATGGTAGCAGCTATAGAAGCGGTTCCATTCGCCCAATTCCATCTTCGTCCACTCCAACAGGCACTTCTGTCAGCCTGGGACAGGAGTCCTTTGTCTCTCAACCTCAGGTGTCGTCTGGCTCCTGGGGTCAAGCAATCCCTGATATGGTGGATGAGGAGTTCCTCCCTACTTCAGGGGAAAGCCTTTCCTCCAGTTCATTGGCTGGTAGTCACTACGGACGCCAGCCTTCTCGGTTGGGGAGCAGTGTTTCTCCAGCATACGGCTCAGGGTCGTTGGTCCCCAAGGGAATCATCCCTTCCAATCAATCTGTTGGAGATAAGGGCAATTTGGCTGGCTTTGCAGCACTTTCACCATCTTCTGGCGGGTTGCCCGGTGCGGATCCAATCGGACAATGCCACGGCCGTGGCCTACGTAAATCACCAGGGGGGCACTCGCAGCAGATCAGCCATGCGCGAGGTAGGACAAGTCCTCCGCTGGGCCGAGAACAATCACTCTGTGATCTCGGCAGTTTACATCCCGGGCAAGGAGAACTGGGCAGCGGACTTTCTGAGCCGACAGGGTCTTACGCCCGGGGAATGGTCTCTTCACCCCGATGTTTTTCGGCAGATATGTCTACGCTGGGGAATCCCGGGTCGAATACCAAAGTACCCAGGTTCGTTGCACGGTTTCGAGATCCAGGAGCAATTGCCGTAGACGCACTAGTCCTATCTTGGAACCAATTTCGTCTTCCATATCTGTTTCCCCCTCTGGCGCTGCTTCCAAAGGTCGTCAGGAAGATCAAGTTAGAGGGAGTTCCGACAATTCTAGTCGCCCCAGATTGGCCTCGGAGGTCATGGTACGCAGACCTAGTTCAGCTGATCGTCGGGGTTCCTTGGCAGCTACCAATGCAGCCAGATCTTCTGTCGCAGGGGCCGATATTCCACCAGAACTTAGAGGCCCTGCGTTTGACGGCTTGGCCGTTGAATCTTGGATTCTGACCCAGGCCGGTTTTTCTCAGAAAGTAGCCTCAACTATGGTTAATACTCGAAAGACAGCTTCAGCACGCATTTACCACCACACCTGGAAAGTCTTTCTCTCATGGTGCAGGAAGAAGGGTCTTCCTCCTCTTCGGTTTTCCATTCCTAATGTCCTAGCTTTTCTCCAATCTGGTCTAGACTCAGGTCTCGCTCCAAGTACCCTTAGGAGGCAAATATCCGCCTTATCGGTTCTTTTCCAGCGCAGGATCGCTACCAATCTGCAAGTAAAAACTTTTTTGCAGGGAGTCTCTCATATAGTCCCTCCTTACAAAGCTCCGATAGAAGCTTGGGACCTTAATTTGGTCTTGAGTGCTCTTCAGGAACCTCCATTTGAGCCCCTCCAAGATATTCCTTTAAGGTACCTTTCTTGGAAGGTTTTGTTTCTGGTAGCTATAACATCCATTAGGCGGGTATCGGAATTAGCGGCCTTGTCCTGTCAGGCGCCATTTCTACAATTTCATCAGGATAAGGTGGTGCTGAGACCAGCACCTTACTTTTTGCCAAAAGTAGTCTCCTCATTCCACATTAATGAGGACATTGTCTTGCCTTCTTTTTGTCCTGCGCCTACACACCGGGTGGAAAACGCTCTCCATACTTTAGATTTGGTGAGAGCTCTGAGAAGATCCGTTTCTCGGACCGCTTCCTTTCGAAAGACGGATGTTCTGTTCGTTCTTCCTGCGGGTCATAAAAAGGGACTCGCAGCCTCTAGATCGACCTTAGCCAGATGGATAAGAACCACTATTCAGGAGGCCTACCGTATCAAGGGTGCAGCCATCCCGGCTGGGATCAGGGCACACTGTACTCGGGCGGTAGGGGCTTCCTGGGCGCTTCGGCACCAAGCTTCAGCAGAGCAGGTTTGCAAAGCGGCCACTTGGTCCAGCCTGCACACTTTCTCTAAACATTATAATATCCACACTCAGGCCTCTGCTGATGCAAGTTTGGGAAGGAAAATTCTTCAGGCTGCGGTATCACACCTATAGGCGGTAAGTGCCTAGGGGTTTTCTTCCAGTGAGTCTTCTTCCCACCCTGGGACTGCTTTGGGACATCCCACAGTCCTGTGTCCCCCAATGAGACGATGGAGAAACAGGGATTTTTGTGTTACTCACCGTAAAATCCTTTTCTCCGAGTCGTTCATTGGGGGACACAGCTCCCTCCCTATTCATTTTATTTGTCTATGGGGTTGTTCAGACTGTAGTATTATTCTAGACATGTTGTCTTTGCTCTAATGCTGTTTTGTTTTCTCTATCTCCTACTGCTTGTGCACCAAACTGGAGCTGTCAGGGCCAGTGGCAAGGTGTATACTATGGAGGAGGAGCTAACTTTTTTTTTTAACCTACTTAGTGTCAGCCTCCTGGCGGCAGTAGCATACACCCACAGTCCTGTGTCCCCCAAGGAACGACTCGGAGAAAAGGATTTTACGGTGAGTAACACAAAAATCCCTGTTTTGTGCACATGATGCGTTTTTTTTTTCAGCAAAAAAAACGCATCACGGTAAAAAAAAAGCCGCATGTTCATTAATTTTGCGGATTTTTTTGCGCTTTTCCCGCTATCTAATGCATTGGGAAAGCTCCAGAAAAAAACGCATGCGGATTTCTGGCAGAAATGTCCTTTTTTTGTCAGGAAATTTCTGCAAGAAATCCTGAACGTGTGCACATACCCTAAGAAAAAGTCCTGCTTCCACTTCCATATTCTGCTGTATTCATTGGCCAGTACAAACCAAATTTAGATATTTGACATTTACTTATTGTATTGTAAAAGGGGGGAGAAAAGGCACGAGGAAACCAACTGTAATGGAATCTGATATCACAAATTTCCCTTTTAGTTAATAGCAGGCTAGTAAAGTCAAGATTATTAAAAAGTAACCAGTCAGGTGAGAGTTCCTGTGGTAGCCAAGTGGTTCTAGTTACCGTCCAGTCATGTCTGTGTTTGTAGTCAGCTGTGAAGCAAGAAAATGGAACAGAGCAAGGCTTGTCAGTCATTGCAGTGGGGAGAAACTGCAGTCACAGCTGGCGCAGTCAGACTGCCATATAAGGCTACTTTCACACTTGTGTCGGTACGGGTCCGTCGCTATGCGTTGGGCCGATGTACCGACGCACGTTGTGAAATTTGTGCACGACGTGGGCAGCGGATGCAGTTTTTCAACGCATCCGCTGTCCATTCTGAAGTCCGGGGAGGAGGGGGCGGATTTCCGTCCACGCATGCGCAGTAGAAAATGGCGGACACGACGTACGAAAAAACGTTCCCTTGAGCGTTTTTTCGTGACGGTCCGCAAAAACACGATGGATCCGTTGCACGATGGACGCGACGTGTGGCCATCCGTCGCTAATGCAAGTCTATGGGCAAAAAACGCATCCTGCGGGCAAATTTGCAGGATCCGTTTTTTGCCCAAAACGACGGATTACAAAAAAACGCTAGTGTGAAAGTAGCCTATCATGGACGTGGGTCCACCTCTCCATGCACGGACTGGTCGGCGGCTCTCCTGAGCATGTCAACTGCATATAAATACATGGAGCTGTCACACTCGAGTCAGAGCTGCCAGCCAGTCCCAGCATTGCGATGCTCTCATGGGCCGTGTTATACCCTCACCTTGTGAATGTTGGGCGGGCCCTCAAACAAGGAACAGTGAGTGTATGTGCAGCGGTGACCATTCACCTGTGGCTCCAGCCAACGACTGGTAGAGAGTGAAGCTTGGCCAGCATCTGATGTACTCTCATTTTCTGGCTTCTAATCACACTGCTAACTAGAATAAATACACATTTGCATAACTAGAATAAAGACACATTTACAAATGTGGTAATCCGAAATGTACTACCCTGCCGTTAGACTGAAATGTGTGATGACCGGATCCCTTTAATTGGTTAGGTCACATCCTCTAAACCAGTGTACCCCAACTCCGGTCCTCAAGAGCCACCAACAGGTCATGTTTTCAGGATTTCCTTAATATCGCACAGGTGATTGAATGCTTGCCTGTCCAGGTGATGTAATTATCACCTGTGCAATACTAAGGAAATCCTGAAAACATGACCTGTTGGTGGCTCTTGAGGACCGGAGTTGGGGAACACTGCTCTAAACCCTTGGAAGTTTTCAAGTTTGTTGAGTTTTAGGGAAATGAGCTTTAAAAATCATTTTAATATGATTATACATTCTATGTAATTTTTATCTTTATATTTTCCAGGTGTCCTTCTTGTTTCTATAATTTAATGACTTTGTTTTGTGAGCTGACTTGTAGCCCTCAACAGTCGGAGTTTCTAAATATCACGGCAACCTCACCCTATGGTGAAAAGCAAAGCATTACAGGCATGGAGTATTTTATTGGGCAAAGTTTTGCAGATGGTAAGGAAGACATACAGGTACAGATGTGTCAATTATTGCTGTGCTGCTTTTAGTTCTATATTAAAGACAGTCATGTAAGGGAGACATTTTCCATTCACCAGTTAGTAATTTATTATTATACATAACCATATAAGCATAAAATGGTCTCTGGACTCTCCCACTAGTGACATAACTGATAGCAATAGAGGAGTGGCCGCCCACAGTATGCCAGTGATTGCCAATAGTTGTGGTAGCCTGACCCATGTGATTGCCAGGAAACCTTTGTTAGCAGTTGTAATTATCCCTAATGAGATCAGTAGTCATTGTTTGACCTAGTTATTCAGCCTTAAAGACTTATACACTTATCTAGGACACGACAAAATGATAGATTTTCCTGATCCCCTCAAAATTCATCATACCATCCACAATAAAGCCTGTTTCACATGTTCCTATGGCAGTGCAGAGATGTGGAGCACTGCGCTAGGGTGAAATATTAACCATGGACTCTTTTGTGATCTATGTCTTTCCCCTTTTTAATATTTATTCTTCAGGAATGTACAACGCTTGCAAAGACGTGGAAGCTCCATCAAGTAATGTAAAGGCCTTGAGTCTAATGTGCGGGAAAGAAGCGAAAGACTGTAATGCCACTAACTGGATCGAGTACATGTTCAACAAGAACAATGGGCAGATCCCTTTTACCATCACTCCTGTATTTTCTGGTACCGTGTTTCTCATATTTATTTATATGCATGGATATTTTTCATGAATTTTTCTGTTGCAAAAAAATAGTTTGTAAACATGACAATCGTTCACATTGCTTGGCGTAAACCAGATTCTGATACAGATGATTTAGCGTGAAGACCACCATAAACACTCAATGGCGAACCTACCGGTTTCCAGCAGACCGGCCAATCATCTAATGTGTATGGGGGCGAAGGACTGAGTCTTGTCCTAGAGACAAGCCAACACCTCAGGTGTCTGGCAGCAGCTTGTTTTATGCTATCTATATAATACCAACGTATGCTCAGCCGAGTGACCACGTATATGGGGGACACGGGAGAGAGTTGTCAGCTGAACAATCAGCAAAACTTGGTCTAAGGTCTATGGACACCATAAATTTCATATATTGGTGCAATTGCGCTTTTCAAGAGTAATTGTTTTAATTTTTATTTCATCAATCAATATTAAGCATGAAAATAAGAAGCAGGAGCTGCTCCTTACAGCACGAATACTGGCTGTTACATAGCGCTCCCTTAAAAATGACGTGATCGTGACTGGCACTGATCACATCAGTTTGACATCTTAAATGTCGCAATAAAGTGTGAAAAATGCATCAAGGAGGGAAAATGTCATAAGTAACCCAAAATGGTATTGATAAATCATCAGCTTGATGTGTTTAAAGAAAAAAAAAAAGATGTATTTTCGTTGCTGTTGTAATTGTCCTGACTTAGAAAATCACATTGTCAGGTAATTACTACCGCACAATGAATGCCTTAACCCCTTCATGACTGGAGCTTTTTTCCGTTTTGCATTTTCGTTTTTCGTTCCCCTTCTTTCCAGAGCCATAGCTTTTCTATTTTTCCGTCAATATAGCCATGTGAAAGCTTATTTTTTGCGGGACGAGTTGTACTTTTGAATGACATCATTGATTATAGCATGTCGTGAACTCGAAAACGGGGGAAAAAAATTCCAAGTGCGGTGAAATTGCAAAAAAAGTGAAATCACACACTTGTTTTTTGTTTGGCTTTTTTGCAAGGTTCACTAAATGCTAAAACTTCTGCCATTATTATTCTCCAGGTCATTATGAGTTCACATTTCAAAAAAACCTGACCGGCACATCCAAACATAGACTCAGTGTGAACAGGTGCTGAACCTAGAGTCGCCAACTCGTATATAGTTAAGTAAATAAGGCAGCACACTGCAGCACTAGAACATACAAACTTAAAAAACGAAATTTGAACTGCATTACTGCACTAGAAATATGAAAAATTAGAGGTTTTAGCGCATAAAAATGGCCAATTTTATGTGTACCTGGTAGCCCCGTTACGGCATCTCTCTTATACCAGGTCCTAAACTTGCCTTACCTCGCTGAGAATAAACGTCTCCATCTGAATGGGTACATGTCAAAACCTCTTCCTAGACTAAAATTCTCTCTCTCTGTGGAGGGGTATTGGACCTGCTGTAATTAAAACACCTGAAGCTAGGAGGCTAGGTTCAGCACCTGTTCACACTGAGTCTATGTTTGGATGTGCCGGTCAGGTTTTTTGAAATGTATTCTTTAGCCTTCTGATCGTGCACTCCGCCTCCTAGCTTCATAAGCCCCCGATGTAACCTTAAAGATAAGAAAAACAAGTTATATTATACTGACCTGGGGAGTGTCCGGTCCGATGGGCGTCGCGGTCTGGGTCCGGCGCCTCCCATCTTCATGCAATGACGTCCTGTTCCTTGCTTCTGTCGCAGCTTCAGCGCAGGCGTACTTTATCTGCCCTGTTGAGGGCAGAGCAAAGTACTGCAGTGCGCAGTCTGAGAAGCCCAGCGTCTGCGCACTGCAGTACTTTACGCTGCCCGGACCATGACATGCTTCAATAGTCTCCATGGGAGGCTAGAAGCTGCCACAACTTGATCGGCTCTGCTATATAGAGGCGAAGATCAGATCGCGTCTGTGTAGCAGAATTACTGCTCAAGGAGACCTCTGGTTGTTACACTGATGAACCGATGATCCCCGATCATGTAACGGGGGTCAGCGATACGCGTATTTCCGGCCCGATGGTCGGAAGCGGCATTTAACTAGTTAATAGGTGCGGGTGGATCACGATTCCACCCGCGCCTATTGCGGGCACATGTGAGCTGTTCAAAACAGCGGACATATCCCGACTTTAATGCGGGCTCACCACAGGAGCCCACATCAAAGCTGAGGTACTGCCATCGGATGTACTATTCTGTCCAATGGCAGTTAGGGGTTAAACCCCCCCCCCAATCATGGCAATATGGTCAAATAAACTGTATAATTAAACTACATCTTGTCCTGCAAAAAAAATAGTTATGACTACTGAAAGAAGGTGAACAAGCAAGTGTACAAAAAAAACACACCAAATTTGCCTTTTTAAAAGGGGTTGTATCCAGTTTGGGAGCCGTCCATTTGATAGGGGATAACTTTCTGACCAATGGGCCACCCACCGTTCCTACCATCTGAATGCAGCAGAGTTGGAGCATGCGCACCTCTGCTTCTTTCATTCTCAATGGGACTGTGGAAGAAGCCTCAACAGTGTGCTCGACTCGTCTTTGACACTCCCAAAAAGAATGAATGGAGCAGGGGTGCCCACGCTGGAGCTCCATTCTGACTTTGGGATCTGTGGGTGCTTCAGCAGTTGGACCCCTGCTATCAGGAAGTTCTCCCCTATCCAACAAAAAACTTCAAAACTTAATACAATTTATTCCCATAGACATTCATTGGGAACCCCGTAAAGGGGCTAATGATTCTCCTTATTGCCAGGAACAACTGTGATAATAGATGCAAGGCTTTGAGAGATTAATATGACCCATTATTCCTAACTATGGGGGAGGGGGAGGATGGCGGGGCATGCTCGATATGATGCCCTACAGCCGGTTTTTAGCAGCATATCGAAATTCTGACTTTACTTGCTTGTAATTACAGATGAGCCCTTCCTTCAAATGATTCCCATGAATAATGGAACCAAAGGATGCAATGAGTCAGTGGATGAAGATGGTGCCCCTTGCAGCTGCCAAGACTGCACTCCGGTTTGTGGGGAAAGACCTCAGCCTCCACCACCGCCAATGCCTTGGCTGATTTGGGGTTTCGATGCCATGGTTGTTATCATGTGGCTGGCCTATGCTGTCTTTTTACTTCTTTTCTGCACAGTAATCACTGGAGCTTGGTGCTACAGGTATGAGTACTCCCTTTTCAGTTTGGCTTCCATGGTAAGGCCATGTTGATCCCAGTTTAGCGAGATGAAATGCCGTCTGGATATTTTTGATGCCAAATCAGAATTATAACCTCTGTGATCCTGTAGTGATGACACTTTTGGTCTGCTTGAGGCTATGAGCCTTGACTACACTGTTAGCGGAGGGAAGGAAATCTCTCGCCCTCATCTTCTTTATTCTGTTTCCCTTATCAGTTTCTAAATGATGAACTCTCTATAACAGCTTTATAGTGACGAACCTCTATGAAAATTAATCGTTTTGTTTCCCATTAAAATTACATGATGAATTCTGTGTAAATCCCATCCTTTCTTTACATTCTGCCACCACCAGGAATGCTAGACATGGGTCACCTAGCTGATGTTGTTTAGACTCTGTTTTTTTGCCACCATATGTTGCTTATAAACAGGAAATAGCATTGATTGTAATCTTTAAGTTAAATATGTAAGTCCAAAGAATGGTTTGTGTTTCTTGTAGATGGTAGTCTACTGTCTGAAGACCTGGACCGCACTGGCTTCAGTAATGACAGCTGGATGCATTGATTGATTGAAAAGTTTAATGTCCGGATCACAAGTATTCTACAACAAAAAGAAAAATTCACAATCCTTCGACAACTGTTAGTACATTAGACACCATGTATTGAGCCAAATAGGGGTCTTTCTCATGAACGTCTAGAAGACCCCTGTTTGGGGTTATATGTGGTGTCTTGTGTATTTATAACACCATTATGGTATTCTAGAAAATAAAGTGAAATTTCTATTACAAAGTAGCTCACTAGTATTACAAGAAAATTATTTTTTTGACAAACTGGCATCTGTGAATCAAAATTTTACATTACATGGTCTCCATTGTCCTTGGGATGAGTGACGCATTCTTGTAGGTGGCTCCTTTCTCCGTCTGTTGCTAGCCGTTCTTACACTCCTGGTAGGGACTGTATAAGTAAGACGTTGGGTATCTCCACTCCAGGAAATAGCTTACTTCCAGCTTTTACCTGGAGTATCATTTAGTTGTACAGCAGCCAGTATTAACAGCAGCTTGATTGACAGATTTTCACATGCCCTTTTTCTTTCAGGAGAAAGAAGATAGTTTCAGAATACGCCCCAATCGACACCACATTGGCCTATTCAGTCAACTACGCACCTATTTCAGGTATGACTAAAATGTTCGGCTAGAATACGGGAGTAATTGTTTAGTGTACTCAGCAACCTAGAAATGTTAATGCACATATGCTGCAGCACAAGTCATGAGATTATTACAGTAATGCACATTCCTTTGGGATATAATTACTGTTCACTATCTTATATATTTATTAACAGACTAACCCTTTAATTAACTTTCTATCAGTTGGAAGTACCAAATACTCTTCATCAATGGGGCTCTAAACAGGGAGTTGTCTACTAACCTAAACTGCAAAATTTCTCTTAAGGCCCCACATTAGATGCTTCATCCGACAGACGTCTCAATCTGCTGAACTCTTATACCAGTTACAAAATGCATAAATAGATTGGATGCCTGACCTTTGCTCCATTGATTCTATATGGTGCTGCTGGAAAAAGACCAGCACAGTACTCAGCAGTGCCTTGGGAATGAAAGGGAGCGCAGGTCAAGCATGGCACTGCCACTCCGTTCTGTGGATGTAAATTCCCCCTTTGCCGATCTGTGTGTTTCCATGTGCTCAGACCCCCACCGATCCCTAAGTTATGACCTAGTCTTTGGATAGGCAATAACTTGTTTTCACCAGACAGCCTCAATATCACTTGTGCAAAATGCATTGGAAGTCTTGCCATAAACCTTTTGTATTGATGCAGGTGAGCCTTCGTGCTGTGATCGACTTGGAGAGTGGCTTGAGAACTGTCTCCGAGTGGCTTTTACAAAATGGGGATCATTTTGTGTCCGGAATCCCTGGACTGTCATCTTTTTCTCCCTTGCTGTTATTGCTGCGTGCTGCTCGGGGCTAAAGTTTATGCGTATTACTACGGACCCAGTGGAGCTGTGGTCGGATCCGGACAGCCAAGCTCGGAGAGAGAAGGATTACTTTGACACACACTTTGGACCTTTCTTCCGCACAGAGCAGCTGATCATCACTGCTCCCTACACTAAGGGAGAAACATATTCCCCATATCCATCAGGATCTCCTGTGCCATTTGGCCCACCTTTAACATTTGACATTCTGGCCGAGGTAACAGCCAATTCGTTGTGAAAACTTGTATAAAAAATCTTTAGTAACAAGTGGCTGACATCCATTTGTAGTCTAGTTGCTTTCCAGAAATAAGACTTTTTCTACTTGTTTTACAATTAAATGGTCACATCTGAGCAGTTTTATAATATGTGGCTTTTTACCTTTTACATTGTATTTTGTCCACCTTCTTAAACAACTGATAATTAACAGGACAGCATAGTATGGCGTTACCATTTTTCATTATTACATGACAAATGGGCAACACACATGTGCGGCTCGTGCTGTTAACGTTATAGCTCTTAATTGAGTGATTCGTGTAGCAGAACATTTTCAGGGGAGAATCTGCTCACTGTATTACCATCTCTAGGTTTAGGCAGACAAAGGCTCATCAATAACTTCACGTCAGTGCTCAGGATTATCTGTTAGATCGGGGCCCATCGCACATTATTGGGCGTCTCATGCATGCAAGTGCTTCACATCAATACGTGCAGATCTGCTCTACTGACTCCTGCCTGACAGCTTCGGTGACTTCAAGCAAAGGAGCAGTCAGTCAAGCAGGAAGTGGCGGGGAATGGAGCTGGAGTGACACAGGCTTCAGATCTACCATAGCTTCTTGCATGTCTATTCACATGCTGATTTCTCAGTAACCGATTGAAAGAGGTACATTCATATATAAATGGTGGGGGGAGAACATCTTTCTGATAGATTCACTTATAAAACCCTGTTTGTTACCAGTGTTAGTTCTTCATACCTGGGAGGCCTTTATACCACATATTTGTTAAGGAGCCTTCTCTGCCAGGACCCGCCAAGTCTCGTTACAAACCCTGGACTGTCCTAATAGATGAAGTGGAGCCTTTTCTTCTCTTCCCACTCCAGTAGCCCAGGCCTTTCCTGTTTCTTATTCTGTGTTATCCTCATAAAATGCTATGTACTTGAATTGTTTTATTTCTTTTTACTATCTGCAATGTTACAGAATTTTTCTACTTTCCTTCTCCAGGTTTTGGAGCTACAAAATGCTATTGAAAACTTAACTGCTGAATACCAAAATGAGACTGTGATGCTGAAAGACATCTGCTTGTCTCCTCTCGCTCCGTATAACACCAACTGCACAATCCTCAGTGTCCTAAACTACTTCCAGAACAGCTATTCCGTACTGAATCATACCGTAAAGGATCAATTTGATTTTTACGTTGTGGCGGACTACCACACTCACTTCTTGTACTGTGTGCAGTAAGTTAACATTCCGTTTTTATCTAAACTCTAGTACAAATCACACGTTTCTTTTACTATTAATTTATTGTTTCAGTATAATATGAGGAAGACTCACTCCTGGAGACAGGTCCTGCACAGTTAATCTTTCAGAGACATTATGTCACAGCCTTGGGTAATGTTTTTCTTCACTCTAAGGCCACGTGCTGAGTATTTGAGGGTTTTTTTTTTACCTCCGTATTAATAAGCCAAAACCAGGAGTGGAGCAATCAGAGGAAAAGTATAATAGAAATATGTCACCACTTTTTTACCCAGTCCGGGTTTTTGCTCACAAATAGTCACCAAATACTGAATGTGTGAACATGGCTTAAGACTAGTTTTCCACAGGCCACGAACACCGGGGATCTAAATCTGCTGAGTTTTACAGTAACAGCACATTGTATGCATCTGTCGCAGTGAATATCCACAAAATTCACCAGCATTTCAGGTTTTAAAGGAAACCTGTCATGTCTTCAAACGCTATTAACTTTCGGATATGGGGTTCACCTGCAGGTTAATAGCATTTTGAACCGGTCCGGTGCCTGCACTTAATTTCTTACTGGCACCTAACTTTATTCCTCCCTGAAGCTTTCGGTTTTCAGTTATGAGGCTCGCGTGTGTAGTCGCTGCTCTGTGTATAGAGAGCGGCAAATGTAGTTATGCCCCCGGCACTGACTTGACCGCTGGCTCAGCATTATGACTGGCTGGCAAGTCAGTGTCAGAACGCGGTAACAGCCACCGTTCTCGATACACAGAGTGGCAACTGAACACACACTCTTGACTGAAACCCTAAAGGAATAAAGTTCATTTCCAACTAGCAGCGGAGCTCTAAGTGTGGGAGCTGGGCAGGTTCAGAAAGTTAACAACCTGCAGGTTAAAGGGGTTGTCAGGTTCAAATCAATAAGTGAGCCCCCCCCCCCCCCCACCAGCACGCGCAATGTTCGCTGCGAGGTTTTGCCAGTTTCTGAGCCAGGACCACAGGGTCTGAGTTAATACATGCGTGGCCTCACTCCATTGCAAGTGTATGGAGTGAGGCCATGCCCATGAGACCTGCTCTGGCTTGGACTATGTATAACTCATACATACTCTCTGGTCCAGACTCAGAAACCGGCAAATCCCAACAGCACACAGTGCGTGTCCTGGGGGGACTCGTAAGTCTGAAGTCACACAGTGTCTTCAGACTTATCGATTTGGACCGGGCAACCCCTTTTAATGGTGTTTTTTTTTTTTTATCTGATAGGTTCCCAAACAGTCCAATAATTTCAATGATGCCATGTTGCAAACAAGAGGTCTCCATATCATTTAACATTGTATGATAGGATCTCTGCAGTGGTTCTCTACCATACTTTTCTGTGGCAGGAAATATAGCCGGCGTAATTACAATGACTGGCACTATTCGGCTCCACAATTTTTTAAAAGGGAAATCTTAAGCCTCTATTTCGGACACCGGTTAAAAATCTATAACACAAAGATTTAGAGCACCATATATTGCCTTTATGTCTGAATTTCTATTCACTACGACGAAGAATATAAATGTGATGTTGGAAACATCTAGGCTATTGTGCTATTTATGTTCATTTTTAATGTGCCCAAAATAAAGGGTGAAGATTTCCCTCATTACCTATTTTGGTGCTGGACCAATATACACTGCTCAAAAAGTAAAGGGAACACTTAAAGAGAATATAACTCCAAATAAATCAAACTACTGTGAAATCAATCTGTCCACTTAGGAAGCAACACTGATTGACAATCAATTTCACATGCTGTTGTGCAAATAGAATAGACAACAGTTGGAAATTATTGGCAATTATCAAGACACACTCAATAAAGGAGTGGTTCTGCAGGTGGGGGCCACAGACCACATCTCAGTACCTATGCTTTCTGGCTGATGTTTTGGTCACTTTTGATTGTTGGTTGTGCTTTCACACTCGTGATAGCATGAGACGGACTCTACAACCCACACAAGTGGCTCAGGTAGTGCAGCTCATCCAGGATGGCACATCAATGCGAGCTGTGGCAAGAAGGTTTGCTGCGTCTGTTAGCGTAGTGTCCAGAGGCTGGAGACTCTACCAGGAGACAGGCCAGTACACCAGGAGATGTGGAGGGGGGCTGTAGGAGAGCAACAACCCAGCAACAGGACCGCTACCTCAGCCTTTGTGCAAAGGAGGAACAGGAGGAGCACTGCCAGAGCCCTGCAAAATGA
Source organism: Ranitomeya imitator (assembly GCF_032444005.1). Taxonomy (NCBI): domain Eukaryota; kingdom Metazoa; phylum Chordata; class Amphibia; order Anura; family Dendrobatidae; genus Ranitomeya; species Ranitomeya imitator. The sequence continues at coordinate 399,970,180 of NC_091287.1, read as the reverse complement.
CCTCCAGCAGGCCACAAATGTGCCTACACAAACGGTTAGAAACAGACTCCATGAGGATGGTCTGAGTGCACGACCTCCACAGATGGGGGTTGTGGTCACAGCCCAACACCGTGCAGGACGATTGGCATTTGCCACTGGCACCCTGTGCTCTTCACAGATGAAAGCAGGCTCACACTGAGTGCATGTGACAGAAGTGACAGAGTCTGGAGACGCCGTGGAGAGCGATCTGCCTGCAACATCCTTCAGCATGACCGGTTTGGTAGTGGGTCAGTAATGGTGTGGGGTGGCATTTCTTTGGAGGGCCGCACAGCCCTCCATGTGCTCGAAAGAGGTAGCCTGACTGCCATTAGGTACCAAGATGAAATCCTCAGTCCCCTTGTGAGACCATATGCTGGTGCGGTTGGTCCTGGGTTCCTCCTAATGCAGGACAATGCCAGACCTCATGTAACATAGTAACATAGTTAGTAAGGCCGAAAAAAGACATTTGTCCATCCAGTTCAGCCTATATTCCATCATAATAAATACCCAGATCTACGTCCTTCTACAGAACCTAATAATTGTATGATACAATATTGTTCTGCTCCAGGAAGACATCCAGGCCTCTCTTGAACCCCTCGACTGAGTTCGCCATCACCACCTCCTCGGGCAAGCAATTCCAGATTCTCACTGCCCTAACAGTAAAGAATCCTCTTCTATGTTGGTGGAAAAACCTTCTCTCCTCCAGACGCAAAGAATGCCCCCTTGTGCCCGTCACCTTCCTTGGTATAAACAGATCCTCAGCGAGATATTTGTATTGTCCCCTTATATACTTATACATGGTTATTAGATCGCCCCTCAGTCGTCTTTTTTCTAGACTAAATAATCCTAATTTCGCTAATCTATCTGGGTATTGTAGTTCTCCCATCCCCTTTATTAATTTTGTTGCCCTCCTTTGTACTCTCTCTAGTTCCATTATATCCTTCCTGAGCACCGGTGCCCAAAACTGGACACAGTACTCCATGTGCGGTCTAACTAGGGATTTGTACAGAGGCAGTATAATGCTCTCATCATGTGTATCCAGACCTCTTTTAATGCACCCCATGATCCTGTTTGCCTTGGCAGCTGCTGCCTGGCACTGGCTGCTCCAGGTATTGAGTGTGGATTGAGTGTGTCAGCAGTTGCTGCAAGATGAAGGCATTGAAGCTATGGACTGGCCCACCCGTTCCCCAGACCTGAATCCGATTGAACACATCTAGGAGATAATGTCTCGCACCATCCACCAACGTCACATTGCACCACTGACTGTCCAGGAGTTGATGAATGCTTTAGTCCAGGTCTGGGAGGAGATCCCTCAAGAGACCATCCGCCACCTCATCAGGAGCATGCCCTGGCGTTGTACAGTAGGGAGGTCATGCAGGTGTGTGGAGGCCACACACCATACTGAGGATCATTTTGACTTGTTATAAGGACACTAGATGGTGGCCCGATTCTAACGCATCGGGTATTCTAGAATATGCATGTCCACGTAGTATATTGCCCAGCCACGTAGTATATTGCCCAGCCACGTAGTATATTGCCCAGCCACGTAGTATATTGCCCAGCCACGTAGTATATTGCCCAGCCACGTAGTATATTGCCCAGCCACGTATTGCCATAGTATATAGCAGAGCCACGTAGTATATTGCCCAGCACAGAGTTACGTAGTATAGAGACTTTAAAAAAAAACAACAAAAAAAAACATATACTCCCCTATAGCCCGTTGTAGTCCTGCTATACTTACCATCCACCGCCTTTCTCGCTCCTCTCCACGGTCCTGGGATCGCTCCATTGTAAGCGGCAGCTTGCGGTCCCGTCCCAGGGCTGGTGTGAGCAGGACCTATGATGACGTCGCGGTCACATGACCGACCGTGATGTCACGGCAGGTCCTTGTCCCACACCAGCCCTGGGACGGGAGCGGAACCTGCCGCTTGCAATGGAGCGGTCCCGGGAGCGTGGAGAGGAGCGAGAAAGGCGGCGGAGGGTGAGTATAGCAGGTTTTGGTTTTTTTAAAATTATTTTTAACATGACATATTTTTACTATTGATGCCGCATAGGCAGCATCAATAGTAAAAGGTGGGGGACACAGGGTTAATAGCGGCGGTAACGGAATGCGTTACCGCCGGTATTAACCCTTTGTTAGTGGTGACCGGAGGAGAGTATGGAGCGTGCGGGGAGCGGAGCGCCGGGGACAGTGACTGCGGGGAGCGGAGCGCCGGGGACAGTGCGGGGAGTGGAGCGCCGGGGACACAGACTACGGGGAGCGGAGCGCCGGGGACAGTGAGTGCGGGGAGCGGGCGCCAGCCACTGACTGCGGGGAGTATGGAGCGGCCATTTTCTTCCGGACTGTGCCCGTCGCTGATTGGTCGTGGCTGTTTTGCGGCGACCAATCAGCGACTTGGATTTCCATGATAGACAGAGGCCCGTACCAATGAATATCCGTGACAGAAGGACAGACAGACAGACGGAAGTACCCCTTAGACAATGATGTATATAGATTACATTCCACTTAAATTTTGTGTGTGACTCCAAATCCAGGCCTCCATTGGTTAATAAATTTGATTTCCGTTGATGATTTTTGTGTGATTTTGTTGTCAGCACATTCAAATTTGTAGTACAGAACAATGTATTCAGTGAGAATATTTCATTCATTCAGATCTAGGATGTGTTATTTGAGTGTTCCCTTTATTTTGCTGAGCAGTGTATATTTGTTTTCTCTACTTGGATTGCAAACGACTGTACCAGCACGGGTCTGCACATTATTGTAGGTGAGCTGGCAAGTATCCTACGTTATCTGGAATTACAATGACTATAATTTTATGAAGACCTTTTATCTATGTCCTTATTGTACTATCTTACCTTGTTTGTTCTCTTTAATATGACACAGTTATGCACAAGGTGGGTGAGGAAGGTTAAAATCTAAACCAGCAAATGGAAAGGTTTAAAGCAGGGGTGGGGAACCTCCGGTCAGGGCCATTTCCGGCCCTCGATGACTTTTTATCAGGCACCTGAGCGGATTTTCAGGAACCACATTCTTGGGCAGGGAGCTGTATTTTGATTACAACCAGCTCATTAATTTCTTCTTGCTCTGTTGGCACACACACGTAGTGTTCACTACTGAACACTAAAGGGCATGCAATGAAAGATTACGTCCTGACACAAGTGCCAGAGTGAGGATGTACTTTATGGGCAGAGTTTGTATGGCCCCCGAAAAATGGTATAAATATCCAAATGGCCCTTGGCAGAAAAGATTCCCCACCCCTGGTTTAAAGGGCCCTTGAATAAGTCTGCCTCCTTCACATGGTGCCATTTTTGTCCATGGGCTGTTTCTGATATAGCAGCTCCTCCCCATTTAATGGAAGAGCTCGAAGTGCTACAGTAGCAGACCCAGTCCATTGACAACACTGACACTGCTTAATAAAGGGGGAAATAACACCACCTCACCCTTTCAATTCTGCTCAAATTTCTTAGTTTTTTTTTAAAGATGTGTATGACTTATTGTAACCACTGCACCCCACAGATCTCCGACATCGCTAAATGATACTTCTGCCCTTCATGATCCGTGCATGGGAACATTTGGTGGGCCAATCTTTCCTTGGCTTGTGCTTGGAGGCTACGATGGTATGATAAATGTATTATACAATGTTTTATATGTCTGCAGCTTGAGTGCAAATTTTGTTTTGCTCATAAGTATGTGCCTGCACTCACTTGCCACTGAAATGGAGGTATATGAAAAAAAATAGCTTATGTTATTGATGCAGATGGGATGGTGCTTCCTGTCATTATCTTTCCTGATCTACGGCGTAGGACACAGTGTGCCCAACAGCAGAGCGCTGAGTGGAGACTTCACGGCAGAAGCAATCCCTTTCCAGGGGGCCGACCCCTCCGCAGACAGCACACATGCTCCAATTACATACAGTGGGGAAAAAAGCATTTAGTCCTGGTGCCTGCTCCGGGTTTTAAATAGGAACGGAAAGAAGCCAAATCGCCTGTGCCGTGTCTTTGTTTTTGTCTTAGAAACTTTACTGACTTTCTTTAAAGATACTCCAGATTTGTCATCTAGCCTGAGCCAATATGATACTTTTTGCACACTACTGACTGTTTGCACTGGCAATATATTGGACAAGGTTAGTCGGCCTCCCCCGGTGTTTTTATACTAGCAGCATGTAGTTTCTTAGCAGGCCCATCACTTCTTGATACTTCTTAGAGGCAAGCGGGCAATGATTAGGATACATCAGACTAGTCCTGTGAATACATACCACTCGCTCGTACTACAAGCATCACCTGAGCGTAAAGAGGGGGGGGGGGGAGGGGAGGGTCACGTGAGATGAGGGAAAGATGATGAATTCTGTTTTGTCCATGTTAAGTTTCAGAAATCTAGCGGAGAAGGATGAAATAGTGGACAGACATTGAGGGATTCTGGTTAGAAGGGAGGTGATATCTGGTCCAGAGATGTAGATCTGTGTGTCATCAGCATAGAGATGATACTGAAAGCCATGAGATTCTATGAGCTGTCCCAGGCCAAAGGTGTAAATGGAGGAGAGCAGTGGCCCTAGGACTGAACCTTGTGGGACTCCGACAGATAGGGGGCGAGGTGAGGAGGTGGTGTGTGAGTGGGAGACGCTGAATGTCCAGTCTGTTAGGTATGATGAGATCCAGGATAGGGCTAAGTCTGTGATGCCAAGGGATGAGAGGGTCTGTAATAATAGGGAATTGTCCACTGTGTCAAAGGCAGCCGACAGGTCCAGGAGGAGGAGGACAGAGTAGTGTCGCTTGCTCTTTGCGGTTGAGGTCATCGGTGACCTTAGTTAGGGCAGTTTCAGTGGAGTGGTGTGACCGGAAGCCAGATTGTAAGCGGTCAAAGAGGGAGCAAGAAGAGAGATGGGAGGACAGTTCAAGGTAGACGTGTTGTTCCAGTAGCTTGGAGGCATAGGGGAGAAGTGATATAGGGCGATAGCTAGATACAGAGGATGGGTCAAGAGAGGGCTTTTTGAGGATAGGTGTGATGGAGGCATGTTTAAAGCTTGAGGGGAAAACACCAGTTGTTAGTGATAGGTTGAAGAGATGGGTTAGGGTTGGGATGAAGACTGTGGTGAGGTTTGGGATGAAGTGGGATGGGATCGGGTCGAGTGCACAGGTGGTGAGATGTGATCTTGAGAGTAGAGTGGAGAGTCGATCTTCTGTAATGGCGGAGAAGTTGGTTTTGGAGGTGGAGGGCTGGGAAGTCGGGAGGAAGGGATCTGGGGGTTGTTGACCAAAACTGTCTCTGATGTTCTCAATCTTCTGCTTGAAAAATGAGGAAAAGTCTTCAGCTGAGATGAGTGGGGAGGGAGGAGGTACTTGGGGATGGCGGAGAGAATTGAAGGTGTTGAATAACTGTTCAGGGTTGTGAGAGAGGGAGGATATGAGAGATGAGAAGTAGGTTTGTTTAGCTGTGGCGAGTTTGGTCTTGAAAGTAGTAAGGGACTGTTTGAATGCGATGAAGTGCTTGTTGGAGTGGGATCTTTTCCATGTGCACTCAGCAGCCCTGGAAGTTCGCCTCAGTTCTTTGGTCAGGTTGGTGTGCCAGGGCTGTCTGTTGATTTTGCAAGCTTTGGTATGTGTAAGTGGGACAGCAGATTCCAAAGCTACAGCTATTGTGGTGTTATATAGAGCGGCAGCGTCAGCCGCATTGTGTAAGGAACTTATATCTGGGAGAGGGAGGAGGAATTCAGAGAATGAGTGTAGGTCAATGTGTTTAAGATTTCTGCGAGGGTGTGAAAGTTTGTGGGGTGGGGATTGTAGACATGGAGTGGAGAGGGAAGAGAATGTGAGAAGGTTGTGGTCAGAGAGACGAAGAGGTGAGTTAGAGAGGTTAGATAGAGAGCAGAGGCGGGTGAAGATGAGGTCCAGTGTGTGGCCATCTTTGTGGGTGGCTGTAGAAGACCATTGAGTGAGGCCGAAGGAGGAAGTGAGAGATAGAAGTTTAGTGGCAGCTGAGAGGGAAGTGTCAATGGGGATGTTGATGTCGCCCATGATGATAGTAGGGATGTCCGTGGAAAGGAAATGACGTAGCCAGGTGGTGAAGTGGTCAAAGAAGGTGGTGGTTGGCCCTGGGGGGGCGATAGATGACAGCCGGTTGGAGGGGGAGTAGATGCGCACAGAGTGCACCTCAAAGGAAGGGAGGGTAACAGAGGGTGGCAGTGGGATTGGGGTGAAGGAGCAGGTATCTGACAGGAGAAAACCAACTCCTCCGCCATGTTTGCTGCTGGGGTGGGGGGTGGGGGGGGATTGAGAAAGGTGGAAGCCACCATATGAAAGTGCAGCAGGAGAGGCTGTGTCAGAAGGGGTGAGCCAGGTTTCGGTGATGGTGAGGAAGGAAAGTTTGGTAGTAACAAAAAGATCATGGATGTAGGAAAGCTTGTTGCAGACAGAGCGAGCGTTCCACAGAGCTCCTGTTAGTGGGACTGGGGAAGCGGGGGCTGGGTGAATGGGTATAAGGTTAGAGAGGTTACGGAAGGTTGTGGTAGAGCGTGGGTGGGAGGTAGAAATGACTGTGGGAATGTGGTGAGGAGGACCAGGATTTGGAGAGAGATCACCAGCAGTTAGAAGGAGCAGAGAAAGTGTTAGCAGGTGGGAGCAGGAGAGGGCATGAGGGTGCTGTCTGTGTTTGGAGACAGAGGATTGTATGTTAAGGAACAGTTTTGAGGAGGAGGTGAGGTGGATGGGGAGGATTGAAGAGGAGATGAACAGTTCCTTACTTGGTGTAGGGATCAGGGGAGTTAGCAGAAAGTGAAGGATTATAGGTGTGAAAGTGAAAACAAATAGAAACATTGTTTACAGTGACTGGCCAGTTACCTTCAGCTCCCTTCTGGTTTTAATTCTAAAATTAATCTTCACACTTCTAGGACACACTTAGAGGAATCACACAGCAGACTAAAGTCATTGCAGACTTGAGCTATGCAATATATGTACAACTAAGTGCATTCAGGTGTGAAGCAGAGAGGAGTGGTCTCTGTTCATCTTGGTCAGAGAATTAAGGGTGGACTAGATGCATACAGGTCCTTCTCAAAAAATTAGCATATAGTGTTAAATTTCATTATTTACCATAATGTAATGATTACAATTAAACTTTCATATATTATAGATTCATTATCCACCAACTGAAATTTGTCAGGTCTTTTATTGTTTTAATACTGATGATTTTGGCATACAACTCCTGATAACCCAAAAAACCTGTCTCAATAAATTAGCATATCAAGAAAAGGTTCTCTAAACGACCTATTACCCTAATCTTCTGAATCAACTAATTAACTCTAAACACATGCAAAAGATACCTGAGGCTTTTATAAACTCCCTGCCTGGTTCATTACTCAAAACCCCCATCATGGGTAAGACTAGCGACCTGACAGATGTCAAGAAGGCCATCATTGACACCCTCAAGCAAGAGGGTAAGACCCAGAAAGAAATTTCTCAACAAATAGGCTGTTCCCAGAGTGCTGTATCAAGGCACCTCAATGGTAAGTCTGTTGGAAGGAAACAATGTGGCAGAAAACGCTGTACAACGAGAAGAGGAGACCGGACCCTGAGGAAGATTGTGGAGAAGGACCGATTCCAGACCTTAGGGAACCTGAGGAAGCAGTGGACTGAGTCTGGTGTGGAAACATCCAGAGCCACCGTGCACAGGCGTGTGCAGGAAATGGGCTACAGGTGCCGCATTCCCCAGGTAAAGCCACTTTTGAACCAGCACTGGACTGTTGCTAAGTGGTCCCAAGTACTTTTTTCTGATGAAAGCAAATTTTGCATGTCATTCGGAAATCAAGGTGCCAGAGTCTGGAGGAAGACTGGGGAGAAGGAAATGCCAAAATGCCTGAAGTCCAGTGTCAAGTACCCACAGTCAGTGATGGTGTGGGGTGCCATGTCAGCTGCTGGTGTTGGTCCACTGTGTTTCATCAAGGGCAGGGTCAATGCAGCTAGCTATCAGGAGATTTTGGAGCACTTCATGCTTCCATCGGCTGAAATGCTTTATGGAGATGAAGATTTCATTTTTCAGCACGACCTGGCACCTGCTCACAGTGCCAAAACCACTGGTAAATGGTTTACTGACCATGGTATTACTGTGCTCAATTGGCCTGCCAACTCTCCTGACCTGAACCCCATAGAGAATCTGTGGGATATTGTGAAGAGAAAGTTGAGAGACGCAAGACCCAACACTCTGGATGAGCTTAAGGCCGCTATTGAAGCATCCTGGGCCTCCATAACATCTCAGCAGTGTCACAGGCTGATTGCCTCCATGCCACGCCGCATTGAAGCAGTCATTTCTGCCAAAGGATTCCCGACCAAGTATTGAGTGCATAACTGAACATTATTATTTGTTGTTTTTTTTTGTTTGTTATTAAAAAACACTTTTATTTGATTGGATGGGTGAAATATGCTAATTTATTGAGACAGGTTTTTTGGGTTATCAGGAGTTGTATGCCAAAATCATCAGTATTAAAACAATAAAAGACCTGACAAATTTCAGTTGGTGGATAATGAATCTATAATATATGAAAGTTTAATTGTAATCATTACATTATGGTAAATAATGAAATTTAACACTATATGCTAATTTTTTGAGAAGGACCTGTACAATCAAGCATTGAGCAAACAAGGTCATAAATAACACTAGGGTAGAGCTGGGTTTAGCTGAAAGGCATACCATGTGGAAGCTAGGAGCAGAGGGAAGTTTGTGCAAAGCTGGGTGATGTACTATGTGCACTTCATGGACAGCAGGAGAGCTGGGTGGATGAACATACAATGAGAATGCTATTCACCTGTACTAAGTGTTCTGTGCGGCCAAACCATATGAATGTTTTTACTTTCTGCAGATTGAACCACTTTTTACCTTGTAAATGTGTGTCTACAACCTCCATCAAGAAATCTACCATTAGTTTACACGTCTAGTTTCAGTAAGGTTTTTTTCATTTGTTTTATAATTCAGACCTCTAATTACATTTTCTTGCAGGAGAGAATTACAACAATGCAACAGCCCTTGTGATTACATTCCCTGTGAACAACTTCCACAATGACACCGAGAAAATAAATAAAGCAAAAGCCTGGGAGAAAGCGTACGTATAGCCTCTTCCGCCATGTCACTGACCATCAGTAACCTCGCCTCCAGATAGCCCCACTTCCTGAATCTGACAAGGAACCACGTGGAGCTTCCCTTTTTTAACAATTCTTTTCAACTTGAAAAACACAGAATAGCTGTAGGGTTTTTGCCAACAAATTATTTGTATTTTACATTTCTGTATTTTTTTCCCCATAGATTTATCAACTTTGTAGAAAATTACAATAATTCAAATTTATCAATTGCATTTTCTACTGAGAGGAGCATTGAGGATGAAATAAACCGTGAAAGCACAAGTGACATAACCACAGTTCTCATCAGCTACGCCCTGATGTTTGTCTACATCTCCCTGGCACTGGGCAGCGTTAACAACTGCAGCAGCATCTTGGTGTGTATCCTGTACATGTGTTTAGATTTAGTACGAAGTCCAGAGCCCCCCAATAAGCTCCAGATGGCCGTCCGCTATCTCTACATTCCCACCTATGTTCTAGATGAGTGAGCCGTTGCCAGACTCATGGCTGCTACTTATTTCTAGAGAACAAAAGGGTCGACAGTCAGAAATCAGACATGCCAGATAATTATCTACCCCTGTAATCCTGTCAGGGGGCCTCCCATACACATGTGGCTGTCTGACAAATTTGTAGTTATCGGTGAATTCGGCCAACGTTGGCTTGTTTACATACCTTAAGGAATGGAATTTTTATGACTTGATATCTTATAAAAATAGCAGCATGTTAAATTTACTGTTCTTTCTACACATTGCAATATTTGTTATATTAATCCAGTAGATGTAAAATATGAAATGATTTTGTCGTGTCCTATCCCTAGATGATGACTTGGAGCCTCTGGTGCTGCACACTCGCTTACTTGTCTTCTAGGCCCTGTTCCCACTAATGCTTTTAAATCGGCTACATCCAATTTCACAACTTGACAGCAGTCCCCTGATAAAAATGGTTTCTGAACAGAAAATGTATTGCTACCAACTTAACCCCTTGCTCTAAAACCTACCTGCAGCTTGAAAGGGTTTGTCAACCCTTGAACTTTTTTTTTTTTTTTTATTTATAAATTATTGCAAAATGTTATGATCTACACAGTGGAGGTTTTCACACTGCTGATCTGTATCTCAATGAAGACTGCGGATATGTAATAACTGATCCTAAATTTTTTCTTTTCTCTATATTACAGGTGGACTCTAAAATCTCGCTGGGTGTATCCGGTATCCTGATTGTTCTGAGTTCTGTGGCTTGTTCTCTGGGGATCTTCAGTTATGTTGGTATCCCACTTACCCTTATAGTTATAGAAGTCATCCCATTTTTGGTTCTTGCCGTTGGCGTGGATAACATATACATCATTGTGCAGACTTTACAGGTGCAGTACTTTGTTTGATTATCCATCGAATATTCAGTCGTACGAGAAAAATTTTGCTAACACACCTGCAGTATATGGTTCTCCCCACCAGGTAGTGAGGTCCTAAAACCCGGAGTGTAATTCTTTATTTGAATCCGATAATTTCTATAGCTTAAAATGTCGCATAGATTTTTCTCACTTACATCGTCCGATTCAGCAAACTTGGAGAAAACCACAAGAAAAAACAAAAACTTCTTGTGATCCGGGGAGAACAGATTCTCCAGCCAGGAGTCAATGAATAATCATGGGTTCACACTAGTTACAGGTTTTATGTCTTTATTTATGTCCAATGTACATGGGGAAGCTATACTCTCCTCAGGAATCCGGTCTCCTCTCTCCGCACACTGTCTCCACCACACCGGCATGACGTCACAACCGTCCTGACCGTGCAACCAACCGAGGCTGCAGTGATCAGGTGCCGATAGTTATGATGTCATACCTTGCAGTCTGGAGAAGACTTATTGCGTGGCAGCGGATTTCCTGGGGAAGTATAACATATTTTCTTCTACTTGTATGCTGTGAAAAAAACTAATATTTATTTTTTTTGCAAAAAAACGTATCAACTAAATACCCTGTTTTTCCATCTTTTGACTAGCATTTGCTTATTACTGTGATATTTTTTTTTTTTTTTTTTTTTTTAATACAACAGAGTATTTTTGACCTCACTGTGCTTTTTTGTGTCTTCAAGTTTTTTGGTGGTGTGTGAACAGGTTCCTACAGACTTGTTCAATGTGCAAGTAGCCCATGTGTTTCTGGTTCTATAATATTTATTTTCAGTTGCACAATCTATTTATTTTGTTTATTGTGCAGAACAAAAGAGCGCTTGACTCTTTCATTATTTGGGTGATTTGTGGCCTGTCTGGATGCATCAGGTTTTGGGGTTTTTTTTTTCATTATGATAGCAGGAATAGCATAGACTACAGCATTATTCTTGCCTTTTACACAAAACCCCCAAACACCTGACCAAATCTTTTAGTTATAGAATTTCAGGTCTAGTTCACAGCCGATATATGTCAGACCTGTTTTTTTTTTGCTCGGTGACATTAGTGCGATGGTATAATTATGTACGTTGTTTTATAGAGAGATGAACGACTTCAAGGGGAAAAACTTGATCAGCAGATTGGCCGAGTTCTGGGTGATGTGGCCCCCAGCATATTCCTTTCTGCCTTTTCTGAGACTGTGGCCTTTTTCTTAGGTAATTTGTCATTCCATAGCTTGTGTAACTCATAAATCTTGAATTTCTTAAAAAATAAAAAAATTATACTTGTTTCATTTTTATATTTTTAATATGATTGTGTTTCCCTAGGCGCGCTCTCATCCATGCCAGCTGTCAGAACCTTTTCGCTCTTTGCTGGGATGGCAGTCTTTTTTGACTTTCTGCTCCAAATCACTTTTTTCGTGAGCTTACTTGGCTTGGATACCAAGAGACAAGAGGTGAATATGTAGGAGGGTCCAGATTTCTTTGTGATATTAATTTCTTAATATCTGTTTAGCGGTTAAGGGGGAACTGGCCACCATGTAAATGCAGTCCAATCTACAGGCATTATGATACATAACAATAGTAGCTCAGCAGATTGATGTATAGCTTTGTTAGAAAAGATTCAGTATAACCTATGTTTTAATCATTCATTCCTCTGCTGCTTCTGGGACTTTTAGGACTGCCCACTAGACCATCAGTGACTGACAGCCTTCTTTTGTGTAAGTCTGCATACAGATATAGCTGTCAGTCACTGGACAGGCCCACTGGACCATAAATCCTACAAAGAGCAAAGGATTAAATATTAAAAAACGGGTTATACGGGTCTATAGCATGGTTCCTGTAGACTAGACTCTTTTTTTCATGCTGACCGGTTCTCTTCAAACCTTATTTCCATGTACACAGTGCAAACATTTAAATCCCATTCTGCCTAGCTGCAGCTTCCCATTAAGGACAGGAGGTATATTTAACATCAGCAGTATTGGGTCATACCGATTTAGACAAAATATTAGTGTTTGAAGGAGGCTGTGCTTGGGCCTAAGTTTGAAGGAGGCTGTGCTTGGGCCTAAGTTTGAAGGAGGCTGTGCTTGGGCCTAAGTTTGAAGGAGGCTGTGCTTGGGCCTAAGTTTGAAGGAGGCTGTGCTTGGGCCTAAGTTTGAAGGAGGCTGTGCTTGGGCCTAAGTTTGAAGGAGGCTGTGCTTGGGCCTAAGTTTGAAGGAGGCTGTGCTTGGGCCTAAACAAGATGGAAATTATGATGACCTATCGTGTTAATACGCCATCACTTGGAGGGTGGAAGTCAGACTTTAACCATTGCCTATTCGGATAATGAAGAGGTTGCTTGGCATTCCCAGTGGCCCACTATACAATGCTGCAACTACTGGTACAGGTGGCGAGGAGCACAACGCTGCTCTTAAAAGGGGACATAGTCCAACATCATTTCAGTAGTCCTTCAGTCCAAGGATCGGTGTGGGTCCCAGAGATCAGACCCCCCCCCCCCCATTGATCATAAAGGGATGGTTAGCAAAACATTATTCCAAGTTGGTTTGAGGTCTTCTTCAGGACATAGATCATGCATACATGAGATTCTTTTAGGATATGGGATGTTGTCCACATATTCTGGTAAACATGCATGTCTGTGGTCTTACTGTGCTTATTACTGCTGATCATTGTTGTTCTTTGGTGACCGGAGTTCTTTAGTTTTGTTATTTCACAACTTTCTATAGTAACTTCCTCTCTCCTCAGCATTTAGTTATTAGTTCTTGACCAGCAGACCACATGGATGCTGTGTATTCATCAACAGCTAATCAGCATTTTCTGGTTTTACATTTCTTCACATTCTGCTACTGTGGATAATCTATTGTTTTGAAAGAGTTAATCTATTTTCAAAGGTTACGGACCTGTGTGGTCGGTAGTAGATATATTCAGTGCTCAAGAAGCCTAGTCCTATAGATGACAGACCATCCACGGGCTGCTCACAAAGATCTTCCTGTATATGGTGGAGATGGATACAGAGGCAGATTTTTTTTTTTTTTTCTCTTTTGTATTATTAATATACCATATCATGTTAGTGGTTCAGTTGCTTACATGTTTTTTTTTTTTAAACAAAAAAATGCTTTTCTGACTAACCCATCTGTTACTTTCTCCATAGAAAAATAGATTAGACATCCTCTGCTGTGTCCCAGGATGTGAGCGTAGTCGGGGTTCTGGAAAATCAAAGAGCTGGCTTTTCCTTTTCTTCAAAAAGATTTACGCCCCCTTAATTTTGGCAGACTGGATAAGACCAATAGTGGTATGTATATGTGCATAAAATTATTTAAAAAAAAAAAAATGTTTTATATACCAGGTAAATTAACAAATGTATAATACTGGCAATAATGCGAAAAAGAAATTATGCTTGAACAGGGGCACATTCCAAAATGTAGTATTTGCATAAAGTAATTCCAAATAAAGAAGACAACATATACAGACAATGTGCCACAATGAGCAGAACAGTCTAGGCCCAAATAATGAGACAAGAGTCCCTCACAGGACAGATCAGTACTGTACTGCTCGTGTTCTTTAATGCTATTCTATTTTTCCCATTACTGTCTATATTTATTTATACACCAATATATTGTGAATAGTGATGAGCGAATATACTCTTTACTCGAGATTTCCCGAGCACGCTCAGGGTCCTCCGAGTATTTTTTAGTGCTCGGGGATTTGGTTTTCCTCAACTCAGCTGAATGACTTACATCTGTTAGGCAGCTTGATTACATGTGGGGATTCCCCAGCAACCAGGCAACCCCCACATGTACTTATGCTGGCTAACAGATGTAAATCATTCAGCTGCGTCGATGAAAACTAAATCTCCGAGCACTAAAAAATACTCGGAGGACCCCCGAGAGTGCCCGGGAAATCTCGAGTAACGAGTGTATTCGCTCATCACTAATTGTGACCTAACACATTTGATAAATCCCAGTCCAGGGGTGGGGATAAGGGATTAAATAAGAAGAAATTTCCTAGGAGGGTTAAAAAAAAAATCCCCACACAGGGTGACGGACTCGCACTCTGCAGCAACTTAGTTGAACATTTTTTTTTAAAGAGTACTTTAGGGTTGTCTGAAGCCTAATAGCCAACCTAAAACTCAATATCTAACTAATTCTACAAACTAAGCACTTTTGTAATTTGCATGAATTTTTCTCTTTACACCTCACTTCTTATTTTTATACTTCTGATGGCATTTTGTTTGTTTCCCTCTCCGGCGCTAAAGAGAAGTGATGAGCTAGCGAGGGAGAGGGGCGCCGAGCAGGGAGAGCATGTGGAACCGTGCAGTCAGAATTGACAACCTGTGCATTCTCCGTACAATAAAGACCAGACCATCCTTATAACAGCCATCACTGAGGACATCCCATTTCAGGGCGGAATAAGCAGCTGTGAGTAGTGACTGAAGCACCAGCCCCCTGATGACGTCCAATTTCAGGGTGGGATAATAATCCAGTGAGCGGCTGCAGCCCCTTGATGATGATCTATTAAGCGTTCAGCAATGCATGCTGGGAGACTCAAACCAAACCTCACCCGAACGGTGGAAACCATAGACAGAGAGGGGTTGCTAGGACATTTATAATTCATGTAACTTTAAAAAGTGCTTGGTTTTAAGTTGTATATACGGTAATTGCTCTGTAAGTATTAAGGTTTAGTATTGGGTTTTGGACAACCCCTTTCATTTTGTTTAGCAAGCATATAGGCAAAAAAATGGAAAAAAATTGTGTAGAGCCTTTAAAGATGTGTTTTAGTAACAATTGCTTGTAACATCTGCTGACTTGTTTGTTTTGCAGGTAGCTGTCTTTGTAGGAATGCTTTCCTGCAGTATTGCAGTGGTTAATAAAGTAGACATTGGCTTGGACCAAGCTTTATCTATGCCGGATGTAAGTTTAGTATTTACTTTTCGACCATATATTTTACTGTTACAGCATGTTTAATTTTCTTTTTCTTCCTGTTGTAGGATTCCTATGTGCTGAATTATTTTGACTCCTTGAATAAATACATGCACAGCGGTCCGCCAGTGTATTTTGTGGTGGAGGAGGGGCACGATTACAAATCAATGGAGGGCCAATCTATGGTGTGCGGTGGAGCCGGCTGCAATAACAATTCACTAGTAGAACAGATTTACTATGCAGCACAAATGGATGAATAGTAAGGAATTGTGGGCTGATTATTTCCTTCATAATGCAATATTATAGAACTCCTCTGTACTGGTAAAAAAAAGAAAAAAAGTCTTGCTTTTTTCCTGTTTTTTATTTTTTTTCAACAAAAAAAATAAACTTTTTGTCACTATCTGCAATATCATTTTAGCACGAAAATTGGTTATGCCCCTTCTTCCTGGCTTGATGATTACTTTGATTGGGTGAAGCCTCAATCTACTTGTTGCAGAGTGTATAACAACACTGAAAAGTTCTGCAATGCTTCAGGTAACTTCATCTACTTCTATAGTCTGTATTGTTACACACCACTAACCAATATTATAATGTCACTGCAAACATTCAATCAAAACAAAAAAAAAAACTATTGTAATTGGAAAAATTAGATGAATGAGGTTATAAATAAGGTTATTATTTTCAGCTAGAGGAGAAAACTTAACACACAAGAGACAAATATATCGGTAGTAAAACTGTAGCGACCATTAGAGATCTGCTAATATATGGTACTATTACATATGTCGGCAAATTAGTGATTTAAAGAGGTTCTTGTATGATTAAATGGGTAAAACTGTAAAGTGTTTGTGAGACTCCTGTTCTTGTTGTTTTTTTTCTTTAATCATGTATTTTCCCGTATAAACAGGACTGGCATATTTGCCCCAAATTGAGCCTCTTGCCTGCACTGCATAGTTGACTTGGGTCTATTACAGGCATTATCCTGGACTAAAATTATTATTATTTACATTTTCCTATGAGGCTTAGAAAAACCTACCTTCCTATTGTATCCGGCGTTGGCTCTGAGCGGTCACTAACTACTCTTTACTTGCTATTCAAGTGCTCCACGTCAACAAAGCAGCTTTTTTTCTTTCGGGCTGCTCTGTCAGTGTGGTGTCACTGTCGATGTCATGCCTTGTCAACTGAGCAGGGCGGAAGAGAAGCCGTTACTCTGTCGATGTGACTTCAGTGGAAGCCACAGAATTGATGGCAGAAGTGATTCCTCTAGATCTGCGCTGCACAGAGCATGAAGGTGGTTAGCAACTACCTGCCTGCCTGCTAATTTCTCCTACGCCTCCTTGGGGGACACAGGACCATGGGTGTTATGCTGCTGCCACTAGGAGGACATGAAGTTAACACATAAAGAATACTCCCCTGCAGTATATACCCTGCTGCTGGCTCTAAGTGAACCAGTTCTTGCTTAGTGTCTGTAGGAGGCACTTGGGTCTGTTTCAGATCCCACCGTTTTTATTTTAATTTTTTTATTTTTTGTTCTATTTTTTTCCCTTAAGGGAGCGAATGGGGGCGACGGATCCTTTCTAGGTTCCGATCTCCCTCGAATCATCAACAGGCAACTACGTGGAGCGTTCTTCCCGTATCCTTTCCTGCAACATTGGATGCCAGCCCTGAGCTCACTTTCCGGGTGACGGTTCCTTCGCATTCTGATCTCCCCCCTCCATAGCAGACGACCACATGGAGTAGCCCTCCATCTACCTCTCCTGGAGCCAGGTGCATAGCCGGACATAACGTGTATGGCGTCTGTGCAGCCCCCCACTGCATCACCACTGATATAGCGGATGACGCAAGGCGGCAGAAGCTCTCCACGCCCTCCCTGACTATGGCGACGGTGGATTGAGCACCGGCCCACCGCATCTACAGTGAGTACACTGCGGCGGCCAAGGCGCTGGGGGGTCCTGGTCCCTGGGGTATGGAAGGTCCGCACCTCTAAAGGGCTAAGCCCGGGTCCAGTTTGCTGCTCTGCCCTTCGGCCTTGCCACCGCTCCCAGGGTATTCACCAAGGTCATGGCGGCCGCCGTGGCCATCCTTCATACCCGAGGTGTGGTGGTGTTACCATATCTCGACGATATCCTCATCAAAGGCTCCTCTTTCCGCACCTGCAAGGAGGCCGTAACCATGACAATAGATGCTCTTTCTCGCCTGGGTTGGAAGATAAACTTAAAAAAATTTTCCCCACTACCGGCTCAGCAAATTTCCTTTCTAGGAATGATACTGGACTCGTCCCAGGGGTTGGTACTTCTTCCCCCGGGAAAAAAATCTCAGTCTTACAGCGGGAAGCTCAGAAGCTCTCCCAACCTCATGCTCACTCTAAGTTTCAGTATGAGAGTCCTCGGCAGGATGGTAGCCGCTATGGAGGTGGTCCCGTTCGCTCAGCTACACCTCCGCTCCTTACAACATGCTCTCCTGGCTGTGTGGGACAGGAACCCGTTATCTCTCGATCGTCGTTTCCTTCTTCCCCAGCGAGTCAGACTGTCTCTCAGGTGGTGGACGTTGAAGTCCTCCCTGAATCAAGGGAAGTCCTTTCTCCCAGTACATTGGCTAGTTGTGACAACAGATGCCAGTCTTCTGGGCTGGGGAGCAGTGTTCCACCATCACACTGCTCAGGGCCGCTGGTCTCTAAAGGAATCTCACCTGCCCATCAACATCCTGGAAATACGGGCAATCGGGTTGGCTCTTATTCAATTCCATCCTTTCCTGACGGGTCGTCCCATCAGGATTCAGTCTGCCAATGCCACGGAGGGGGCAGAGCGGAGGGGATACCAGTAATCCTCATTGCGCCAGATTGGCCGCGCAGGGCCTGGTACACCGAACTAGTTCAACTAGTCGCCGATGTTCCCTGGCGATCACCGAATCGCACAGACCTGTTGTCCCAGGGCCACATTTACCACCAGAACTCCGAGGCCCTGTGTTTGACGGCATGGCCATTGAGTCCTGGGTCCTGACACAGGCAGGCTTTTCTCAAAGTCATTTCTACTATGATCAGTGCTAGAAAGCCTACGTCCATGCGTATATATCATCGCATTTGGAAGATCTTCTTCTCATGGTGCCAGGACCGAGGACGCTCGCCTCTTGAATTTTCAGTTTCTTCCATCCTCGAATTCCTTCAGTTGGGTTTGGACTTGGGTCTCACCCTTAGTTCTCTCAAAGGGTGGATTTCAGCCTTGTCAGTCCTGTTCCAACGTAAAATTGACAACAGAATACAGGTGAAGACGTTCATTCAGGGAGTCTCCCATGTGGTGCCGCTCTACAAGATGCTGTTGGAACCATGGGACCTTAATTTGGTCCTCTGAGTCTTGCAGGAGGCTCCTTTTGATCCTCTGCAGGATGTTTGCCTGTCTTTTCTGTCATGGAAGGTTGCCGTCACGTCCATCCGACGAGTTTCAGAGCTGGCGGCCTTGTCTTGCCAAGTTCCTTACCTCATTTTTCATCGGGATAAGGTGGTTTTGAGAACATCCCCCGTCTTTTCTACCGAACGTTGTCTCATCTTTCCACCTCAATGAAGAGATTGTCTTTCCTTCACTTTGCCCGGCGCCGGTACATCGCACAGGCTCTCCACACACTGGATTTGGTGAGAGCTCTTAGGAGATCCATCTTGAGGACGGCGTCCTTCCGCAGGTCAGATGCCCTGTGGTTTCGTTCAGCTATCCAGGAGTCCTACCGAGTTAGGTCACCCCATCCCAGCAGGGATTAAGGCTCATTCTACTAGGTCAGTGGGTGCGTCTTGGGCCATCCGGCACCAGGCATCGGCAGCACAAGTCTGCAGGGCTGCGACCTGGTCCAGCCTGCATACGTTTACGAAACATTACCATGTCCATTCTCCGGCCTCAGCAGATGCGTCCGTCGGCAGAAGAATTTTGCAGGCGGCAGTACCGCATCTGTAACTTGTGGGTACAAGGAGCAATTGCCGTGGTACGAGGAGCAATTGCAGTGCATTGTTTCCCACCCAGGGACTGCTTTAGGACGTCCCATGGTCCTGTGTCGCCCAATGAGGCGTAGGAGAAATAGGGATTTTTATGTACTCGCCGTAAAATCCTTTTCTCCGAGCCAATCATTGGGGGACATAACTTGGTGTCCTCCTAGTGGCAGCAGCGTAACACCCATGGTCCTTTGTCCCTCATTGATTGGCTCGGAGAAAAGGATTTTACGGTGAGTACACAAAAATCCCTATTTTTTACTGTGATTTTAAGGACTAATATGGTCCTGAATACCCCTTTAAGATCCCACAGTTTGTCTCCTCTGAGCATTGGGCGATCACCTGATCATTCCTGCGAGAGAAAGAAGTTCAGTGATGAACAGGTTATCAGCTTAATTTAAAAAAAAAAAAAAAAAACTATTTTGAAGAGTTTTTAATTTTCTCTTCCAATTTTGTTTGCAGTAAGAGCACATAGTTTTGGTGATCAGAGTAGGATGAGTAGAAAGGTGGAAAGAGTAGTTTTTGCTTTAGGATGTCATTTTTCCCCTCTGTGCTTGTTTCTGATGTGAGTTTTCTGTGACATGGTCCTTTGATCTATTGAAAACCGTAATAATCAAACTGAGAAGCCCAATAAAGTCCAGCGTTGACTAGAGAGTAGAAGATGATCATTTTTATGACTAGTAGTGTTGATACTTTTTCCGAAAAATTTTCATACAGATGAACCTCATATTTAGATGTGCATAATTTGCACGTCTAATTCACCATTGTAACCTTTGTGCCACCACCCATGATAAGTTCCCTTTATTTTAAGTGCACACAAAGATAAGACAGACTTTTTTACGGTAGTTTGTTGTTGTACGGATTCATTGATTTGTTTCTTGTAATCAAGTCTTTTGGGAATCAATTATTGAACAACATTCACCTTCACATGATCGTCTATATACCCTTCCTTCAAGGTCTGCAAAAACAAAAGAGCCCTTTCCTATGACCTCTGTTTTTTTCTCACACTGCTCCAGTTTTGAGAACCTAGGTGGCGTGTTTTTTGTCAGCTTTGTATCAACCTTGTAAGTAACACCACCTTCTTAGAGGCTATAAAAATAGTATAGTTGTATATTGGGCACAGTCAATAACAATAATGATAATAATAAAAATGCGTATCTAGTAATACTAGGGAGCAGCAGGAATAAAATGAGGATGTTTGTGTGATTTTTACCTCCTCCTGTGATCAGGCATCACTGGTGGACAGGGCAATCTGTGTAGTATCAGTACGTAACTAATATGATGTGTCTTTTAAGAAAAGAAATCCTGTTCTCGCTTCCTTGCTCAGTGCTTCTTGTCAATTTAATTCTAGTTGAGAATCCGTCATGCGTTCGTTGTCGCAGTAGGACTCCAGAAGGCATGAGGAGGCCAGTGGAAGAGGAGTTCATGAAATTCCTGCCCATGTTTCTCTCGGACAACCCCAATCCCAAGTGTGGCAAAGGGTAAGTGTATGGCTTACAATAATAATAAGAAAGGGAGGAATTGCCAGCTCACCGCATGTAGTCCAGTATGCATGGAAACTACAATCTGATCTCATGTGTTATACGGTA
Organism: Ranitomeya imitator; assembly: GCF_032444005.1. NCBI lineage: Eukaryota > Metazoa > Chordata > Amphibia > Anura > Dendrobatidae > Ranitomeya > Ranitomeya imitator. The sequence goes on along the minus strand of NC_091287.1, from coordinate 399,949,218 downwards.
GAAAAAATAGAAACTGCCAGCTCCTAGTTAGAATCAAATCCATGACTTTATTCCATCCAAATTATTAAAATGGTATCCGATGACCGATAGTGCAGACATGGTAAAGCTCAAATACTTGCAGTATTGTAGGTCGGGACATGGTGATCAGATGAAGATGCCACCTCTGCCCGTCTCAGGTCACAACAGAAGGGTCCGTGCTCTGGACCATTACACCTTGTATTGTTGGGTTCTCAAATTTCATGCCATATTTTGTATCTTTATCATTGGAATTTTTAAGTTTATAGTGTATGAATATATGGTCATTATGTCGGGGTCGTCACGACAATACCCTTCATCCACCAGTCATTCCAAATCAGATTAAAAGCAGTGGTACCGGAGTGAAGAATGAGTCAGACAAAAGCTGGTTCAAACTCAGTGTCTGCTTATGCTTCCACACGTAGTGGTAACCTCACAGCAACTGAACTCTTTATTTCATATACACAACATTATATGGTCCATTGGGGGAAGGTGTGCAGAGGGCAGGGTTAGGCGGGGTTTAAGCAATGTGTCTAGTATTCAGTCCCTCTGGTTGGCCTGACGTCATATGATAGATCCTCCTTCCTCCACGTCACTTTAAGTTTCCATTTCTCCAGAAACGATACTTTAGCTTCAGAAACGAAAGTAGATTCTTGGCAAGTACAAAAACTAAGGCAAAGATGAATACTGGCAGCCATCTTAAATACAATTACATATGCATTAATAAGCATGAAGGGGAAAAACTTATTGTTTCACAGCATAAGAATATATAAAAGTACAAAAGAGTATAAAGACATATATTTTTACCTTGACAATCCCCCCTAAACACTAAGTTTTTCCCTAAAAAGAAAGATCCTTCAAGACTGTCCATGTGATGGGGAAAGGGGAGGTGGATTTCTTCATCCAGACACCTCAGAAGCTCTCCCCTTGCGAGAGGCCTCCAGGCAGCTGAACCCTTCACTAGCTTCACATGGAGTTCTCCTACTGTCCCTAAACTAAATCTCTTTGTATCATCTGAGAGTAAGGGGTTTTGTCTATCTTCTTGAGGGGGACCTACTTGGGGATCTCCCCTGGATCAGTGCCATCGTACTCTAGTGGGTCTACTTCTTGGTTGAGGAAGGTGCCAGTCGGAGTTGCCTCAGTGATAACCTTTTTATACAGGGGAATAACACAACAGAGGATTATTGATCCAACTACAAGGAGAGCAATCAGTACTAGACAAGCTTGTTGAAGGAATCCTTTGAGCCCACCCAACCAACCGGAAAAGAAAGATGTGTCTACTCCAACATTAGATTCTAATTCTGCTGCTAACCCATTTATCTTTTTAAGGGCTATCATGGTCTTTCCATTTACCCCAGAGTTCTGGGGGATATAGGTACAACATTCCTCTCCCACCATCCCACAGACTCCTCCTTTCTCAGCTAAGATCATATCAAGAGCTAGTCGGTTTTGGAGGGTCATTCTAGTGTTAGGGCCTAACTCCTCAACTATACCTTGGAAAGCATCACAGATAAAATTGACAAACCTTTGTTCACTGTAATATATGTAATTGATCCAATCAACATTTTTATTAATCTGCACTTGTGGATTAAAGAAGCAAAGCCAGCATAGATCTGGTTCTGGGCTTTAAATTGGTCAGGCACCCCCCTTGGCACTCCAATGCCATCGACATATACCAATGGATCTTCTTCATAACTCATGTGGAGCTGATCGAGACTTCTCCTCTTTCTGGTATATTCATCAGGTGTCTCCGGATCCCAAGGTAAAATCTTGAACTGCATAGCTAGTTTAACAAGGGTGCATTGACCTATCCAGGCATTAGGCAACCTAGGACGGAGCTTACCATCTCCACATAACCAATAAATATTGTACATATACGGTGTATGATTAGCTAGCAAGTCAGTATCCAGGGAACTGTTCTCTTAACAGAAACCTGTCTCGAAAATCCCTACTGGTGTACCTGTAGTGTCGTGGGAATTATAACATGTATAATTATCAGCTAACACAGTTATCCCTCCTGGGACCTTTAGTGTGGGTTCTTCATGTATTAGTGGAACATAATCTGAGCAATCAGTGGGCTTTAAATCCTTCAACAGATTCATAACACAGGCAGTGGTATTGTTATCAGGAAAAAACAATGCATGTGTGTATAGATGTGTATTCGCTGCAGCACAAGCAACACATCCTACAGAGATACTCTTGGACTCTTACATGGTATCTTACCCATTCTAACCATAAATTTGTCCTTGGGGCTGTTTGTGTTTCTATGGAGAAGACTTCTTGCCAACTAAGACCTGGAATGGGGATTACTTCGTTAACTATATTTTGCAAACGTTCACCTGGGCCTGTTTTAGCTGTACTGGTAACGGGGGCCTTGGTTGGTCTGAAGCTAATATCCTGGAGCTTTATATGGCCTAAATTCCCATAGTATCCACCATTAAACACATGAAAATATCTTCCCAGTACAATTGTTATCTCTGGTAACACATATATAAAACTGGATAATTCCCTCTACCACCCGCTGAGTCTCGGGGCACTTGACTACATCGCAGAAATCAAATCACCAGATATTTACCGGGGCCGTTAAATTTACCCAGAGAATAGTGGCACCGGAATTCTTATTTACAATAGGGGCCGGGGAAGTAGGGATGAGGATGACCCCTGGCCCTAGGACCAAAAACAACAACAACATTTTTCTTTAATCACTGCTGCGACTAGGCGCTGGTCCGGTCTCTTTTACAGTGTGAAGCGTGGATCCAGGTGCTCTTTCCTTCAAGTTTTACTGACATAGCTTTTCACAACCATAAGACCACCAGACTTCAAATTGTGACCAATATCGGTTTCTGCTGAATCTGGAATGAAAGAAGAAACTAAAACATGGGTGTTAGCAACATTTTTACTAAGCTGAATAACATATTGAACAGCACAGACAGTTTCTTCTGACAACTACTGAGACTGAAAATTTACAACTGAGAACCTAGCACCAAACAATATCTCATATGGGGACAGGCTATGTTTTGAAATAGGGGTAGTACGAATGTGTAAGAGCCCTGGCCATGGAGCCGTAGTCTCCTGCATCATTTTGGTCAATTGTCCCTTCAGTGTGCCGTTCAGCCTCTTAACTTTCCCACTGGATTGTGGAGAGTATGGAGGGCTACAGTGGATCCAAGCATTGTCAGAACCTCCTGATACACATGAGAAGAAAAGGCCGGGTCTTGGTCACTTTCAGCAACTTCTGGAACACCATATCTGCATATAACTTCCATCACCAGTTTCTTTGCTGTGATCTTTGCAGTCACGTTGGTAACGGGGAATGCTTCTGGCCAACTGGAGAACATATCGACAACCACCAGACAATATCCATACCTTCCAGACTTAGGCAACATGATGTGGTCCTGTCGTCCACCTGGAGCTTTTGGAAAGGATAATCGGGCTTAGCAAGATGCTTCGGGGGTACACGTTGAAGTTGACCGGGTTTGCAGGTCTGACAGATACCTCGATGTGTGGGCCCATGCGCCCACGTGGCAGTAGCAGGGTACATCCGCTTAGGGAGACACACAAGTTGGTCCTTTTTTCCAGCGACCATTGTCCATACGTGCTCCATCAGCTTTCCACTGCTTCACTTCTTCCTTTGGAGACATTCTCTGCATCGTCATTAAGCGGTCTTGCGGGGTCCGGCAGAAAACCTCAGTCTGTCGTAGATCATCAGGTTCCTGTAGAGTCAATGTTTCTTGTAACTGTTTACGCTGAGAGCGTGTGGTCACCATAGCTGGTATGGTCAGTTCAACGGGTAGGAGAGCAGCAGCTTTTGCTTGCATATCCGCAAAGGTGTTACCAACAGTCTGTGGACTGTTCCTAGGACCATGCTCCTTAACTTTGATAATGGCCACCTGAGTAGGTAATTTGATTGAGTCCATGAGGGCTTTAACAGCTTCAACATTCTTCACTGAGTCCCGGCGGTAGTAACAAACCCTCGATTGGCCCATAGGGCTCCGAAATCATGAACAATACCAAATGCATACTGTGAGTCTGTGTATATATCAGCCCGCCTGTCTTTGGCCAGAACACATGCAGTAGACAGATCCCGAAATTCTGCTTCTAGTGCTGACAGGGAGGGAGGGAGTGCAGCTGCGTGCAATACAGTGTCTTCTGTAGTAACAGCGTATCCGGTGTGGAATCTGCCAAAATCATCAGCATATCTTGAACAGTCTTTCAGAGCTTTGTAGAGAGGTAGCATTATGCGGGATGCGTCCGGTATCCACTAACAACAATAAGTAAATAGTCCAAGGAAACGCTGGAGCTCAGTCACATCCTTTGTAGCTGACGGCTATTTTTCTTTCTTCTGTGAGGTGTCTGGCACCCTGAAGGAGACAGTGACCCAAAAATATCACTTGACCAAGGCAGAACCGAAGTTTCGAGGCCGAAACCTGACAGTTCAGATCTGCCAGATACTTGCGAAAACTAACAGTGGCAACAATGGCTTCCTGCTTTGTCTGTGTATACAACAAAAAACAAAAAAATTACCCACATACTGAAGCAGCATAACATAAGGATATTCTAACTGCCAGGGTTAGAGACACTATCCCCCCTATTTTTTTTTTTTTTATAACACATCTCATTATACTCATCTACATAGGGGTTATATAACATAAATACCATCTGACCATCATCTTGGCTCACCAACTCTCTAGGTCTGCTCAGGTGCACTTATACATCCATCATATTGTACAAGCTTGTATAATGGGAAAGGTTTGTTCTCAGGGTCAGCCAATTATTTTAGCGTAACTAGCTAGTCAGAGGGCTTCCAGGGATAATACTCCTGTATCTGTCTTACACTACCTGATGTGGTTGGTTCTCTGGTGGTGGGGGTGACTAGATGACCGGTTGGGGTGACATGACATGCTGGTCTACAGCTCCTTCCCAAAAGGATTACTGTCAGCCTACTCCCAAAATTAATGTCCCCACTACCCACTATCCTGTGTCAGCTTCTTATATCATTACATGTGATCTTATCTGGACAGGAATCAGTGTAATTCACTTAGGTTGGGTTGCAACACAGATTATACAAGTATTTCTCCAGTCTGGGTTTGTCTGACCGCAATATTTACAAGTCCATCTGTCTTGTCTTGGTCTGAGAATTAACATGGCGAGAGAGATTTCCAGACACAGGGTTAAAATAAATATTGGAATATGAGACTGTATTTGTGTAAGGGAGGGGGGCTGGAGCTGAAGCCCAGGCCACTGATAAGGAACCGAGCTGCGTGCCGTGTCCTTGAAGCTGCGGCAGGGGGGAGGGGGACTAGAGAGCGAGTAAAGATCGCTGCAGCTGCTGATGCAGAATGGGTTAAGTTCTTCTGAAAACTTTGGCCCCCCCTTTCTCTGGCCCGCAGCACAAAGAGGAAAAAATCACAAACAATTCGCGCAGCGGTTCACCCCTCCCATCAGCTACGAACACAGAAATAAGAATTTACAGCATTCCTCAACACAAAAGAAAGAAGAAAAACAACAACGCAGCTATTTGACTCCCCCCTCCCATGGGGTGTTTTGGAAAACCACAGTAACGGAATACAGCAATTCTCAGACTCAATTCATTTCTACAAAACCTTCACACAATTCATATGCCAGAACACCGTAGAAAAACTAATGATTGAGGTATTTTATAACCAAACACGGGCTCTGCATCCTTTCATCTTTCCTCTCCATCAACCTTTTTCCTCGTTCTTTAAACCTCGCGCAACTCGCAGATGAGCTTGCACTTGTTCTAACAGTGCTTCATCTTTCAACATTCTTGACTGCCTTCTTGCCCTCCCGTGACTCTACTATTGTCTTGACTTCCACAGCATCCTCATCTAACTTGTGGGGCACGGACTTCTGCCATAAGAGACGCAACATGACTCACAGAATACTACGCCCTTCTGCAGCAGGCCGCTGACAGCGACAGCAACACTTGTGTCCTAACCCGGAGCCTCGCGCTCCACGTGTTATGAATAAAGAGCCTCGCGCTCAATATTTTTCCCTAACCTGAACACCAGTGATTACAGTCTGTCCTGTCACGATATTCTAAACATTGGGAGGCGGTCTCCTAGTGAGACCCCTCCACTGAGATTCTGGTGGTCCCCCCACTTGGGACGTCTTAATTACCAATGTGATTCTGGTGGTCCCCCCACTTGGGACGTCTTAATTACCAATGTGATTCTGGTGGTCCCCCCACTTGGGACGTCTTAATTACCAATGTGATTCTGGTGGTCCCCCCACTTGGGACGTCTTAATTACCAATGTGTGCAAGTAAGTGATTCTGGTGGTCCCCCCACTTGGGACGTCTTAATTACCAACGTGTACAATATCACAGAGGCTGCATCTCCTATCCCTTTCTCTCAGCCGCCCCCAATCCACAACTTCTTCAATCTTTCACTCTATCACTACTAGGCAACAGTCACGGGTAGGGTGGTTGAATGGAGTACGATGACCGGTGGAGGAGGTGTGGTGTACATGAGGACGCGCAGAGTGCGACGTCTCTCAGTTGCTGGTTCGAAGCGTGGCACGGGATCGCGCTCTGTCACTCCCCAGACCCAAGGAGACCAAAGACTAACCAATAATGGCTGAAACACTAGCAAGTGTGACACATACATAGTATGCGATCTCCACTTACCGTGTTTGGAGGGTGATCAGTCCTCGAGGTCAGCCACTACGGGTGTCGTCCAAGGACGTCCAGGCATGGGTCCAGGGGGTCTCGGATCGCGGGCCACGCCCCACGTTGGGCGCCAAATTGTCGGGGTCATCACGACAATACTCTTCATCCACCAGTCATTCCAAATCAGATTAAAAGCAGTGGTACCGGAGTGAAGAATGAGTCAGACAAAAGCTGGTTCAAACTCAGTGTCTGCTTATGCTTCCACACGTAGTGGTAACCTCACAGCAACTGAACTCTTTATTTCATATACACAACATTATATGGTCCATTGGGGGAAGGTGTGCAGAGGGCAGGGTTAGGCGGGGTTTAAGCAATGTGTCTAGTATTCAGTCCCTCTGGTTGGCCTGACGTCATATGATAGATCCTCCACGTCACTTTAAGTTTCCATTTCTCCAGAAACGATACTTTAGCTTCAGAAACGAAAGTAGATTTTTGGCAAGTACAAAAACTAAGGCAAAGATGAATACTGGCAGCCATCTTAAATACAATTACATATGCATTAATAAGCATGAAGGGGAAAAACTTATTGTTTCACAGCATAAGAATATATAAAAGTACAAGAGAGTATAAAGACATATATTTTTACCTTGACAATTATTTGTATATAAATGGTTTTTTTTTTGTTTTTTAGTGGACATGCAGCCTATGGCTCTGCCGTTAACCTGCTCTCCAATAACACAGATGTTGGGGCCACCTATTTTATGACGTACCACACTATACTACATAACTCTTCAGACTTCATTGATGCTTTACGAAAAGCACGAATGATTGCCAAAAACATTTCAGACAGCATGGATGCCCCAAGCAACAATTACACCGTTTTTGCTTACAGGTAGTTTTCTGAATTCTGTGTCACGTGGATTGATGTTAAACTTTGTTTAAAAAATATAGATATTATGGTAACATGAGGTTTGTAGACAATTAACAACGAAACAGAAGTTCAGGGGCCACCTCTGATCAGGAGATTGCGGTGCTATCTGCTTAAGAATCCCAATGTTCTGGCTGTTAATAGTCATACTAGGCACTGATCAAAGACTAATAATCTGCCTCCAACCTTTTAACTCTTTAGTGCCCCTGCCTATAAGGTGTTTGGGGGGAGGTAGGGAACTACATCCAGTTCACAAGTTGCATATGTCCCAAAATGGCACTGGAAAATACAATTCATCTTGCAAAAAAAATCAAGCCCACATAAGTGTATATCAAAGGAAAAATAGAAAGATATTTCTCTCTGAATGGAAGAATAATAAATGGTTTCTGAAAGCAGCATAGAGTAGGGACAGAGACCTGATCTCTGTACTTTGGATAAAACACTGATTTATCTTGCTGTGTCCCTCCTAGTCAGATAATGTAGTGACTCGTATGTGAAACAGCAAGCAGTCATATAAGTGACCCCATGCTGGAATCTAGCTATCTGCTGCACTTGTATTTATTGGTAATTGGGAGGGAATGTGGTGCATTGCTGTACACAGCCGCTGTTGCAGACTAGGGATGAGCAGACCCGACCTTAACTTTAGTCCCGATGTTTGGTTTGGGTACCAGTACTGTACCCGATCTTCAACCAAACCCCATTGAAAACAATGGGGACCGGGACAGTAACTGTCCAGTACGAAACCCGAACTTTTAAGTTCAGGTTCGCTCATCTGTATTCCAGACCAGTAACAGCTCTGTCAGGCGCATGCAGCATATGGGAAAGCGACCACCTCTATATCTACAGACCTTCTTAGGTGAGGTGTCTATGTATTAGCTTTGTGTAACTTTTCCCATTTTCTCCATCCTTTTCAGTGTTTTCTATGTGTTTTACGAGCAGTATCTGACTATTGTGGATGACACCGTGTTTAACCTTTCCGTGTCACTGGCTGCCATATTCTTTGTGGCTGTGATCCTGCTTGGGTTTGAAATGTGGTCTGCTGTTCTGATGTGTTTCACCATAGCAATGATCCTTGTCAATATGTTTGGGATCATGTGGCTCTGGAGCATCAGCCTAAATGCGGTTTCTCTAGTGAATTTGGTTATGGTGAGTCCTTTTTTTCCTTTTGTCACGTTACACCTTAATTCATCATCACACTCCACTAAGCAAATTATATACAGTATATGGTACATTCCTCAATGTTGAAATTGCAACGCAAATAAGGAAAAGACATGGTATTATGAAAATCAAGGCTCAATAGACATGATCATGGTATGAAAAAATGAAAACTCCATTTTTTTGAAACCTCCCAATTTACTCAGGACAGTGTGTGAGCAGCCCACACACTTGCACACCGTGGCATGCTATCGGTGAGGTCTTTAAACCTTTCCCAACACCCGCCGTGCATGTACAGCACAGGTTGGGAGCCGACTCGCATGTGAAGCCCACCCCATACCTGGCTGATGATGACTGCGCATCACAGCCTAGATCTATTTCTAACAGCCACGGGTGGAGCTGAGCTACGCCTGTAACTACTAACCTGTTAATGGGACTCAATCGTTCTGTGCCGACAGTACAGGTGCTCAGTGCTTCATGGCAGGGCCAACAATTTATATACACCTTCACATCTGTTTATATTCAATCACTCCCCATCCTGCTCTTGCACTGTGAATCAAAGAATAGGTGGGGGATGGGGAGGTGAGAATGTGGGAAAACAAGCCGTATGAAAGCGTATTTAAGGATTGGCTCCACTGTGCAGCAGCGGGACTTAGTTTGAACAGTCATCTTGCTCTGACAGTCCCTTTTTAAAGGGGTGTCCACTCCTAAGACAACCCCTTCTTAAACTAAATGTTTGGCCTGATAAAATAATAAAGCTTATACTCCACTCCCTTGATGGTTCCGTTCCTGCGGTGTCGGCACTCGTGGTCCTAGGGCTGTGATATGGTGGAATCACACGTGATGCCCAGCTACCAATCAGCGCTGGTGTCACTGTCTCTGCCTTTGGACCAACTGAACATGAAGAGGAAGTCGAGGCTGCTTCTGATCCCTGGCGTCCTCCTTATGGTCAATTTGTCTGAAGGCACAGATGGTGACGCCAGCGCTGATTGGGTGTCGGTGTCACAACACCGCATCGCAGCCTCAGGGCGAGCAAGTGCCAACACTGTGGGAAAAACACTGGCACGGGAGGTGCGAGTATAATCTTTTATTTTATTGGGGCTGAACATTTAGTTTAAGAAAAGATTGACCTAGTGGTGGACAGATATGTAAGGAACTCTTTCAACAGTCATTCTGTGCTGACAAAGTACAGGTGCTCGGTGCTTCACAGCGATGTCAGCTTTTTAAATACACCTTACCATCTACTTACCATCTATCTCTGCCCTTCTCAGACTCTAGGAGGCCAGAGCTGTCAATCGGACAAGCAGGTGGGAAGGTGTATGTAGGTGATTGGGCCTCCCACCTCTTTGGTTTCCATCTCCCCTCTTCTCTGGCTCTATCAAGCCTGAGCTGTCAATCAGAGAAGGGGGTGATTGAGTCTCTTTAAATGCCACTTTCAAACTCCGACACAGAGGGAATGCCATACCAGTCCTTCTCCCAGGATTATGCTGTGTGGTGGCATGATATATAGTAGCCAGACCCCCTTTAGTGTTAATTTCCAGTACATGCTACTGTGAGCAGCCTGTATGTCCTAAGCGTGGTACCATGGCCTGCAGCATCTCGGGACTTGGGAATTTTATTAAATAGTAATTGTAAAGGAAGCTGCCATCAGCAGATCTTGATGTTTTGCATGTTCAAGTGCATGCCCCGTGTCGGGACATTCCTCAGAAAATCTTTAACCGCTTTGCGATATGGAAAAATTCAGTTTTTGCATTTTTTTGTTTTTACTACGCCTTCTTTCAAGAGAAATGATTTATTTTTCCAGTTAGTAAATTACAAAAGTGCTTGTTTGTACAAATACTTTTAATAAGGTTATTCACCTCTTCATTGACATGTATTGTTAAAAGTTAAGGTAATAAAGGTGTACAAAAGGCACAATTGTGCAAGCAGTAACCAGTGTGCTTGACTTGCAGTGCTGTGGGATCTCGGTGGAGTTCTGTAGTCATGTGACACGGGCGTTTTCAGTGAGTACAAGAGGGAACCGAGTGCAGCGAGCAGAGGACGCCTTGGCACACATGGGCAGCTCGGTGAGTCATGTTCCCTTCAAACTGGTTTTAATTAAAAAAAAATCAGTCAACATCAAAATGGCTGTACTTTATATAAGACAGCAGCAGGGTCAGGTTTATGCTGTACACCACTGCCAGCAAAAATATAATGGGTACATATATAGTTAATGCTTGCAGAGGTATGTGATGTTACAGAAATGACGGCTTTCTTGTTTAAGACGTGTCTGATTATGATATTCTTGTTTCTAGGTCTTCAGTGGGATTACTTTGACTAAATTTGTAGGTATTGGGGTGCTCGGCCTGTCCAAGTCTGAGATATTCAAGGTCTTCTACTTCCGCATGTACTTGTCCATGGTGCTGCTGGGAGCTGCCCATGGCCTCATATTTCTGCCAGTTCTTCTCAGTTACATAGGTGAGTGGTAGAGCTGTGACGTCCAGGAAGAAGACTTGTGGACATTTACGTTCTCTTGAGAATGTGTTTATTTGCGAGCATTGTCCCATGGACATTTGTTGTATTAATAAAGCATGTGTATGTCAGCAATCTCAGAGATGTATTTTTGTAGTAGACTTTGGGTATGCAGCTGAACAATGTACAAAAGCCTTAATTAACCGTTCTTTCTAGCTCCATTTACAGTTTTTGTTTTTTTTTGGGGGGAGGGGACGCACAGAGATTGTTCTTCTGTATGCATTTCTATAGGAGAATCTTTCCTTTGGCAGAACATTTTATAGATGACCTAAAATGAGGTCCTTTCTCTTGACTCCTTCTGTGTTATTACTTTTTAACTAATATATGCAATCTCCATCTGAAAAAAGAAACATTTTTCCATAGTCCAACTTTACGGTGAAGGCCTGACTCATTAACACCCTGTGTATTTAAACGGAACGTGTGAGCAGGGTTGTGCTCAGTAACCTACAGTGTCAGGTCTGCACCGTTATACTGTATAAAATGATAACTTGGTTGATGAAATCCGTCTTGTGGTTGTTTCTTAATCTTTATTTTCAGTTTTGTGTTAATGATATGCCCGATCCCTAAGGCGGGGTTCATGGATGTGTTGCTCTGATTATATATTCATAATGCAGACTGCTGACAGGTCACTGACCCGCCCCCTAATTTGCATAATGAATACCATCAAATACTGAATAAAAAAAAAAAACCCGCTTCTGCAGGCTGGTGCCGGCCATGGCACCTGCACTGCAGCATCGTATGGTTACTGTGCACTTACCATGTTTTTCATATAATAAGACACACTTTTTAACCCCCAAATTGGGGGTCCATCTTATAATGTGAATGTACCTTACCGGTACCGTTGCTGCAGGCCGGGATGAAATGGTGTCCGGTGCTGCTACCCAGTGCTCTGCAGGCGTCTCAGGTGCCCGGTGGTGCTGCGGGGGTGGCCGGCAGTGCTGCCCTGTGCTCTGGTGGTGTCTCTGCTGCTGCTGGAGCGCGACTGGCGCTGCCCGATGCTGCTGCGGCCCACCCCGGCAGTCCCATGGTTTCCTGTGCAATGGAGTCCGGTAAAATGGCCGCCGGGAGAGCGGCGCATGTGCAGATGGAGATCTCGGGAGATAAGATTTCAGCGCTGAAATCTCATCTCCTGAGATCTCAGTCTGTGCCACTCCCCCGGCGGCCATTTTACCGGAGTCCACCTCACAGAAAACCATGGGACTGCCGGGGCTCTGGCATTTCACAAAATGTCGGCAGAGCACTGGAGACCGACACAGCCTCACTGGACAGCGCCGTTCTGGCACCTGCAGCCCCAGAGACACTAGCAGAGCACTGGGCAGCATTGCCAGACACCCTTCATCCCACTCCTGCCTCCTCCAGCAGCGACCCTGGGTCCCCGCTTCACCGCAGCCACCACCCCCGGTAAGCAATAAGACGCATGGATTATAAGAAGCAAAAATTTTTTCCCTATTTTTCTCCTCAAAATCTGGGGTACGTCTTATATTGCGACAAATACGGTACCACTTTTTTTTCAGATTTACTTGAGCAAGAAAGTAATTTTGAAAATGGTGCCAGGAGCGCCTGCGCAGTAGCAGCTGTCGGATCTATACAAACCAACAGCTGCTACTGTGCAGGTGCCCCTTTCAAAATAACTTTTTTTTTTTTTTCCTCAAGTAAATCTGAAAAAAGGGATAAAGTGCACAGTAACCATGCGATTATGCTCCAGCGCAGGTGCCACAGCCGGCACCAGCCTGCAGAAGAGTTTTTTTTTTTTAAGTCAGTATTTGATGGTATTCATTATGCAAACTAGGGGGTGGGTCAGTGAGGAATCTGTGACCTGTCAGCAGGCTGCATTATGAATATATAATCAGAGAACCCCAGCCCCGCCTTAAAGCACAAGAATCTCATTAGCACAAAACTGAAAATAAAGATTAAGAAACAGGCACAAGATGGATTTAATCAACCCAGGTATTATTTTATTCAGTATAACGGCACCGACCTGACACTGTGTGTAGGTTACCGAGCACAATCCTGCTGGCAGGTTCCCTTTAAAAGTCCACGAGTCCAACTTTCTCTGTTGGTTACATTCCTAAAATATCTTTAAAGGGTTGGACACTTTTTTCAATCCTGGTGCCGCTTTCCAAATAATTGCCTTGCTTAGATCCCTGTATGGTATGCACTACTACATTAGGTCATTTGCCAGCACCACAATTATGACACTTAATTCCGTAGTGCTTCTTCAAAATCCTTAACCACTTCTTTTGGCTTTCAGTTACAAAGGTAAATTCCTAGTTCCAGAATCTGGATAATGTCTGTCATTTTCCAATAGTGAGCATTTGTAAAAAATCTCCATTTTAAATCCAGAAAAAAATTACATTTTTCATCCTTATGGCATTTTTTTTTTTTTTTTTTTTTACAAATGACCATTACCCGTATGTATGATGTGGTTTCTCCTCCAAGATCCATTACAATTGATGTGTAACGGTCTTCATTTTTATTTCATAAATTAGTTTATTTTCATATGTTGTCCTTATCTATCTTGGAGAAATGGACTTTACTACTCTTGGATTGATCTTTCATTTTCAAATTTCTCAATTCACGGGTAAATCTGTATTCCCTGAATACCGATAATCTATGTAGTGGTGGGGAGGAAGGAGCTCTGCCTCAAGTTCCTCCCTCCTCTCCGCTACATACTGCGGGTTAGTCTACTGCTATCTCCGTAATGTAAAGCACCATCTTCACTGAATACGATTTTACCCAGGATATGAGCCTGATCAAGCCAGCAGGAGAAAGAAACATATTTCTCTGATTACAATATATCTTAAGTCTATTTTCATGTGAACTATTCATTTTATGAAAAAACAAAACCCTGTTCCTCTTTAAAGTGAGAAACTGTATTTGATTCACTTTGCACTCCTATTGATAATGGGGGAGTCGGATGAAATATGGATCCAATAGGTGTGGGTTTTTTTTCCGTAAATGTGCAGAGCAGCAGTCCATGTAAAAAGTCATGTGCATTACAGTCATTTAAACCCATTAAATGTATGCCTTGTGTAAATCAGATGAACTATTTAATATTCATCCTGTCCTCAAACGCTGTATTTATCAATTTTCCTCGCCCCTTTAGATAAATGGGGCCGAGCAATGAATCTGCCACTACATATGGCTATCGGTCACTAACTGACAGCCAGTTGGCTTATGTAAGCGGTCACACAGAATGCTCATGTTCTTATGATTGGTCTGTGTGCATAGATTACGGTGGGGCAGCACATTTCCTCCTACTTACAGAGCGATATTGAATTATAATTCCACATACCTGACAAACAAGCACTTTGCATTTTTTTGTATTATTGCCAGCCAGTTTAGATAAACTGATTAGTCAGGAAGGGGTCCTATAAGGCTATGTGCACACATTGTGGATTTTGCTATGGATCTGCGGTAGCTTTCCAAGCGTTGTACAGTACCATGTAAACCTATGGAAAACAAAATCCGCAGTGCACATGCTGCAAAAAAAAAGCGTGGAAACGCAGTGTTGTATTTTCCGCAGCATGTCAATTCTTTGTGCGGATTCTGCAGCGGTTTACACCTGCTCCATAATAGGAATCCGCATAAAATCTGCGGTAATACCGCATGTAATCCGCAGTGCGGTTTACCTGCAGATTTACCAAAATCAGTCCGGAAAGATTTGCACCACTTTCCGCAACGAGTGCACGTAGCCTAAATTCTTATTTCCCACCCTCACTTGTAATGAAATATTCAGCCTGGCTCAGTAGTGATGCTGGCATGTGACCAATGAGCCCAGTCATTGGACTGTAGTGGTCACCTTACAGACAATGGGATGGAACCATTGGATACTACTGGATCGCAGCGGTATATATAGAGTAATTTTGTCTTCCATTTAACGGCCCTATGTTAATTTTGGACAATGAATCATGTCAAGAACACGCAAAGAATATTGAATTTTTATTTCACATTTTACATAGTTTGTTTTTCAAAAAAAGTAAACTGCTGCCCATGCATTGTGTGACCAAATCTGTCTTCTGTATGCAATGGATGCAATTAAGAATACTGCTGACCGTCAGGAAATTAGTCCAAAAAGTGACCTCACTGTGTGTGGCACAATAGCCCAATGTATCGTACTGCCAGCACCTTAGGGATTGGTCACACACTGCTGGTTTTCTGAGGAGAAAACCAGCATTATACAGAACCAGCAAAGCAAATGAGACTTGTGTAATGTCACTGCTGCAGGCTTGAAAGCTCAAACTTTGTCAAATACTTCATTTGAACGGGGTGAAAAACACTGCAAAAACACTGACCCTTTACTCCTGGTTTTTTCCTGCAGCAAAAAAGTACATAACTTTCTGCTTCCATTTGCTTGTTACACATTCTTGTCCAACAAATTACAGATTAATTAGTTCTGCTGTAATTTAAGGGTCACTCCTCCTCTCATCAGTTTTTCCTATTAATATATTGCAGTAATCATATTATACAGCACTGTGCATTTATAATTGCTCATTTTGCCTTTCTACCCAGCACATTCTTCCATTCCCACTAAGTCTCATACAGGAAAAATTTACCTCCTGTTCCTTCATAGAGCGTAAAAGGATTGTTAGTCAGTTTTTAACCACATTAGTTGTAAGTTACTGCAAAAGTCCCTGGCAGGGGGGATGAAGGAGCAGCAGCTGGATCAGGGGGTGAAGAGGGGAATGATGGATGCAAGGAAGAGAGAATTCTGGTTTATAAATAGAGCAGAGAAAAGAGAACTTTTTGGGAAGAAAGGCAAAATGAGCAATTGTAGAGTTGAGCAAATTTGTTCGGGTCCCTGCAAGCTATAATACTTACTGAATAAGCTGCAGAAGGAACCCGGATAGCTACGGCTGATCAGCTGCATGTGTCGCGGCTGTGACAACACAAGCATTGAGAGCCTGTTTGTTGTGACTGCTACAACTGCATGTGTTGTGTGACAGAGAACAGCCGGCGCGCTCCAGGGTCCCTCTGCCGATTATTTGGTAAGCGCTATAGCTTGCTGAATAAAGGTACCTTCACACTAAACGATATCGCTAGCGATCCGTGACGTTGCAGCGTCCTGGCTAGCGATATCGTTCAGTGTGACAGGCAGCAGCGATCAGGCCCCTGCTGTGATGTCGCTGGTCGGGGCTAGAAGGCCAGAACTTTGTTTCGTCGCTGAATCGGCGTGTGTGACGCCGATTCAGTGATGTCTTTGCTGGTAGCCAGGGTAAACATCGGGTTACTAAGCGCAGGGCCGCGCTTAGTAACCCGATGTTTACCCTGGTTACCAGCGTAAAAGTTAAAAAAACAAACACTACATACTTACCTACCGCTGTCTGTCCTCCGGCGCTCTGCTTCTCTGCCCTGTGTAAGCACAGCGTCCGGAAAGCAGAGCGGTGACGTCACCGCTCTGCTTTCTGGCTGCCCGGCGCTCACAGCCAGAGCAGAGAAGCAGAGGGCCGGGGACAGACAGCGGTAGATAAGTATGTAGTGTTTGTTTTTTTAACTTTTACGCTGGTAACCAGGGTAAACATCGGGTTACTAAGCGCGGCCCTGCGCTTAGTAACCCGATGTTTACCCTGGTTACCGGCATCCTTGGTCGCTGGAGAGCTGTCTGTGTGACAGCTCTCCAGCGACCAAACAGCGACGCTGCAGCGATCCGGATCACTGGAGCGTCGTTTAGTGTGAAGGTACCTTTAGGAGGGACACAAACAAATTTGCTCATCTCTAATTGTAAATACAGTGCTATATGTTAGGAATAAAAACTTTGAGCGGAGTGCTAGTTTGAAACGTCCACTTTGCAATGGCTGTTAAAATGTCTAGGACCCTTTTAGTGAGGATTTGACTATATAGTAATACCATGTATTTTTTTTCCCTAGGGCCAAGAGTGAACAAAGCTAAAGCTCAAGCTGCACAGAGGCGAATAAGGGGCACAGAACAAGAGCGACTTCTTTACCACTAGTGTGACTGATGGACAATTCTATCCCTGGAAGAAGGGTTACACATCACGACTGAGCAAGTGTGGTAGCGGTCAGACTCTGGAACAGACTCTACCAGGACAGCAGTGTTACAACACATACTTGAGGGGTTTAATGAAGTTACATTTTTTTGATACTTTTAATTTATGGGAAAACCAGATGTTTTTATCAATGCAAATACCAATGCAAGAGATCCTGCTCCTTTTATTTCATATTTGTCAGAGGATGAAATAGTATATTTTACTAATTGACTTGCTGCATTAACTATTTTACATAAAACATACTGAAGAAAACAAGGCAATTTTATACCAGGAGGTGTATGAACTTTTATTAATACTGGAATAAATAAACTTTCTACAGCTTTTGTATGTAAGCTAGGAAGCAGAGCTCTTCAGCAGGGACTGTTCACCAAAGAGTTGCTTGAAGAAGACGACATGTTCTTCACAGTGTTCTCCTAGATGGAAGACAAGAAGCCGTGAGCCTGGACATCTGACATCTGCATCCCCTAGCAGCAGTGGTTTTTAATGAAACTCTGGAGTGGATGGAAACTGACCAGTTATAATTTCTAATTAGTTTTATTTGTAAGGGAAACTAAACTTTAATTACAAATTAAAGAAAAAAAAAACTTACACAATGGTCTCTTTAATAAGTTGTTACATCTGTAAAGGCATCCTACCTAAGTGATTTCCTCCAAACACTTCAGCTCCTTTTTATCAGTATTTATCAGAAATGTCATACCTCTAAGTCACAACTTGAGGTTATGCAAAAACACTGACTTGGTGTTTGTTAGTTTTTCTCAAGTCTGGCAAAATGGGCATGACATCATGGCTCATCTAATTCATGATAAACTGGCATATCTTACTATAGTGCCCGACTTGAGTAAGATTTGTGTTAAGGTGCACTGAGGCATGTGCCTCAGGATGACTAGGCGTGTTGAGTCAGATGCTCCCAATTTATGAAGACCAGTGTGGTCACAAGTCTTTATTTTTTTTTTTTTTTTTTTTTTCAAACCACCACTCCAGGTATGCAAGATAATCTTTTTGTGGCACTTCTAATCGTAGGTCCCTGACATTTAGTCTTATACTTGTCTGCCAGCTGCTTCACCTTTTACTTGGCACTGCTCCAGGCCCACAGCACCGTATTGTGGCCTCAACTTCTGCCCGACCAGAAATCCGAGTTAATGCAAGTTTGCGAGCCACAACAAGGCTCTGACTTTTATTGAAAAAAAAAATGACCTGCAGCTCATTCCAGCAAACAATGGAATGATTGGACAGGTCACTGACTGACATGATCTGCTGAGTATACGACTTGGGGCAGGGACCTTGGTTTGGAAGCAGCGCTCCACAGCTGCAATATACATATATAAACCACTGGAGTGCTGCTTTAAACAAATAGCTGTACTTGCCCACTCCAGGTCCAGCAGTGAATCTCAACTACTACTGTTATTGACTACAGCACTGAAGTCACGTCTACAGCGCTCAGCAGTTCTGTGTAAGTTGACAGCAGGAGCAACCTTGCTCTTTGGCAACAACCAATGGTAGGGGGGACCATAGCAGAAATTCACAGGACCCAGGGTGGGTGAGAAAAGCACAGTATATTTTAAACTTTGAACATGAGTAAAGCCCCAAAAACACTTCACTAAGATGCATTACAGGCCCAGTGTACACATTAGAGCAAATGTCCTACAGTCAGTATGGACTTTCCCACTCAGAAGAACTGGCACCAAGTCATCAGCTCCATAGCCGTGAATTCTACAAGTTTGGTGCAGAAGTTTGAGACTATTTTGCTCTGTTCATATGAACAGTTGCAGATTTATCCACAATTTCTGCAGTAAATATAAAAAACCAAAATCTCTCATAAAAGGGTAATGCAAACATTTGTCAATTCGACAACTAACCTGGGGTGAAACTAGAGTTTCCACGAAGACGCAAGTTTCTTTGTTCAAAAAAGCGGAAGACTGTATAAAAAAGCATATCATCGCTGGTCTGCTTAGCTGCGTCTAAGAATTTACGGGCGGAGGCGCCGTCATGTCCTCCAATGCTGCGTACAAACCTCAGAGCTGCCAGAACCTGGTACTTTGATAACAAAACCTCAACAATTTCATCATTTGCCGTGGACAGTCTCTGTAAAATGAAAGCTTGGGATCAGGAAATTAAACAACTTTGCAAATAATCTGGATTGAAACAATCTTACTGCTTATCAGATCCCTGTGTAATCTGATCCTGCACATTTTGTATTTGCCTTCCATAAGCGAGGTTTGCAAAAAAAAAAATTATATCTATAACATCAGGATTCAGACGACAATGTATCTAGTCTGACTGCAGAGTCTATATGGAGCCGTTTAATGAATATGGTACATTTTAATCACATGTAGTAGTCTGCATTAGATGCAGATTTGTTACCATGGAACAGGAACCCAATGTTGCTACAGTATCTAAAAAATAGCACATACAGCCTCCATTCACACAGATGTCACCTCTCCTAGGCAGTGGGTGGAGGTGTCAGAGCCCAACCAATCCACAAGTTACCACCCCTCCTGTAGATGGTTTGTTACCGGATAGCCCTTTAAAATTCACCCTGTGATACTATATGTAGTTGTTTGGAACTTTGAAAGTATTTTGCTGCCAGCACTTTAGTCTCCTAATATAATAATCCACAAATATAACATGTTTGGCAGCCTATACTTTACCTTCAACATATCGAGGGAAAGCTGATGTGCTGGAGGGTAAACACTTTCTAAAGACAGCAGAAGGCAGGCCTGGAAACAAAGAGCACCGTGCATCAACATAATGGAGACAGATTTCTCTATATTTACAGTAATGCATAATAGTATGTAGACTGCACAGAGTAATCTACAATGTGGTATTACAGCACGTACAGATATCCCTGTAAAGTGATGATCAGCCCACCAACCCTCTGGCTTGTACACCGTAGATGTAATCAGTCTGGGTGTCAAGATGGCGACATATTAGAATGCTGTGTTAAGGGCTTTTCACAATACTTTCCCAGTAACTTCTGAAATTGCTGAAGACTACCTTTTTTTGCATGGCATTATATTTTTCACCATTTTGTCCACTAAGAACGTGTGGGAACACTCTCCACCCTTCTCATGAATAAAGCTTTCCCAGCTCAGAAAATAACTTTCTGGAGTAAAATTCTGTCATAATGAGGACGGTGTTCCTCGTGTAAATTGCTAAGTAGCAAAGTTCTGGTATACAATCAACATGGCTTATAAACAGAAATTAAGTTGATTATTCATTTCCCCCCAAATCTGTTGTATCCGTGTACAACTCCAAATAGCACGCCAAAAATCCTCATAGGTTTAGCAAATTACTGAATGGCATGTCAGGAAACCCTATGTATTCTAACTGTAGATTAGGAAAATAGGTATACAACTATTGTGTTAGTTTATAATTAGCTGCTGTGAATGCCACCGTAAGGGTTTCTAGCGTCATTTCACTGCTCACTTGCCAATTTTAAGTTTCTCAAGATAGAGGGGAAAACAAGTCAGTGGTAAGGTGCATGTCTCATGTTTGGCCCCTACAAGATAAACGAACCATTCATACTTGTCTCGCAGTCATTCTGTGCTTATAGACTTCCTTTAAAAAGATGTATTTAGAAAAAGATCATCATTTTTAAAAAAATGAGGGTACAAAACCTCCATGGAACAGGCCAAACCAACCAGATAAAGGAAAACTGGAAGCCACACACCAAAAGTTGATTACTTCTAAGTCCATGGGTGCGATGTTTCAGTTCCAATATATGAACCTTACAACCTTTTAAAGGGGGGAGGGGTTTAGAAATGTATGTACAATGGCATTTATGTACAGTGGGGAAGAGCCAATCAGCTCACCACTCTTGCATTTTGATGTTCCTCTAGGTGCCAGGTAGTTTATGATCACCATTTAGCATAGAATTAAATGATCTAGCACATCCAACTTTCAGTGGAAATAAAAAAAAAAAAAAAAAAAAAATATATATATATACACACACACAGAGTTCTATTTCATATGTGTACATAAAGTGCCATAAATGACAACCATTTGCATTTTTGCCCAATGAGTTTTGAGGTTTTTTTTTTTTTTATATAGATTTTCAAAAAATGCCTTAAAGAAGTTGTCTACTACTAAGACAGCTCATTCTGAGACTAAATGTTCGGCCCTGATAATATAATAAAGACTATACTTGCCTGCAGTGCCGACGTCACTGTGTTCACCTTCGTACGGTACGAACTGAACATGAAGAGCCAGTCCGGGCAGCAGCTGATCCTGGACTTCAGCTTTAAGCTCAGTTTGTCTGAAGGCGGAGTTCATCACTGCTAGCTCTGATTGGGCACCAGGCATCACGTGTCATTCCACCGTATCACAGCCCGGGACCGCAAGTGCCAACACCACTGGAGCACAGCCAGCACAGTAGGGAAGTATAGGCTTTATTAAGGTACCGTCACATTAAGCGACACTGCAGTGATATAGACAACGAGCCGATCGCTGCAGCGTCGCTGTTTAGGTCGCTAGGAGACGTCAAACACTAACAGCAGAACGATGCAGGAGCGATCCAGTGACGTACTTATCGTTCTCGCTGGTTGTTCGCTCCATGAAAAACCATTGCAGGCATCGTTGCTTTTGCTGTCAAACATGACGAATCACGCCGACCTGACGACCAAATAAAGTTCCGGACTTTCAGCTCCGACCAGCGATGTCACAGCAGGATCCTGATCGCTGCTGCGTGTCAAACACAACGAGATCGCTATCCAGGACGCTGCAACGTCACGGATCGTTGTCGTTCTCATTGGTAAGTTGCTTAATGTGACGGTACCTTTATGTTATCAGGGCTGGGCATTTAGTTTAAGAAGGGGTTGTCCGAGCTTTAGTGACAGAGTTTCAACCTTCCTGACCAGGCCAAATTTTAGAAGTCTGACCAATGTCACTTTATATAGTAACTCTGGAACGCTAGAAATCTGACCAGTGTCACTTTATATAGTAACTCTGGAGCGCTTCAACAGATCCCACTGATTCGGAAATAGGTTTTTCATAACATTGTACTTTGTTAGCAGTACATTTAAGTTGATATGTTTTGTGTTTATTTTTTGGAGATATCTGAATTTTGGTGAAAATAGAGGAAAAATAGCAATTTTTACACTTTCAATCTTTCCTTAAACAAGTTCATCATGCTGTGAACAATATTTAATATACCATTTACTTTATCTCTACATCCGCATTGTTGTTCCAATGTCATTTTATTAGGATGTTAAAAGTTTAATATAAATTTCTCATTTTTTCAAGCAATTTACAAAACCCATTTCTCCTTCGCCTCATTGGGGGACACAGACCGTGGGTGTATGCTGCTGCCAATAGGAGGCTGACACTAAGTGATACAAAAAAAGTTAGCTCCTCCCCTGCAGTATACATCCTCCTGCTGGCTCTCAGCTAACCAGTTCTTGCTTAGTGTCTGTAGGAGGCACATGGGTCTGTTTCAGACCCCAACGTTTTTATTTTGTTTACTTTTCTGTAAATTTTTATTTTTTAATTAACAGAGTGAAGGGGGCGACGGTTCCTTTCAAGGTTCCGATCTCCCCCGAACCATCAACAGGCAAGCACGGCGAGTATACCTCCCCGTACCCTTTCCTGCGACGTGGGAAGCCATGCCTGAGCTCTCTTCAGGGGCGACGGTTCCTTTCATGGTCCCGATCTCCCCACACCAGCAGCAGGCGACCACATGGAGTGTCGCCTCCATGTATCCTCTCCTGGAGCCAGGCCTAATGCCGGACAACTGGCTCTGTCCACCCGGAGACTGAGCTCCGTGGCGTCCGAGCAGCCCGCACTGTCCCACCACTGTGAAAGCGGATGGCACAAGGAGGCGGATGGTTCCTCTCCACCTCCATAACAAACGGATGATGGATTGAGGCTTATCCCTGCACCGTCCACGCTGCACAGAACAGCGCTGAAACCCACATCCGCGGCAGCTCCATGCCGGGACACGCACCAATGGTGAGTGGATCCATCTGCAGAGGGATATTCACATGCTGACAGGCAGCCTCAGTCACTTCCCTGTGGCCCACCTCTCTGAGGTAACGCTCTGGATGGCTGCAAAAATTTAGTCCCCGGCTTCGGCCGATTTGTAGGCCGCATCCTGGAAGTCTTGCCTGGAACGACCTACTGGTGACTTCCGCCGGCTACAGAAATTTAGGCCCCGGCTTAGGCCTATTCAACATCGTGTCTGTGGCTCTGCCCCCCAAATTGGCGCTTCTCGCTCTCTGCGAGATTTTATCAACTCTGCAGCTCCCGGTGGCCATCTTGGTCCACCCTGCCAGCTCACACTGGGGTGACAGTATTTTTTGCATTAAAGGGGCACATCGACTCTACACCAGTACCCGGGTAAGGAAGTACCTGGTCTTAAAGGCGCATGACCAGTATTCCCTGGTCTTAAAGGCGCATGACCAGTATTCTCTGGTCTTAAAGGCGCATGACCAGTATTCTCTGGTCTTAAAGGCGCATGACCAGTATTCTCTGGTCCTAAAGGCGCATGACCAGTATTCTCTGGTCTTAAAGGAGCTTGATCAGTCCGAGAAGCCCTCCGCCGCCAACCCCAGCTTTATCCTCTAGTTCCCCTCAGTTGACTTCTTCACTGACCAATCCATGGTTATCTGACCAAGAGATTGAATCCCTCTGTGTACCCTCTCTGTTTGGAGTGCTCGCAGGACCAATATACATGGTCCCTATCCTACATGGGAGCCGTCGGCTAGCAGGGGCCGCAAATATTCTAGAAACGTGCAGGCATCTAGAAACATACAGGCATCTAGAAAACGGAAGTTTTTCGTTTTCTGCTCCCTCACCAATGATTTGATGACAACAAGGCTCTGAATATGGATTGGATATTGCCTGAGCTTGCCAGAGCTTCAGAGACTAAACTCCCTCGAGAGCATTTGCCATTCAATTCGGATAAGCGATTCACTGGACAGAAGCCTCTACGTGGGATGCCATGCCTGTTTTTTAAGGGCGACGGGTCCTTTAAAGGGCACCGATCTCCCCACACCATCAACAGACGAGCACACGGAGTATCGTCTCCATGTTTCCTCTTCTGCATCCAGGCCTAACGCCAGACAACCTGTCCTGTCCACCTGGAGACCTGAACTCTGTGGACATATAGAGGCACCCTTTTTGGCGTACGAGCTCCCCCCTCTGCATCACCACTATTTAGTGGATGATGCAAGAGGGCGGACAATTCCTCTCCACTTCCCTTTTAAGAGGTTGATGGATCGAGGGTTCCTAGTTTTTATCTCTGCACCGTGAAAAGAGGAGATGGCAGAGACTATGACCTGCTGGATGCAGCCGCACATTCTGCCATGGGGCAGTTTAACCGGGTAGAATCTCCTGTGGTATACCTACCAGTATCCCTACCTGATGGGTCATCAATTAAAAATACCACGGACTGTCAGATAGCAAATCTGGTCCGTTCCGTCTTGCGGCTTCGGGTCCAGCGCTCTATCCTCCCTAGTGGCCGCATGGATTGCTAGAGCAATGGTCTCCTGGCTGGAGACCTTAACTACCTTGATTCACACCAGCAACAACTGGCCAATCAAATCTTTTGAGCGGGAGACTTACAAAGGATTGTATAAGGATTGTCCAGCACAGTCTAGATCTAAGGGATCTTGGTTCCAAACAGGGGAACGAAAAGTAAGATCGACCCTGGACCTCAAATTTTAACAACCTTTGACATGGTCCTCCTTCTTTGGATGGAGTCCCTCCGCTCAGCCATTACTTCAACAGAAAAAGGTGCAGTTTCCGGCATCCATCGACATTCGGGTTGCTTGCCCTCTGCAAAAATTCCTTCGCCTTTCCATTCATCAACAGCATTTTCAAGTCACAACCTTGTCCTTCGGCCTTGCTTCCGCACCCAGAGTGTTCGCTCGGATCATGGCGGATGTCATGTTTCTCTTGCACTCTAGAGGCGTGCTCGTCCTGCCCTGTTTGGTCTGTCTAGCCGCCCTTCCAGGACTACGCGGAGTCGTCTATATCTCTTGCGATACCTTCTCTCCTGGGCTGGCAGCTACACTTAGACAAGTTCTCCTCATTTCCAGCCCAGCAGATATCCTTTTTGAGGATGATCCTGCACACTTCTAGAAGGATGGTAATTCTTCCTCGAGACAAGGTCATGGCCCTTCAACAGGGAGCTAGCGCAAGGAGAGTTCTGAGGACTTGATTACTCACCCCCTCATTTCATTCGATTTGCTAAGAGAGTTCTGAGCAAAAAATGGTGACGACAATGGAAACGGTTTCCTTCGCTCCGCTCGTTTTCAGCAAGTCAAACAGACTTTCAGACAATAGTATCTGAGCTCCTTCTTCATCCAGGGCCTTTCTCCCGGTTCAATGGTTATTGGTAACTTCCAATGCCAGTCTTCTTCTCCCCATCATTGTTCTGGAGATCCGAACGGTAGTCTTACAGCAGGTCCACTGCCTTCTGGCGGGTCTCCCTATCCGAATTCAATTGGATAATGCCACGGCGGTGCCTTACGTCAGTCATCTAGCAGGTACCCACGGTCAGGCGCCATGACCGAGGTACCTCACTTTCTCTGATGGGCCGAAGTCTATTTTTCGGTGATCTCGGCAGTATATATCCCAGAAGTAGAACTCTGAACGGCAAACAAATTCAGCCGTCAGGGTTCCGCCTCAAGTCAGTGGGAACTTCACCCCGAAGTCTTCCATCAGATCTGTCCTTACTGGAGCTCTCCAGTTGTAGGTGGGATGACATCCAGACTGAAGGCCAATGTACTAGAGTTCGTGGTTCGGCCTCGAGATCCAAGAGCCATCGCTCTCCATGCTCTGGTTCTGCCGTGGTACCAGTTTCCATAACTCTCCTTCCGAAAGCCTTTCAGAAGCAGAAAGGGGCCCCAGTGATCCTCAGAGATCCGCACTGACCATGTCCGTTTTTTTGTTTGCGGAGCTAGTATCTTCTCGCCTTATCGCAGCACAACCGCAAGTAGGGACTTTCTCACAGGGAGTTTTCACACGTAGTTCTTCCCTATCGCATACCGTTAGATCATTGGGACCTTATTATTCCTAGGAGCCTTACAGTAGGCTCCTTTTTCATCCGGGCAGACTTTACTATCAGGGAAAGTCGTCCCGTTCTCCTCTGCGATATTCTCACTCTGACGAGTCTTCGGAGCTAGCTTCTCTGCTCTTTCAGACTTTTTTCCCTTATTTCCTTCGAGGCAAGGTTGTCCTCAGGCCATCTCCATCCCTTGTTACCAAGGTGGTACTGTATTACCACTGTTATGAGGGCATAGTTCTTCCCTCATCTCTTTTGGCTCCAGTCCACAAAATGGAATAAGATCCCCCATATTCTGGACGAAGTGAGTGCTCTGAGTAGGTACGTCTTGAGGACGGCGTCCTTCTGAAGGTTGGACGTTTTATTTGGGCTTCCTGACGGTAGAGGAAGGCTTCCTGACATTTTCAGGAAGGGTTTAGCCGTTTCATCGACCATGATAACATGTTGAATTCTTTTCACCTTCCAGGAGTCCTTCCGTGCTAGATGTCAGCCTATCTCCCTGTCTATCAAGGGTTCTAGGCACCAGGCGTCAGCAAGGCACGCCTGCAAGCTTGCGGATTCCTCCAGTCCGCATGCATTCTTGAAGCACTATAATTCCCACACTTCCACAGATTTGAGTCTGGGCAGGCGGACTCTGGAGGCCGCGGTGGCGCACTTGTAAGTAGCGGTTACACAGGGCCTGATCTGTTGTTGTCCCCACCCAGGGACTGCTTTGGGATGTCCCACGGTCTGTGTCCCCCAATGAGGCGAAGGAGAAATAGGGATTTTTGTGTACTCACCGTAAAATCCTTTTCTCCGAGCCATTCATTGGGGGACACAGCTCCCACCCTGTTATTAGCTTATGATTGTTTTTTATAATCTGACATGCTATACTCTCATATATAATATGACATGCTATACGCTCATATATTGTTATTGATCTCCTACTGCTTTTGCACCGAACTGGTTAGCTGAGAGCCAGCAGGAGGGTGTATACTGCAGGGGAGGAGCTAACTTTTTGTATCACTTAGTGTCAGCCTCCTATTGGCAGCAGCATACACCCACGGTCTGTGTCCCCCAATGAATGGCTCGGAGAAAAGGATTTTACGGTGAGTACACAAAAATCCCTATTTCTCCAGGTGCTACACAGGCATGAATACAAAAAAAAAAAAAAAGTACTCTAAAATGTTGCTTTAGCTCATTAAAGAAAAAAAAAAAAAAACTTTTACTTTTTCTTAGCAAAAGAAAATGGACCCCACTATTTGTCAACCAGTTTCTTATGAGCACGCTGATAGTTGTCTGGCCACATGTGGCCAGAAAACTGTACAAATGGCAGAGCTCAGAAGGGAAGAGGCTCCGTCTGAATTTTGGAGCACAAATTCGGTTGAAATATATTGCAAGCCCCATGTTGTATTTGCCCAAACAGCAGAAGACCCCTACAATTTACCATATTTTGGAAACTACACCCCTCAAAGATTTTATCCAGGTGTATCATGAGCCTTTTGAACCAACAAGTACTACACAGAATTTGATAAGATTGTCAAATTAAAAATGCTCGATTTTTTTTTTACATTTCCCCCCCCCCCCCCCAGGAAAATGTTGCTTTAACCCCAAATGTTTCACTTTTGCAAGAGGTAAAAAGTGGACCCCACAGTTACCCACTTTCTTTTAAGTGACAATACTCCACATGTCAAAAAGTTCTGTTTGGACACACGGCAGGGCTCGGAAGGGAAGAAGCAATATTTCATACTTGAAATATAAAATTTGAATGGAATAGATTGTATACACCATGTCTTATTTGCAAAGCCCCAGAGTTACCAAAAAAGCAGAACCCTCCCCCCCCCCCAGTGACCCCATTTTGAAAACTAGACCCATCAGTACATCCAGGGGTGTGTTGAGCTTCTTGAGCCCATAAGCGCTTCACGGAACTTTTTAAAGTGTGGATGTAGAAATTAAAATTACATTTTATCCTGCTAAAATTTTATTTTAGCCCCAAATTCATAATTTTTACAATGGATAATAGGAAAAATAAAGAAGAACAGACCCAATAATTTGTTATGCAATTTCTTCGAACATGATGATGCCCCATAGGTGGTCAAAAACTGCTGTTTGGGCACATGGCAGGGTACGGGACGGAAAGAGCGCCATTGGATTTTTTGGGGTGCAAGTTTGTCTGAAATTGATTGTGAATGCCATGTTGCAGTTACAGAGCCCCTGACATGCAAAAATAGCACCAATCCCCCACAAGTGACTCCATTTTCAAAATTAGGACCCCTCACGGAATTCATCTAGGGATGTCCTGAGCATTTTAACCCATAGAGTATTCACAAAGCTTTAACATTTAGATGTGAAAAGAAAAAAATGCCATTTTTACACTAAAATACTGTTAGCACCAAATTTATTATTTTGTCAAGGAGCAATAAGAGAAAATGGACCCCAGAATTTATGCAATTTTTACCGAATATGGCCGTTCCCCATATGTGGTTGTACACTACTGTTTGAGAACATGGCAGGGATTGGATGGGAAGGAGCGCTACTTGGCTTTTAGAACACAGATTCCATTTGAATAGATTGAAGGCTCCATTATCCGAGCCCCTGAAGTAACAAAACAGCAGAAACCCCCACAAGTGACCCCATATTAGAAACTTCACTGGTTAAGGAATTCATCTGAGGGCGTAGTGAGTATTTTGAAAGCATAAAAGGCTTCACAGAATTTTATAATATTGGGACGTAAAAATACATTTTTACCTCGAAAATATTGTAATTTCTTTGTTGCAAATTTGCCAGTTACACAAGGGTAAAGTCGGTGAAACTGGAACCCAAATTTATTGTGCAATTTCTCCCAACCACGGTGATGCCCCATATGTCCTCAGAAAATACTGTTTGGCCACAAGTCAGGGGTAATAAGGAAGGAGCTATATTTGGCTTTTGGAGTCTTAGAATAGTTTGTGGAGCCCCTAAAAAAACAGCATAAAAACCCCAAAAGTGACCCCATTATAGAAATTGCACCTCTCAATCTACGGCTGCAGAGACTATTTTGTAACATTCATGTCAGGCTTTTTTTCTGGAGAATTGCAATATATGCCAGTTTTGTGCCCATATATTGTATCGGGCGCTACACTGTATGAGGACACATTCTGCCCAGCCTGAGCTTCTGGAGAAACGTACCCTGTAAATTGTTCAGTGCACTCTCCCACATACAGGAATACCAAACGTGGCTACGGTTCAGGCGCAGTGGGGCTCAGAAGAAGAATTGGATGCACAGATCTCACTGCATATTTTTGTTTGAGGGGGTCTGGTGGGGGTATTGGAGCTTATTTTGTTTGAGATGAGTTAAGGATTTTATTGGTAACATTTTGGGGTAAATAACATTTTTTGATTGCTTCAGTATAAGGCTGGGATCACATTCTTTTGTTCCATGTTGGGATTTCCATGTGAATCCCACAAAAATGCTATTTAGATGATACCCCCGATTGAACCACTCATTATAATGAGGGAGGAGTCTGTTTTGTGTCTGTTCTGGTGGTATCAATCTTTTTAGGCAATCTTTTGTAGTATAAGACATCCCCCCCCATAGGCAGAGCCTGTAGTATAAGGCAGAACCCCCCCTCCCCACAGGCAGAGCCTGTAGTATAAGGCAGAACTCCCCCCCCCTCCCCACAGGCAGACTCTGTAGTATAAGGCAGCACCCCCTCAGGCAGACTGTAGTGTAAGGCAGCAACCCCTCTCAGGCAGACTCTGTAGTGTAAGGCAGCAACCCCTCTCAGGCAGACTCTGTAGTGTGAGGCAGGACCCCCACAGACAGACTCTGTAGTATAAGGCAGCACCCCCACAGGCAGACTCTGTAGCATAAGGAAGCACCCCCCCACAGACTCTGCCTGTGGGGGGGGGGGGGGGTGCTGCCTTATACTGTAGAGTCTGCCTTAGGGGGGTTTGGGTGCTGCCACCTTATGCTACAGAGTCTGCCTGTGTGTGGGGGGGGGGGGGTGCTGCCTTTTACTACATTCTGCCTGTGGGGGGGGTGCTGCCTTATACTACAGTCTGCCTGTGGGGGGGGGGGGGGGTTGGGCGAGAGTGGGGTTCTGCCTTATACTGCAGACTCTGTAGTATAAGGTAGCACCCCCCCACAGGCAGACTCTGTAGTATAAGGCAGCCCCCATAAAGAAAAATAAATACCTCTCTTATTCCTTGTTCCTGCGCTGCTCCCGCTTCCCTCCTGACCGCGGGCACCGGGCAGTGATGTCATCGCGCCCAGTCAGTGACATCAGAAGCTGAAAGGGGGATGATGGGAGGAGTATAGCGCTCCTTCCCTCATCAATGCGGTCAGCTGCATCGGCTAGATGCAGATACAGCTGTCCCTACGATGACAGGTGGGGGACCCACTACTGGCACCGCCCCCCGCCTGCTCAGGGGCCCCATGGTGGCCAGTGGCAGAGAAGGGAGATCGATTCTCCCTGCTCTGCCGCAGAATGTAACTGTATCGGCGCGCTGTGCACACCAATACAGTTACAGTATCTCCTGGGCCACAATCACTGTGGGGTCCAGACTGCGCAGGCGCGTCATGCTTGCGCAGTCTATTAAGGCTTTGGACAGAGTGATGCTCCCACCATTATATTATAGATGACACACACACACAAAATCTGTTCTGTTATACAACCAGTTTATTGTAAAGGCAACAGTATACGATGACATTCATTATCCTAGAGAACAGAAGATAATTAGTGATGAGCGAATATACTCGTTACTCGAGATTTCTCGAGCATGCTCGGGGGTCCTCAGAGTATTTTTTAGTGCTCGGAGATTTCGTTTTTCTTGCCGCAGCTGAATGATTTACATTTGTTAGCCAGCATAAGTACATGTGAGGATTCCCTAGCAACCAGGCAACCCCCACATGTACTTATGCTGGCTAACAAATGTAAATCATTCAGCTGCGGCAAGAAAAACGAAATCTCCGAGCACTAAAAAATACTCAGAGGACCCCCGAGCGTGCTCGAGAAATCTCGAGTAACGAGTATATTCGCTCATGACTAAAGATAATTGTATGTAAGATTTAAGAAAGTTAGAAATGGAGGCTTAAAGCTGCACCAGGAAGGTCATACAGATACATACCAGAGGCTTGGAGTCGCTCAGCACGTGATACTGCAGGAACTGGTGAAGCATATAGAAGAGGTTGTGATGCACCAGGGTTTTAATCACCAGCTCATATAGATAGTGCTAGAAAGAAACACATGGGATTAGCACCATTTAGTGATATGAACGCCATATTTTCACTAGCGGGAAATACCTCATCACCCAGTGTTGGTGCATGAACCACTACGAAATGCCTGTACGTAAAAGGTGTTGTCAGGTTCAAATCGATAAGTCTGTAGTCCCTCTGTGTGACTGCAGACTTAGGAATCCCCCAGGACACGCTCTGTGCGCTGCAGGGATTTACCAGTTTCTGATCTGGGACCAGAGGGTGTGTATGTGTTATACATAGTCCCAGCCATTGCGCATGACCTCACCTCTATACACTTGTATTGATAGAGGCTGCACCTGAGTCGCCTGCCAGGACCGTAGGGTACTCGGTACCAGGACCATTACGGCGAGCCAGTCTGTGGCCCTGGGCACCCATGATAAAGGGATAGTCTTTAAAGGGGTTTTTGAAATCAAGAAAATTCATGACGGCACCTGTGGTATTCGGTCAGGGGTGACCAACGCTGCTTAAAGGGGTCCTCTAGGGTGATGTTATGGCAGCCAGATGGTATAACTTCCCAAAGGTGAAGTAGGTCCCCAGGGCTGCCGGTGAATAGATGGAAGATGGTGAGTGGTGCAGTAAAGAACAAAGGACGCAGTTGTGCAGTCCTTACCTGGTTTACTGATGGTAGCAGGCAGCCACAGTCCAGGGCACCAGATCACAGGTACAGGCAGGGTCCGACCGGCTTGGAAGCGAGTTCAGAGTCCCCTTTAACCAGGTGGAGTTAAAAGCCTTCCTTTTAGCGCGGTGGTACTGTAGTCCCTTACTGCCTAAGGCTTCTGGCAAGGTCCGCTCAGTTCTCTCTGTCCCCCTTTAGGTAGAACGCAAACCCGTATGACAGGTGACTCGAGCCTTTTTACAGGGTCTCTATCACAACCCGACTGTGTCACTGTCTCCTGGGTGTTAGGGCGGACAAGTTACATGTAGTCTAGCTGTCCTACTGGTTTCTGCTGTGTCTCAGAGTATGACAACTTCGGTCTTCCGGTTACCGGTATCTGCACTCTGTCAGGGAGGTAGCCCTCTCGCAGCTATTCTCCCTTGTTGTCACTCTCCTGTGCTTCGCTGTCCGGCACATTCGCTACAAGCTGTTCTTCCTTATGTCTCTCAATATCTAGGAGCTACAGCACTTCAGGCTGTACGGCCCCTCACTCGTCCTTCTGCCTCAGACTGCTCCAGTCTGCTGTCCGGCACCAACTGACTAATTCATCCTAACTGCCTAGCAACTGACTCCTCCTTCTGACCAGAGAGAGCAGCTCCCCTGAAGTCAGGTGTAAAACAGGATTTTTGGTTGCTTACCGTAAAATCTGTTTCTCGGAGCCTTCATTGGGGGACACAGGAACCATGGGTGTATGCTGCTGCCACTAGGAGGCTGACACTATGCAAATAAAAAAGTTAGCTCCTCCTCTGCAGTGTACACCCCACCGACTGGAAGTAGGATATTCAGTTAGTGAAAAAAGCAGTAGGAGAAGCAACATGTTAAAGACAGAAAGTCAAACTGTGACAATATAACACAATTAAACAGAGCTGTTCAACTTGGGAGGGTGCTGTGTCCCCCAATGAAGGCTCCGAGAAACAGATTTTACGGTAAGCAACCAAAAATCCTGTTTTCTCTATCGCCTCATTGGGGGACACAGGAACCATGGGACGTCCCAAAGCAGTCCCTGGGGTGGGAACAGCAGAAAAAAACTCCATTCAGGTCGGAGAACTTACCACTGCCGCCTGCAAGATCCTTCCGCCTAGGCTGGCAACTGCCAAAGCGTAGGTATGGAGCTTATAACATTTGGCAAATGAGTGAATGGAACACCAGGTTGCCTTGCAAAGTTGTAGGGCAGATGCCCCATGGTGTACCGCCCAGGAGGCGCCCACTGCCCGAGGCAAAGTGAGTCTTAATCCCAGGAGGAGTCACTCTGTTCCGGACCTGGTAAGCCTCCAGAATAGCAGGTCTGATCCAGAGAACAATCATAACTTTGGAGGCTGGCAGGCCTCTTGGCGCACCGTCTGGAATGACAAATAGACGGTCCGTCTTCCTAAAGAAGGTGGTCCTAGACAAATAGATCCTCACCGCCCTGACCAGGTCTGGCCTGTTCAGCGAACGCTCCAGAGAAGAGGTCGGAGCAGAACAAAAAGGTGGGAAGGACGATCTTATTGAAGTAACAAGGAGGACACCACCCTGGGAAGAAAAGGCGACGATGGCCGTAAACTACCTTATCTTGGTGAAGAACCAAGAAATGGGGCGACAGGAGAGAGCCACCAACTCCGAGACGCGCCTAATGGAGGTGATGGCCACCAGAAACGACACCTTGCAGGACAGAACAGACAGTGAGGCCTCATGGGGAGGTTCAAGGGGGGGAACCCCACAGCCTCCAGAACAAGATTAAGCTCCTTGGGATCCACGAGAGTCCGGTACAAGAGAGCTGCATGCACCACTCCTTGAAGAAAAGTTCTGACCTGAGAACGGGACGGATATATATCCTTGTACCGTGATAGCCAGTAGATAAAATATTTGGAATTGAATTAGTCTATGCCTGATGAAGAGGCCTGAGAAGTCTCGAAGGTTTGCAATTTGCTACCATCTTTTCAGTTAGCCATTAAGAGGTATCAACCACCGAGGTCTCTCAGATCTAAATATCTGACCTGAGAACGGGAAGTCAAGGACTTCTGAAATGGGACTTCAGAAAGAGAATGGAAAGCGTTGCTACCTGACCCTTTAGAGGACTAAGGTCAAGGCCAGCATCAAGTCCCGCCTTGAGAAAAGGCCAAATGGAAGGATTCAACAGCCAAGATGTTAAATTGAGCAACCAAGAACTCTGGTGGCAGATCGGTCCTTGGGACAGAAGATCTGGCCTGTTTGGGGCCTCCAGAGGAAGTCCGCGAGGAGATTGGCGATCTCAGCGAACCAGAACCTTCTGGGCCAATCTGGTGCGATCAGAAAGACCGGCACCCCCTCCGCAATGATCTTCAACAGCCTGGGAAGAAGGGAAGGGGAGGAAACAGATAGGGAAATACAAAATGCGACCCAGGAATGGCCAAAGCATCGGTCTCCACTACAAGAGGGTCGCGGACCTGGAAATAAACGGTGGAACCTTCCTAAGCAGTCGCGACACCAAGAGATCCGCGTCCGGAGATCCCCATCAAAGGCAAATTTGAAGGAAGACCTCCCGATGCAGGGACCACTCTCCTGCCGAAAGGCCCTCGTGGCAGAGAAAAACACCGCGGCCTAGTTGCCAACACCGGGAATATGCACTGCGGATAGTGCCGGAACCGTCGCCTCTGCCCAGAAGAGGATCTTGGATACCTCCGCCATTTCCAAGAGACTGATTCCCTCCATGGTGTTTGACATATGCCACAGCCGTGGCATTGGACGTCTGGATTCTGACTGGCAGACCTCTGAGAACCTTTTCCCAGTGACTCAGGGACAGAAGAATGGCCGCTATCTCAAGGATGTCGATCGGCAGAGGGGAATCTTGCTCCGACCAACGCCCCTTTAACTGACGGATTGTGGGAAACCGTGCCCCAGCCGGGAAGGCTGGCGACCGTCGTCACCACCTGCCATGGGCGAGAAGGAAGGACCGGACCTGGGGAATGAGAGGGGATGACAGCCACCAGCTGAGAGACCATTAGAATCGGACGGAAGGCCGAATCGGACGATCCAGAGACAGCACCGACCTGTCCCACTGAGAAAGGATGGCCTACTGAAGTGGAACAGCGCAAAAGGGAACGCTTCCGATGCTGCCACCATTCGTCCCAGGACCTTCATTGCTGAGCGGAAGGAAGCCAGCCGAGGGCCTTGCAGAAAACTCCGTCCTGGAGAATTGCCCGTTTCTCCTTGAGAAGAAAAAAATAACAAAAAACCCTCGACTGACAGGTGTCGAACAGCATGCCTTAGAAGACGAGGCACTGACTCGGAACAAGACAAGACTTTGTTCTGCTGACCAGCCACCAGAAACGGGACAGGGAGTCGGATGATTGTCACTCTCCTGGGCCTGAGAGGGGGGCGGAGTCTTGATGTCTTCGAGGTACGGAATGAGCACTAGGCCCGTGATCCTCAAAATGGCCATAAATGTAGCCATAATCTTTATGAAGACACTGGGTGCGGTCGCAAGACCGAGTGGCAGGGCGATGAACTGGAAATGACTCTTCTGCACCACGAAACGCAGGAGACACAGGTGTGCTGGGAAAATCAGAACATCGAGATAGGCTTCTTGGATATCTATGGAGAACAGGAATTCCTGTGGTTCCATGCAAGCCAATACTGAACAGAGGGACTCCATCCTGAAATGCCGCAGGCAGAACCTTTTGTTCACTAACTTAGGAACCAGATGGGTCGAACTGCGCCGTTGTTCTTCGGCACTACAAGCAGGTTTGAATAGAAACCTGTGAAGCGTTCCTACTCTGAGATGGAAACGATAACCTCTGAATAAAGAAGAAAGGCAATGGACACAAAGAAACCTGGGATCAGATTAGGATCTTTTAGAGGGTGGGATTTGAAGAAGCGATTCCGGGGCCGTGAAGCGAACCCCATCTTGTATCCAGAGGATACCACCTCCCTGACCTCGACTGAGGCAAGCCAAACATCCCTGCAAAAAAGAAAAAAACAAAACAGACGCCCGCCCAAACTGGGAGGAACACTGGGCCCTTAGCACAAGTTATGCCAAGGAAGATCTGCCAGGTCTGGGCCTGGTGGACCTACCATGGGAATTGAGGGAACGCCAGGAAGGGGTAGGCTTGAAGGAAGCCTTTTCTCTAGCCAGGCGAGACCGCGGTCTGTGCTAGCCAGAGGAATATTCTGACGCCACGAACCAGCGAAAGGACAAAAAGGGAGCTGAACTGCCATATCAGGGGAGGCCAGCGACGCTCGTGCCTCCCGTTGCGTCCTTAATAATTTGTTCCAGCATGTAGTCAAAGACGGGCCCCCTGGAAAGGGAGGCTGGTAAGGGACTTCTTTGAAAACAAGTCCACCTGCCATGTCTTGAGCCAAATATTCCGCCAGATGGTCACCATATTGCTGGATACCTGAGCTGCACAAGACACGCATCTAGGGAGACAGCTACCAAATATTTCCCTGCATAGGAAATCTGGTACGTCAGGTCGGCCAGCTCCCCCGGAAGAGGTCCAGCCGTGGTACCCTTACAAGGCTGTTTGGTCCATCTAGCTGTGGTCCTTGAGACCCAGGTAGAGGCAATGGCCGAGGCACAAAGCAGAAGCAGCCACTTCAAAAGGCTGATTTTTCCAGCGATTCTATACTTGTATCCTTGGAATCCATGAGGGATGCTGCATTAGAAAAGTCGAAGGACCATGTTGGCGGACAGTCTGGGGACCGACGAGTCCGCTGCCGAGAAATCAGTTCAGTTAGCGATGAGCTCAGGGGAGAAGGGATATAGGATGCTGAGACGCTTCCCTGTCTGAAAGCATCTGGTATGGTTCACCTTTCCCCTGGCAAGTACCACAACAAATTCAGTGTGTAGAGCAAAGACCTTGGAAGTTGGTTTTGACCGTCTAAACGAAACCGCCTTTTCTGCGGGTTCCGTAGATGTATCCATGATGCCTAAGGTCTGGTTGACTGCAATAATAAGGCTTTGCACCCTATCACTCATGCTAGAGGCCTGTAGTGAAACAAAGTCTGAATCTTCCTCTGAAAACATGAACGAGGACGCCCGTCTGACTCGGGAGAGGAGGATCTGGAAGAGGGATCTCACCGTGCCAGACCGGAGGGCGAGATGGATCGGGAAAAGGACAGAATTTCGCTCCTGTCTGGATCTCTTGTGACCTGTGTTGAAAAGGCCGGATGGAGAATCCTGTGACCCACTGGCAACTGCGGGGGGCTGGGAGGGACAATCTGTCAAGCACGGACACCAGGGACGTGACATCCTGGTGAGGTCCGCCACAGACCGAGACAGAAGGAAAGCCCACCCAGGGATAGGGGCCTCTGTCTCACCCGGGGTAGGAAATCCTGGGCGGTAGGTTCATGATGAGCAGACCCATTAACTGATGCCAGAACATTAGGGAATAGGAGAGCCGAGGAGAGTGTCGGGCTGCAGAGCAGCTACTCACAGTAGGTGCAGTCATCCTGTATTCAGCTCCAGACTGTAGGGCTGCTGTGCCAGGAAGAGAAGGCTCCACAGAAAACAAGTACAATCTGGATCAATAGGAAAAATGGCAGTCACAAGAGGGTGTCCAGGACCAGGAGTGAAAAAGCGCACACTGCAGGGACACATGCAGAAAAGCCTGCTCTGAGACAGGAAAAAGGGGCGGAGCCAAACCAGGGGCGGGAGCCAAGTGCCGGGGGCGGAGCTAAGTCCCGGCAGGAAGGAGCTGACTAAGAGCTAGGTGGGAAAAAAGCCCGCCCGAAAAGCAGGAAGAAGAGGGGCGGAGCCAGCCCTGTAGCTAGGCCCGAGTGAAGCCGGGACCTAAATTAGAGCTGGTGACCGCCGGAGGATGGGGGAGCGGCGCAGAGGATTGAAAAACGCTGCAAAACAATGCCTGCAGCCCCAAATACCCGCAAAATTAAAGGGGAAAAGACCCCCGATGCCCCACTCTGCAGCTAGGCCTGGAAGAGGCCGGGACCTAGATTACATCCCATGACCACCGGAGCACGGGGGAAGTGTTGAGGAAAGCCCTAAAACTGCTGCAAAGGTAACCTGAATTAAGGGGCCCACTATTAAAATAAAGGAATTTTTTATTTTTTTTTCTTTCCCGATCTTCTTTCTTCTGTGATCTTATCATCTCTGTACCTGGGGAGAGAGAGAGAGAGTACCTCCCCATCCAAGATCGGACGTCCGATAATCCAGCATAGTGGGACGTCCGTGTCTCCTCGAACCGACAGGCTCTGGTGGGCGAGTGGGTGGGAGACGGAGGCAGGCCCGGGTCTGAATCACCTCAGCACGCTTCAGTGTTAGGGGCTGGGGTCCTGCCGACCAGACAGATGAGGATACGGGGTGGCAGTACACGCCGTACTCATAGTCTCTTTGTGGGACTACAGGTGTGACTTCACCCTGTATCCCTCCGTGGTACCTGAAAAGAAACGACGCACATTGAGGTAGATAAGGGTCTAATGAAAGACCCGTGTCCACCTCCTACTGACACGAAGCTAAACTGGATATCCTACTTCCAGTCGGTGGGGTGTACACTGCAGAGGAGGAGCTAACTTTTTTATTTGCATAGTGTCAGCCTCCTAGTGGCAGCAGCATACACCCATGGTTCCTGTGTCCCCCAATGAGGCGATAGAGAAAGCTCCCCCTTCTGGCTTGGAGTCAGAACTGTGTTGTATGTGCTAATTACCTGTTAAGAGGAATCTTCCATCGCTTCCAAGCGTGACCCCACTCTCCCGGTGAGGAAAGCAATGCCACTGAGAACCAGGACCCTGGGGCTTCACACTCCCACTAGCAGGGAGTATGTAGAACAAATACATCCCTCCGGTCCCAGCTCAGAAACCAGCGAATCCTCATAGTGCACATTGCGTGTCCTGGGGGCAATTAATTAGTCTGCAGTCACACAGAGGGACTGCAGACTTGTCAAATTGAACCGAACAACCCCTTTAATGCCCAATACAAGTATACACATAGAATAAAATAAACTTTTGCTGTACCAA
The DNA here is from genome assembly GCF_032444005.1 of Ranitomeya imitator. Classification (NCBI taxonomy): domain Eukaryota; kingdom Metazoa; phylum Chordata; class Amphibia; order Anura; family Dendrobatidae; genus Ranitomeya; species Ranitomeya imitator. The sequence goes on along the minus strand of NC_091287.1, from coordinate 399,910,164 downwards.
GAAGTGGATATTGCACATGTAAGCATCGCCCATTGCAGCTTAATTCACCTGAACACACAGTTTGGCCCAGGACAAGTTTCACGACTGGCATAGAATATTTATAGCCCGTATCCAGAAGACAGCAAATATGAAACAAAGCCTCAACATGTTGATTCAAGTGTAGACTTTAAATTTAAAGGGAAACCGTCACCAGAAGAAAATGCTATTAACCTGCAGATGTGGGATAAATCTGCAGGTTAATAGCGTTACTATGCTGCCCGGCGCCTGCACTTAGTCGAATGCTGTGGGAAGAAAAGGAACTTTATTCTCTCCGGCAGCATTCGTTTTCAGTCACAGGGGCGGTGCCGGCGCTGGTCCAGTCACCACAGAGCAGCGGCTGTAGCTGAGCCCCTCACTGACAGATGAGCCCCCATGCACAGCCAGGGTCAGTCAGTGCCAGGGGCATGGCTACAGCCGCCGCTCTGTGAAGACTGGACCAGCGCTGGCACCACCCTTGTGACTCAAAATGAATGCTGCCGGAGAGAATAAAGTTCCGTTTCTCCCAGTAAAGTTCGGCAGCTTAGCAACGCTACTAACCATCAGATTAACCCCACATCTCCAGGTTAATAGCATTTTTTCTGGTTGACAGGTTTCCTTTAAGTACAACAAATTTTAAAAAAATATGATCATGTAAGAATTACTGCCCGTTTTTTTACAGTTCTTCAATTCTCATAGTTTCAAGCTGAAAAGAAGACATAAATCCACTGAGTTTAACTTATAACTTAACGTGTTGATCCAGAGGATGACAAAATCCCATAAAGCTGAGGCCAACTGCCCAATATTAGGGGAAAAATTCCTACCCAACTCCTGACACGGCAATCAGACTAGTTCCCTGGATGAACGTCCCATCACAGAATCTAATCATCATAACCTGTCATATTTTTTTATGTAATTGGACAAGTTAACAATTAGAAATATTAGCATGGCTTTTAATACTTTGACAAATATTTTGCCTGAAGTGTGGATGGCAGGGACATCACCAAATCCTGGGTTTCCTCCTGGAGAGGCATTCCAGGGCCGTTACTACAGCAGTCTCCAGTTGCTGTTGGTTGATGTCTGTCTTTTGTCCGTTTTTTTTTTTTTCAGTGAATGAAGTTTTATGTTAGGTGACGGTCTACCATTAGTTTACCTTAAAGTCAATGTTGCTTTTGCAGTAAGTTTTGGTCATTATCAGTGCTCTGCCCAATCAGCATATGACTGGAAGTGAGCAGAACGTACAGCTACAGGCTTCAGAATCCATCCTGCTATCTAATGTATATCCACAGTCACCTGATTAGTAAAGCCCACCGCCCCGGTTCCACTGGCAGCCATATGGTGGAGGCGCTTATAGTATGGGCACATATGTGATTGACACCGTGGGTCGGGATCCCTTTCCTTTCTCTACACTGTTATCTTCTCTTCCCATCATTCTGCTTAATCTCATTTCATCTGTCCTTGAAATCTTGTTTTGGAACTGGGCAGCTGTTTTAGAGGTTTTCCACCATAGTCTATTCCAGTCTTTTGGTTCTCACGTTACCAGGCATTTCCATCTTGAGCTCAAAGTCCCAGGATTACATTCATGAATGTCGTGAATGGAGATGTTGACTTCCCAGTGAGTTTTCTTACTTAGCTGCTGTGAAGAGGCGATCATCAATTTTAGAGTTGCCATTCCTTCATTTTAGGACGTACAAAACTGTAGATTTGGCCAATCCTACAATCCCTGTGTTATCCCGCCAATCAGACTGAGATAAACTAACCGACAAGTGTAAAGGTACCTTCACACTAAACGACGCTGCAGCGATCCAGACAACGATCCGGATCGCTGCAGCGTCGCTGTTTGGTCGCTGGAGAGCTGTCACACAGACAGCTCTCCAGCGACCAACGATGCCGGTAACCAGGGTAAACATCGGGTTACTAAGCGCAGGGCCGCGCTTAGTAACCCGATGTTTACCCTGGTTACCATCCTAAAAGTAAAAAAAAACAAACGCTACATACTTACCTACCGCTGTCTGTCCCCGGCGCTTTGCTTCTCTGCTCTGGCTGTGAGCGCCAGGCAGCCGGAAAGCAGAGCGGTGACGTCACTGCTGTGCTTTCCGGCCGCTGTGATCACAGCCAGAGCAGAGAAGCAGAGCGCCGGGGACAGACAGCGGTAGGTAAGTATGTAGCGTTTGTTTTTTTTACTTTTAGGATGGTAACCAGGGTAAACATCGGGTTACTAAGCGCGGCCCTGCGCTTAGTAACCTGATGTTTACCTTGGTTACCAGCGAAGACATCGCTGAATCGGTGTCACACACGCCGATTCAGCGATGTCAGCGGGAGAGCCAGCGACCAAAGAAAGGTCTGGCCCTCTAGCTCCGACCAACGACATCACAGCAGGATTCTGATCGCTGCTGCGTGTCAAACTGAACGATATCGCTAGCGAGGACGCTGCAACGTCACGGATCGCTAGCGATATCGTTTAGTGTGAAGGTACCTTTAGATAAGTAACATAATGCATTTATAAAAGCTTCAACTTTTTTCATTAATGAATTTCAATGTTAAATGCATTTTTTTTTTCATCTATCCCATTCACAAGTGTCCATCATGGTCATTAAATTCTGACTGACCCAATATACACACCTGTACAGGAATCTGGCACTGGTTCAGAGAGCGGATGTACTCCATGAGAACGGCTATGATGAACCTATGTGGAGCCTCCTGATCAGAAAAGAAAACATTAATACAATCTCCTCCTCACACATCAATGTCTTACATTCAAAGAAAATCACGTGGGTAACACAGGACAACAGGGACATTGGTCAAAGTTAAATTATTGCCCCTCAAAAAGACAGCCTGTGCGAATCCCGCCCAATGCTGACCGTCTAGATCTATCGGATGTATAGCAGTTGCTGCAGATCAGCTTGTACTGAAAATAAATGGGAGCTGGTGGGCAATACCTGGCAGAAACCAGTAATCGGGGTACACAGCGCTGCTGTTCTGCTCTGTACACTGTTTACATATGGCCACTGCCAGAGGTGAAAACAGATGATTGAGGGGTGTCAGACCCTCAATCACCTATTCAGGATAGTTCATCAATATAATAGAAATGGTAAAGCCACCTTTAAAGAGTAACCATCATTTTACATTTTTATGTTCTAAATCAATAGTACATATGAAAATAATAAACATTGTAATACATCTTATCAGAGCAAGCTGCTTCCTTCTCCACCAGGACTGATCATTCATTCCCAAAATTTTCAATTCCTGGTAACAACTGTATTCAGTGAAGAGAGATTTTTACATTACTGAGATTATCTCAGTATCATATAACTCATAGCTTGCTGGTTGGTAGGTGATCAAATACTTCATTTGCATTTCATTGCATGAAATATGAAACACAGAAGTGCGTTGCATGATTTTTACATATTTTTAGATCGTCTCTCACAGTTGAAGTGTACCTGAGATAAAAATTACAGACTTCTCCATTATTTTAAGGAAGTTTGAAAACTTGCAAAATCAGCAGTGTATCAAATACTTATTTCCCCACTGTATATGAAGGTTCACTTTTTGTTCAACAATTAAAGGGTAATTCACTAAATTACTTAATACAGGAGATCCTGAAGAAAAAGACCATACTGCACAGTATACTCATAATTCTAGCCACACACAACCCCTTAGTGACTAGGCGAAATGTTTGAAACATGACATTTGTCACTTTGTGGCAATTAAATAAAGTTGTACTCTGTGGCGTTATAGCATGTAAACATGAAATATGAATTGCATTACTGCTCTGGAAAATAGGGAAAAAAAACGAAGATACTTGGCACATAATTTGGCCAATTCGTGCATGCCCAGCAGCCTTGACAAGGCAATCCTCTTTGCTGGGAACCTGACTAAATGGGACTCTTCTCTTGGCCTCATAGCCTACATTTATATGGGTATATATTTCACATTTACATGCTATACATTACAGAGTGCAGCTTTGTTAGGTCTGTATGGAGATGGTTACTCTTGGTATGCACCCGTGAAAGGGAAGGTGCCATGATTTTAATCTTTGTATTAGTAATTATTGATTATAAAATCAATTTGTAATACAAAATTAAATGTACTATTTTCACACACCACTTACGGCAGCCATGGGCATAAGAGACTTCGGTCAGACGGTGACTGAATCTCTTGCATTGAGGCGGCTCCTTTTGCCTCTTAGCTGTGAGCTGGGCACGCCCCGTGGGCTGTCCAGGTCACAGCTGTGGGAGGAGAATGCGTCCATTTTGTTGTAGCTTGCAGCATATGCTGTGGGCTTTATTTTCCCCGTCATCGCACACATTGCTCAGTGCGAGTAATGACAGAAGCTGCCAGGAAGCGAGGGTCTGGGGTGAGTGTCTGCAGCACGGAGCAGTGATCACAAGCTGTACTTAGTATTACAGTCCAGGCAGCGATCACCGCTCACTGCCGACCTGTACAGAGCACAGAAGGGAGATCGTCACACTGCTCTGCCCTGAACAGGATGCAGCACTTCCTGCCAGGCTTGAGGGGTTATTATAGTGTGTGTGTGTGTTTGATTTTTCCCTAACCAGAAAATCCTTCCACGCGTGCTCAGAATGAAAAAAGGATAGGTTGCTGGATTCCTGTGTTTGACGGTCAGCGACGGATCCTGCGCCTATAGGCTTCCATTACAACAGACGACGGGCAGCGCAGGATCCGTCGCTGAGCGATTTTCCAATGTGCAGAATAAACATTCCTCTGAACGTTTTCTCCACACGACGGACCGCTATTTTCCAACGTATCCAGTGCACGACGGATGAAATGGATGGCCATCTGTCACAATCCGTCGCTAAATACAAGTCTATGGGAAAAAAACAGGATCCTGCAGAAAAATTTGCAGGATCCTGTTTTTTCAAAAATCGACATATTTCGACGGGAGGAACAAGACGGAAGTGTGAAAGAGGCTTATCTCCTTCAGCACATATCATGCTGAACAAAAACTTATGGATTTCTAGATCACAGAGAAAAGCAGTCTCCGTGACACATATTTCCCCGCACATATCATGCCAGTGACCGTTTCACAGCGTGCATTTGTGTGAGAGCGTGCATTTGTGTGAGAGCGTGCATGTGTATATCCCAGTTTATGATAAAGCGAGCAGCACCATCTAACAGAGTCCTTGCTGCCTGCCATCCTCGGTGACTGTCTACTTGTCAGTATAAGGCTGCCGTCACACTATCAGTATTTGGTCAGTATTTTACATCAGTATTTGTAAGCCAAAACTAGGAGTGAGTGAAAAATGCAGTGGTGCATATGTTTCTATTATATTTTTCCTCTAATTGTTCAACTTCTGGTTTTGGCTACAAATACTGATGTAAAATACTGACCAAATAATGATAGTGTGACGGCAGCCTAACTCTGCAGTCACCAACAACATGGCTCCGCACTGTGATACGAAATGTCATCCTCTCTTATCCCTTAGCAAACCCCCAGGAGGGGAGGAGAAGAGACATCACACACATGGCAGACTCCGCCCAGATTTTCTGCAATCCTAATCTGAGCTAGTTGTACATTAGGTTTTTGTATCAAATTTCAGTAGCTGCTCCCTGTAGTGTTTAAAAGTGGAAATACCAAACTATTTTTCTAATTATTTTTCAGATTTTACCAAATTATAAACAAATGAAAATAATTTTTTAACAAAATTTAAGTATTAATTCATTACATTTTTTTCAATTGCTGAAAAAAAAAAATATTTTATGGCACTTTCCCTTTAAGGCCAGCATTCAGTTTGGAAGTGACGGTCAGTCTTATGTGGCAATACCTCTGGAATGTTTCAACAGGTCGTATTGATTTTTAGACTTTTTTTTCAAGCTATATTTTATGATAATGGTAAATTTAGGTCGATAAACAAAAACTTACTTATAAAATTATCTCAAGTCTAACACATGTCAGGAAATTAGCTATTTTCAAACCTGTAATGATTATCCCTTTAAGGCCGGCTTCACACTCAGCGTATGAAAATACGGTCCGTATATTACGGCCGTAATACGCTGAAAAGTCCCGAAAATAGTGGTCCGTAGCTCCTCCGTAGGCAGGGTGTGTCAGCGTTTTTTGCGCATGGCATCCTCCGTATGTAATCCGTATGGCATCCGTACTGCGTGGTTTTCTCGCAGGCTTGCAAAACCAACATACCGCAATAGAAGTGATCCATGTGTCCCAAAAAGAAAAAAAAAAATATATATATACTGTATATAATATATAAGCCGGTAATTCAATTACCGGCTTTTTCTTTCTCCTTCCTAAAACCCGACATGATTTGAGACATGGTTTACATACACTAAACCATGTCTTCTCTCCATTTTTTTTTTGCAGATTCCACACTACTGTCAGTAATCTGCAAAATTTGGCCGTTCTAGCTCTTAAAATAAAGGGTTAAATGGCAGAAAAAATTGGCGTGGGCTCCCGCGCAATTTTCTCCGCCAGAGTAGTAAAGCCAGTGACTGAGGGCAGATATTAATAGCCTGGAGAGGGTCCATGGTTATTGGCCCCCCCCTGGCTAAAAACATCTGCCCCCAGCCACCCCAGAAAAGGCACATCTGGAAGATGCGCCTATTCTGGCACTTGGCCACTCTCTTCCCATTCCCGTGTAGCGGTGGGATATGGGGTAATGAAGGGTTAATGCCACCTTGCTATTGTAAGGTGACATTAAGCCTAATTAATAATGGAGAGGCGTCAATTATGACACCTATCCATTATTAATCCAATAGTAGTAAAGGGTTAAATAAAACACAAACACATTATTTAAAATTATTTTAATGAAATAAAAACAATGGTTGTTGGAGTATTTTATTCTACGCCCAATCCAGTCACTGAAGACCCTCATTCTGTAAGTAAAAAAACATAATAAACCAACAATATACTTACCCTCCGCAGATCTGTAACGTCCAACGATGTAAATCCTTCTGAAGGGGTTAAAACATTTTGCAGCAAGGAGTTCCGCTAATGCAGGCTGCGCCTTGCTGCAAAACCCCGGGGAATGAGGCTAAATATAGATCAATGATCTATATTTAGCTTCATTTGCGGTGAGGCGCCCTCTGCTGGCTGTTCATAGATTGTGGGAACTTTCCTAGAAAGCCTGGGAGCTTTCTAGGTAAGTTCCCACAATCTATGAACAGCCAGCAGAGGGCGCCTGGGAGCTTTCTAGGTAAGTTCCCACAATCTATGAACAGCCAGCAGAGGGCGCCTGGGAGCTTTCTAGGTAATATTCTATGTGTACACATTTATTCTACCTATTGGACTGTAAGCTGTCAGTGTGATTTTACTGTACACCGCACTGAATTACCGGCTTATCTCTCTAACAGCGCTGCGTATTTCTCGCAAGTCACCCTGCTTGTCCGTGTGTAATCCGTATTTTTCACGCTTCCATAGACTTTCATTGGCGTATTTCTTGCGCAGTACGGTGACAAACGCAGCATGCTGCGATTTTGTACGGCCGTAGAAAGCCGTATAATACTGATCAGTAAAATACGGCAGATAGGAGCAGGGGCATAGAGAATAATTGTGCCGTATTTTTTGCGAGTTTTACGGACGTAGTTTCTGCGCTCTTACGTCCGTAAAACTCGCAAGTGTGAAGCCGGCCTAATCCAGACAGGCAGTCAAACCACACAAAATAGTTAATTAACGAACATTTCCCTCATGCCTGCTTTACATGAGCACCTGTGTAAAATGCTATTTTATTTTGTTAGGATGTTAGAAGCTTTAAAATTGTAATAGTTTTTCATGGAGATCTACAAAACTTATTTTTTTAGGGACCTATCCAGGTTTGAAGTGACTGGGGGACCTACAGTCATGGCCAAAAGTATTGACACCCCTGCAATTCTGTCAGATAATACTCATTTTCTTCCTGAAAATGATTGCAAACACAAATTCTTTGGTATTATTATCTTCATTTAATTTGTCTTAAATGAAAAAACACAAAAGAGAATTCAGCAAAAAGCAAAACATTGATCATTTGACACAAAACTCCAGAAATGGGCCAGACAAAAGTATTGGCGCCCTCAGCCTAATACTTGGTAGCACAACCTTTAGCCAAAATAACTGCGACCAACCGCTTCCGGTAACCATCAATGAGTTTCTTACAATGCTCTGCTGGAATTTTAGACCATTCTTCTTTGGCAAACTGCTCCAGGTCCCTGATATTTGAAGGGTGCCTTCTCCAAACTGCCATTTTTAGATCTCTCCTCAGGTGTTCTATGGGATTCAGGTCTGGACTCATTGCTGGCCACCTTAGAAGTCTCCAGTGCTTTCTCTCAAACCATTTTCTAGTGATTTTTGAAGTGTGTTTTGGGTCATTGTCCTGCTGGAAGACCCATGACCTCTGAGGGAGACCCAGCTTTCTCACACTGGGCCCTACATTATGCTGCAATATTAGTTGGTAGTCTTCAAACTTCATAATGCCATGCACACGGTCAAGCAGTCCAGTGCCAAAGGCAGCAAAGCAACCCCAAAACATCAGGGAACCTCCGCCATGTTTGACTGTAGGGACCGTGTTCTTTTCTTTGAATGCCTCTCTTTTCTCTCCTGTAAACTCTATGTTGATGCCTTTGCCTAAAAAACTCTACTTTTGTCTCATCTGACCAGAGAACATTCTTCCAAAACGTTTGAGGCTTTTTCAGGTAAGTTTTGGCAAACTCCAGCCTGGCTTTTTTATGTCTCGGGGTAAGAAGTTGGGTCTTCCTGGGTCTCCTACCATACAGTCCCTTTTCATTCAGATGCCAACGGATAATACGGGTTAACACTGTTGTACCCTCGGACTGCAGGGCAGCTTGAACTTGTTTGGATGTTAGTCGAGGTTCTTTATCCAACATCTGCATAATCTTGCGTTAAAATCTCTTGTCAATTTTTCTTTTCCGTCCACATCTAGGGAGGTTAGCCACAGTGCCATGGGCTTTAAACTTCTTGATGACACTGCGCACGGTAGACACAGGAACATTCAGGTCTTTGGAGATGGACTTCTAGCCTTGAGATTGCTCATGCTTCCTCACAATTTGGTTTCTCAAGTCCTCAGACAGTTCTTTGGTCTTCTTTCTTTTCTCCATGCTCAATGTGGTACACACAAGGACACAGGACAGAGGTTGAGTCAACTTTAATCCATGTCAACTGGCTGCAAGTGCGATTTAGTTATTGCCAACACCTGTTAGGTGCCACAGGTAAGTTACAGGTGCTGTTAATTACACAAATTAGAGAAGCATCACATGATTTTTCGAACAGTGCCAATATTTTTGTCAACCCCCTTTTTTATGTTTGGTGTGGAATTATATCCAATTTGGCTTTAGGACAATTCTTTTTGTGTTTTTTTCATTTAAGACAAATTAAGAGAAGATAATAATGCCAAGTAATTTGTGTTTGCAATCATTTTCAGGAAGAAAATGAGTATTATCTGACAGAATTGCAGGGGTGTCAATACTTTTGGCCATGACTGTATATATTGGAAGACGCCCATAAGTGATACCATTTTAAGAACAGCACCCCCTCAACATTCAAAACTGCTGTCAGGCAGGTTATTAACCCTTCAGGTGTTTTTCAGGAATAAATGCAGAGTGGTATGACAGGAGAGAAAAATATTTTTGCCACCTAATGTTTCTAACTTCTGAACAGGCCCCTATAGCTGACAATTTAGGGTCTTTATTTGGCTGTGAATTGCCATGCCAAACATCAGGAGCACATGATCATGATCTCAGGGTACTGATGGGGGTAAGAGGAGCCCCCACGCTGTTAACCCTCAAGATGCCGTAATCACTAATGACAGCAGCATGCAAGGGGCTAAACGTCCATGGTAGATGCCAACACCGATGGTGACTGATGGAGCAAGGTGTCCACATAATGTACATCCGACAGCTGGGGCATCTTCACCCATCAGGGGATGCACATATCTCGGGTCAGTTTTATGTTGTACTGCTGGTCACTAAAAGGTTAAAGATTACTCAACCGGCCCACAGGTAAGAAGTGGCGGCAGTCTGTGCCAGGATGTGGAGAGCGGCCTGCAACATGGTATTATATATACTCACTTTCAAGTCTGTGAAGACAGATAACACATGGGTGTACATATCGGACTGATCGATGACCGCTTGTCCCCGCACGGGTCTTTTCACCATCGCATTACTTCTTCCCTGACTGCTCTCCACAGCCTGCAGGACAAGAATGAATGAATGAATGAATGAATGAATGAATCTTAAACAGATCATTACACACAAAAAATGGCTCTGTATATTCCATATTTACTGAAGCCAGATGTACATGAGAACATGGTCTTTGCTCTCCTTACCAGTGTGTAGCTGTGCTCAGCCTCCAGATATTTCTTATATTCACAATTAAGCTTATCGAAGACTGTAGCAATGACAGGCAGCGACACTCGATCTTTCTCAGATAATACTGAAAAACAAAACCCATTAGCAGAAAGCCCATCTCTGCCAGCTACAATGGCATCTGGCCACAAAGAATAGAGGCGACACTTACTCTGCGAGCAAACTGATAAAATAACAGATTTACAGTCCTTGCGCTGAAGTAGGAAATCCATCAATCGACCTTTGTCAGTGAGCAAGTGGACAATCGGCTGAAGTTTAATGCGCAAGTACCAGAGGTATCCTGTGTATAGAGAACAGGGTAAGTGACATATATGCTCGCCCTGGGAATCTACACTCCCTAGAGGTCACGCAATTCTTAGTGCCAATTCCATCCTTAAGTCATTTCAAGAAAATATGCTTGTTCAAAACCCAAGTGTGCTGGTTACTAAATATCCCACTTCCTAGCTTAAAAGGGCTGTCTGGTCCAAAACAATAAGTCTGCAGTCACTGTGCGCTGTTGGATTTTCTGGTTTCTGAGCCGGACTGGAGGGTATGTGCATGTGTTATACATACTCCCGGCCAGAGCCCGTCTAGAGGGCGTGGCCTCGCTCTAAAGGTTTGTATTGAGAAAGGCCTCACTCCGACTAGAGACGCCACCATCCCGTAGGCGTGGCCAACAAGAGGGCGGAGCTTTGCTCAATACAAGTGCATGGAAGCAAGGCCACCCCCACTGGCCAGGAGTATGCATAACACATACACACCCTACGGTCCAGGGTCTGAAACTGGCAAATCCTTGCAGCGCATAGTGCACTCACTGGGGGGGATTCATAAGTCTGCACTCACACATAGGAACGGTAGACATATCGATTTGGACCGGACAACCCCTTTCTGCCAGCTGTCGGAATTGTACATCAGCTGGCAGTATCCCACGCTTTGAAGTGGGCTCTGGAGTTGAGCCCACCTCAAAGCCGCAACATATCAGCTGTTTTCAACAGCTGACATGTGCCAGCAATGGACGCGAGTGGAATCATAATGGCGGGTCAGTTTTAGCATTTAGTGAACCTAGCAAAAAAGCTAAACAAAAAACAAGTGTGGAATTACACTTTTCTTTGCAATTTCATTGCACTTGGAATTTTTTTTCTTGTTTTCTGTTACTCGACATGGTAAAACCAATGGTAATGTTCAAAAGTACAACCGGTCCCGCAAAAAAATAAGCCCTCGCATGGCTATATTGATGGAAAAATAAGAAAAGTTATGGCTCTGTAACGAAGGGGAGCAAAAAACGAAAACAGCCCCGGGGGTTAAGGTGTTAATAGTCTGGAGTTCAAATTGTCCTAAGAGTGAGTGAATGAATCTGTAATGCAGAGTATCTCAACACTACCGCTAAAAAATCCTGCTGTGGGTTGCTGGTATCTGTGCAAATGGTCCACAATGGGGTGATACTTACAGTAGAGAACTTTCAGTGTAGATTGGAAAGCTGTCTATGGAACTTGAAAAATTAAAAAAAGGTTCAAAGAACAAAAGTAAACCAGTGATCTTACGTGTTATGAAGAAATCATCCTCCTTCCTCAGTGGCCCGATTTTTTTCAAGTTCCATAGACAGCTTTCCAAGCTACAGTGAAAGTTCTCTACACGAAGTATCACTCTGTCCATGCACATGCTATTGTCCAGAAAAATGAAGGCAGCACTCCAGTAGAAAAAATAAAAGTGGTTTATTGGCTCATGTGCGAAGTTTCAGTCCAGAGCGTGGACCTTTCTCAAGCTTGAGAAAGGTCCACACTCTGGACTGAAACTTCGCACATGGGCCAATAAAACACTTTTATTTTTTCTACTGGAGTGCTGCCTTCATTTTTCTGGACAATAGCATGAGGTTTGGTATATACCTGGAAGGATTTTTTGCACCCTTTGTTTTCGTTTGGTGCAGCTTTTTGTTTTCTTTTTCTACCTGTCCATTCACAGATACCAGCAACCCACAGCAGGACTGTCTGCGAGCGTGCCGAGATACTCTGCATTATGGAGTCATTCACTCACTGGTTGGACAATTGGAACTAGTGGGAAGTGGGATATTTAATAACCTGTATACTCGGCTTGTATATTCAGGTGGGACCACAGCATTCAGTGCCATTTTTTGTATCCCTAGTGGCATAGGTTTGGAGGATCCCATGCCACTTATTACAGCACTAGACTTGCAGCGCTGGGGCCCTGGGTTCAGATCCCACCAAGGACAACATCTTCAAGGAATTTGTATGTTCTCCCCGTGTTTGCGTGGATTTCCTCCAGTTTCCTTCCATACTCAAAAGACATACTGATAGGGAATTTAGATTATGACCCCAGTGGGAACAGTGCCGATAACGTCTGTAAAGTGCTGTGGAACTAATGGTGTTATGTAAGTGAGGAAAATAAATATGCAAAATCCAGTCCCACCTTCACTAGCACTGATAATGATGTCCGGCTGAAAAACAATCCAGGAAGAAGAATCTGTTCCAGGGGTTAAGGAGGTGTTCAACAACATGTCCAGAAAAGCCTCCATAATGCCCTAGGCAGGCGTGTAACTGGAAATTCAGGGCTGTAATGCCAAATCTGTTACAGGACCCAACATCTATGAGCCATATATAATACTGGGGTCTTGTTATGTGGGGGCCTTTGGATAACAAACTTTGTACCCCCTATAGCTACTCCCCTGGCAGTAGTCATATTGCTTCTTCTCTACCTAGTGTATTTTTTACCATTTCTTTTCAAATCAACCAAATAACGGAGCCGTAAAAAGCAGTACAATATAGCATGTATTCATGCCGAATGTAAGTCCGCAGGTGCAAAGCAATACCTGCCATGGTAAAAGGATACAGAGTTTACATTGTATGGGGGTCTGTCCCGGCACAGCGGACGGACCTGCAGGAAGATAAGGTATTAGTGCTGTCAGGGCTTAACAAGAACTTTGCTTGGATGTGGGAAAAGTATCACAATGTAGCCACTTCCATATTTCCCTCGACTTTGGCACCCGACCATTGTACCTGTTATGGGTATCTGGTAAGGGTGTATGGAACGAGCAGGAAGCACTGGCTGATGCAATATGACCGATCCATCAAACTCCCCCCGAAGGCGAATGTCAAAGATTACAGATGTCTGAAGAAGTGCAGGAAAGGCACAATTATCCTCAACATCTATCAACTCCATTACTAGGCCAATTACCTAATCCCAATTTACCTCTGTATCTTGGTGATGAACAACAACCAGATTATCAACAACGTTTAGAGCAAATTTTCCAGTTCTGTTCAGTTTCAAGATGTGCATCTTTTTACATGAACCTTCCCTAAGATAGAAAACATTTGCAAATAAGCACATCAAGTGATAAAGGATAATTACGAAAAAAAAAACTTCTGGCTATGCCTTAGGACAGACCCTGTACAAATGCCATTTTAACAGATCCTATTTAAAGGGGATCTGCAGTCACCCGATTTCACAATACAAACTGTAATGGATGATAAAAGAGTCATCTATCTATATAATTGTCTAAGGGTCGCTTCCGTCTGCCACGGATATTCATTGGTCGCGGCCTCTGTCTGTCATGGAATTCCAAGTCGCTGATTGGTCTCGCCAGCTGCCTGCCTTGGCTGCCGCGACCAATCAGCGACGGCCACAGTCCGATTAGTCCCTCCCTACTCCCCTGCAGTCAGTGCCTGGCGCACTCTCCATACTCCCCGCAGTCAGTGCCCGCTCCATACTCCCCTCCAGTCACCGCTCACACAGGGTTAATGCCAGCAGTAACAGACCGCGTTATGCCGCGGGTAACTCACTCTGTTACAGCCGCTATTAACCCTGTGTGACCAAGTTTTTACTATTGATGTTGCCTATACAGCATCAATAGTAAAAAGATCTAAAAACCTGCTATTCTCACCTTCCGTAGTCCGACGATGCACTCGTGCCTGCCACCAGCTTCCGTTCCCAGAGATGCATTGCGAAATTACCCAAAAGACTTAGCGATCTCACGAGACCGCTAAGTGATCTGGGTAATTTCGCAATGCATCCTGGGAACGCAAGATGGCAGCAGCCGCGCGCGCATCGCCAGAAGTTCGCTGAATCTACGATGGATCCCGGCGAGTGAGTATATAACTATTTTTTATTTTAATTTTTTTTTTTTTTTTTTTTACAGGGATATGGTGCCCACACTGCTAAATACTACGTGGGCTGTGTTAGATACTGCGTGGCTCCTATGTACTACCTGGCCAGTGTTAGATACTATGTGGGCTGTGTTCTATACTACATGGCTGCTATATACTACGTGGCTGTGTTCTATACTGCGTGCTATATACTACGTGGCCACTGTTAGATACTATGTGGGCTGTGCTATATATTACGTGGCCAGTGTTACATACTACGTGGGCTGTGTTATATACTGCGTGGCTGCTATATACCGTGTGGGCTGTGTTATTTACTGCGTGGCCTATATTAACGCATCGGGTAATCTACAATATGTATGTATGTATGTATGTATATAGCAGCCACATGGTATATACCACAGGCCACGTAGTACTCCTATATACTACGTGTGACCTGTGCTATATACTATGTGGCTGCTATATACATACATACATATCCTAGAATACCCGATGCGTTAGAATCAGGCCACCATCTAGTCATACATGGTAAGGCAGTCAAAACATAACAAGCCCCATTACAGTGTTTGAAATATCCTTATATATATTCCACTGTCAACCTATACAACAGTAACTGCCTCCACATGATTCAGCCACAAAAAAAAAGTATGAAAAAGTTTTCAATTAGCGCCTAATTGTGACATATGCAGCAAAAAAATCCATAAGAAGGGGGCATGATAGTAAGGAACAGGGATAGGAAACCTTGGGGATGTAAATAAAGATAAATAAGTACTGAACCTTTAAATGACTGGCACCCCTGAAGCGCGTTTCGCGTTTAAGCTTTTTCCAAGGGAGTGTGCGTGTCATGTTGTATCAATAAAAAAATGTTTGCATAAATTTTATGACATAGGCTGTGTTCACGCGTTGCGGTTTTTTTCACGGTTTTTCCCGATAAAAACGCTATAAAACCGCAAAAAAAACACGCATACAATAAGCATCCCATCATTTAGAATGAATTCCGCATGTTTTGTGCACATGATGCGTTTTTTTCCGCAAAAAAAAACACATACCGCTCAAAATCCGGACATGCTCTATCTTTTTGCGTTTTTTTGCGGATTTCCCACTCCAAAATGCATTGGGAAGTGTCCGGAAAAAACCGCGGCAAAACGCGGCAAAGCCGCGGCAAAAACGCATGCGGTTTTCTTGCGGATTTCATGCAGAAAATGTCCGGAATTCTCAGGAATTTTCTGCAAGAAATCCTGAACGTGTGCACATAGCCATATAGATTCCCGTCTATTTTTTTATTTATGTAATGTTTGGAAGTGCCATGGAACTAGGCATGGTATATACTCTTTGAAGTTTGTTATTATATTATGTAGAGCATTATGTCAGTGCTGGACTAATCCATATTGAAATATCAGATAATGATTGAAAAAAAAGGATATTACAGCCATTTCTTAATTGATCTTAAAAGTAGACCAGCTTTAAGATCAAGTCTATTTAATGATATATAGTTGGTATTGTGAAATCTGATGACAAGATCATCTTTAATAGTGTTGAGCCACGTCCCTAGTGTTCGGGTTCGGTTTGTCGAACAGGGACGTGTTCGACGAATTGTTCGTCGAACACCGTCAAACCCCATTGAAACCAATGGCAGGCAAACACAAACACATACAAACACATGGAAAACATAGAAAACACCTTAAAAAGGTGTCCAAAAGCTGACAAAATGCTCAAACTGTGCTCTATACTGTGTGGGCTGTGCTCTATACTATAATAATAATAATAATAATAATAATATTAATAATCTTTATTTTTATATAGCGCTAACATATTCCGCAGCGCTTTACATTTTGCACACATTATCGTTGCTGTCCCCGTTGGGGCTCACAATCTAAATTCCCTATCAATATGTCTTTGGAATGTGGGAGGAAATCGGAGTACCCGGAGGAAACATACAAACTCTTTGCAGATGTTGTCCTTAGTGGGGCTTGAACCCAGGACTCCAGCGCTGCAAGGCTGCAGTGCTATACGCTACGTCGTGGGCTGTGCTATACGCTACGTCCTGGGCTGTGCTATACGCTACGTCCTGGGCTGTGCTATACGCTACGTCGTGGGCTGTGCTATACGCTACGTCGTGGGCTGTATGTTACTTGGCTGTGCTATATTTCTCTGCTGTATCTGTGTATCATGAATCATGGTATGTGTTAAAGAGGGGGGCCCACTGAGACTCTTTCGCCCGGGGCCCTCAAAAACCTGGAGCAGGCCCTGGCTTAACTGATTGGTCACACCCGGCCACGAACAATCAGCGACAGGCGCAGTCCGGCCACGAACTGGCGCGTAATTTGAACAACGCTTCGCTAATTGGTTGTGCCCGGCCGGCCGAATCCTGTGTATAAATTGCATTATTCCGAAAACTTCATAAATAAACTACATACATATTCTAGAATACCCGATGCATTAGAATCGGTGTGTGCGTGTGTATGTATGTATGTATGTATGTATGCATGTATGCGCATATATATATATATATATATATATATATATATATATATATATATATATATATATTATATATTATATATTATATATATATATATATATATATATATATATATATATATATATATATATATATATAACGTGTATGAATAGATTTTACATACTCACACAGATATATATACATACACAGACCCCCTCCACGTCTCCTGGTAGCGCCTCCAGCGTCTGGACACTACGCTGACAGACACAGCAAACCTTCTTGCCACAGCTCAGAATGATGTGCCATCCTGGATGAGCTGCACTACCTGAGCCACTTGTGTGGATTGTAGAGTCCGTCTCATGCTACCATGAGTGTGAAAGCACAACCAACATTCAAAAGTGACCAAACCATCAGCCAGAAAGCATTGGTACCAAGATGTGGTCTGTGGTCCCCACCTGCAGAACCACTCCTTCTCCAACTGCCTTGTAATGTTTTAATTTCCTGTTCTGTCCAGATGTCACCGTATCCCAGAATTCCAAGCGGAGGAAGTTACCCGACCGCCATATTGGGAAACCCAAGTGATGGGTCAATATGGAAACTGCTGTTGGTAACAAACGAACACCTTCGCACCACACATACACACTATACGCCGTACGCAACACTCTCACGCAGCCTCTTGCGCGGTACCACCAGCGGAACACAGTCACGAACACGCCGCCGCTGGGATCAGCCAAATGATTCACTGACTGCCACCATCTTTGTACAGGAGGAGTGCATGCAGAGTTTTAATGTGACCGCCGCCATCTGTCTGCACAAAGATGGCGGTGGTTTGATTTACAGCGCCTGTGTGAATTACACGCAGGTGCAATGAATCATTCGGCTGATCCCGGCGGCAGATGAAGCCGGTCACATTAATGGGGTTTTCCCACAAACGAAAGTTCATTTTAAAAACGGATTGTGTGACCGTGTACGGAGCATACCACATCTCCTGGGCAGGGGAGGAAGCAAAAGATAATACTGACATTACAGCAAGGGATCACAGAGGATTCGTTTTGTGAGGTAAAATATTTCACTGACTGCTTTTAAAAAATATTTTACCTCACAAAATGTATCCTCTACGATCTCCTGCTGTAATGTCAGTATTGTCTTTTGCTTCCTCCCCTGCCCAGGAGCTGTGGTATGTACGGTACACGGTCAGACAAAGAATTTTTAAAATCAACTTTCGTTTGTGAGAAAACCCTTTTAAAAAGCAAATATCAAAGCCAACATGGCTCCTCCTAAAAAGTATGCCAATGACAGGAAAGCAGCAAAGGCACAACGGCGAAGACAACAAAGGGCAAATGAGACTCTTGAAGAGATACACAGCATCGCTGGGACAAAAACAATGCATTTAAGTGTAGGCATCAAGCACAGGAGTCCCCTGATGCAGAAGTCATTAGATTATCAGGATGCCATTAGGCAACAACAGCGCCGCATGCCTGCCCCCATAGTGACAATACCGCCCTCCAGATGCGATAGCATAGGGCCTTTTTTTTTTTTTTCTCCTGTAAGATGGCACCGCCATAAGATGGATTTCATCAACCAAGGTATCATTTTAATCAGTATAACAGTGCCGACCTGACACTGTAGGTTACTGTGCACAATCCTGCTGACTAGTTACCTTTAAAGGGAACCTGTCACCCCCAAAATGGAAGTTGAGCTAAGGCCACCGGCATCAGGGGCTTATCTACAGCATTCCAGAATGCTATAGATAAGCCCGATGCCAGTGGGCTTAAGGTACCGTCACACTTAGCGACGCTGCAGCAATACCGACAACGATCCGGATCGCTGCAGCGTCGCTGTTTGGTCGCTGGAGAGCTGTCACACAGACCGCTCGCCAGCGACCAACGATGCCGGTAACCAGGGTAAACATCGGGTAACTAAGCGCAGGGCCGCGCTTAGTAACCCGATGTTTACCCTGGTTACCATCCTAAAAGTAAAAAAAAAAACAAAAAAAAAACAGTACATACTTACCTACAGCCGTCTGTCCTCCAGCGCTGTGCTCTGCACTCCTCCTGTACTGTCTGTGTGAGCACAGCGGCCGGAAAGCAGAGTGGTGACGTCACCGCTCTGCTTTCAGGCTGACCGACGCTCACAGCCAGTACAGAAGGAGAGCAGAGCACAGCGCTGGAGGACAGACGGCTGTAGGTAAGTATGTACTGTTTGTTTTTTTTTACTTTTAGGATGGTAACCAGGGTAAACATCGGGTTACTAAGCGCGGCCCTGCGCTTAGTTACCCGATGTTTACCCTGGTTACCAGTGAAGACATCGCTGAATCGGTGTCACACATGCCGATTCAGCGATGTCTACGGGGAGTCCAGCGACCAAATAAAGTTCTGGACTTTCTTCCCCGACCAGCGACAGCACAGCAGGGGCCTGATCGCTGCTGCCTGTCACACTGGACGATATCGCTAGCGAGGACGTTGCAACATCACGGATCGCTAGCGATATCGTCTAGTGTGACGGTACCTTTAGCTCAACTTCCATTTTGGGGGTGACAGGTTTCCTTTAAAAAGACTTGGACAGCATAAAAGGGTGTTCAAACAAAAGCACAGGCGCACCCTTGGCGTGACCACACATCGCCATCCCTTCTTGACTGACAGCTGTGGCTTTAAAGAGCCAAAGGGCCAAGATAGATGAAAAGCAAATAGGTTGGAATGTGCACTGAACTGCTCCGGCCACCTTTCAGGGAACACCGCACTCCTGTGCCTAAAGACTGTTTATTATAGAGCTGTATTTTCGCTTCTGCTGCTTATCGCTGAATAGGCTGCAAAACTTGCTGAAAGTCACAACCCTAACAGGTTAGCAGAGCCCCTTTAACACTGCAGAACAATAGGTTTTCAACACAAAAGACTGAGGTCCTGTTACTGTGGGATGTAAAGGCTTCCTGACCAGCAATTTACGTGAATACGCTGGGTCCATCTATCTATAATGAGAGATTTTAGCCATGAAGCCAGAGATAATGTGAATGCATGTCTGGGCTATTATAAATTATCAGTACAAGATTAAGTACATGGCCTCACAGTACCTGACAATACCAAAAGTTGGAAACACCCAGAGTGAAGATAAGCTACAAGAGGAGAATAGAAACAATATACAAGATGGTTACAGTAATTACCGAGGTAGATGGTAGAGGACGACCTCAGCCCCTGGACTACTGGAGGCTTTTGCATGATGTCTTAGGAACAGAACATAAAGCTGTCCATATCTGGAAATATAGAAAAAACAACCCAAATCATCAATACACACACGATCCAAATACAGAAAGCAATAAGGTCACTGTACGATCCGGCCCCTGATCCTGCACTCACAAGACAACAAAATCTATAGTCAATGAATGGGCATTTTTCAATTCAACGCAGAAAGCCTATACAGAAAGGAGGGGACCTGTCATCAAAATATGGTATACTATTTAGGACAGTATACATTTACCAAGTCAGACACTGATAAAGAGAACAAGGGAGCCACAGTTATTGCAATGGAGCCTCACACCGTCAATTTGGATGAGGGTGGTCCTGCAGTTCCAACTGAGACGAGGAGGTGGTGGGGGATGGGGGGGTAATGTTCACCAATTACACACACACCGAATACTCAGAATTAGAGCGCAGTCAGACAACTATATAAAAATCAGAATATAGTGCACGGAGTGGCTGGTAGCTCTGCCAACCAGAGTGTTACAGCTAAATGTACAGTATATCTATGGAGCTGTCACGCTTGGGTTGGAGAGCCACTGGCCAGTCCATCCACAGCGTTCCCATCTCAATCAGATTTATACGGCAGTCTGACTGAGTCCTAAGGCTCAGGAAAACTTCAAATGATTAAATAAAGTGATAAAGGGGTTGTCTCATTCAGATCGATAAGTCTGCAGTCACTCTGTGTGACTGCAGACTTAGGAATTCCCCACAGCGCGCACTGTGGTTTCTGAGCCGGGATCAGAGGGTACATATGAGTTATGCATGCTCCTGGTCAGAGCCTGTTAAGCGGGCGAGGCCTCACTCCATACACTTGTATTAACCCCTTCCCGCCGCGGCCCTTTTTCGTTTTTGTGTTTTCGCTTTTCGCTCCCCTCCTTCCCAGAGCCATAACATTTTTTATTTTTCCGTCAATATGGTCATGTGAGGGCTTATTTTTTTGCGGGATGAGTTGTACTTTTGAATGACATCATTGGTTTTAGCATGTCGTGTACTAGAAAACGGGAAAAAAAATCCAAGTGCGGTGAAATTGCAAAAAAAGTGCAATCCCACACTTGTTTTTTGTTTGGCTTTTTTGCTAGGTTCACTAAATGCTAAAAGTGACCTGATATTATGATTCTCCATTATGAGTTCATAGACACCTAACATGTCTAGATTATTTTTTTATCTAAGTGGTGAAAAAACATTCAAAACTTTGCTATAAAAAAAAAAAAAAAGCGCCATTTTCAGATACCCGTAGCGTCTCCAATTTTCGTGATCTGGGGTCGGGTGAGGGTTTTTGTGCAGATACGTTCTTTTGATCGCCCGTTATTGCATTTTAATGCAATGTCGCGGGGACCAAAAAAAAAGTAATTCTGGAGTTTTGAATTTTTTTCTCGCTACGCCGTTTAGCAATCAGGTTAATGCTTTTTTTTTTTTTTATTGATAGATCGGGCGATTGTGAACGCAGCGATACCAAAGATGTGTTGGTTTGATTTTTTTTTATTATTGTTTTATTTTGGATGGGGCGAATTAAACTTTGAATTTTTTTTTTTTTTTTTCCTTATTTTTAAAAACTTTTTTTTTTCCCGCTATGGGCGCCGACCACAGGGGGCGCTCACAGCAGGCCAGCATCAGTAACCATAGAGGTCTCAAGGACCTCTATTGTTACCATCCTGATGCATCGCCGACCCCGATCATGTGACGGGGGTCAGCGATGCGCTCATTTCCGGCATCTGTAGTTAAATACCGCTGTCAGCGTTTGACAGCAGCATTTAACAAGTTAATAGCGGCGGGTGCATCGTGATTTAACCCGCCGCTATTGCGCGCACATGTCAGCCCACTAGACGGGCTCTGCCTAGGAGTATAACGCATACATACACGACTCAGAAATAGGCAAATCCCTCAGTGCAATGTGCTGGGGGGAGGATTTATAAGTCTGCGGTCATAGAGAGTAACTGCAGTCTTATCGATTTTAGACCTCTTTAATAACGATTGCCTGCCCCTGTCTTATCTAGTCCTTGTCAGAAATAATAGTATGGATGAACAACGCTTTGGTAAGAAGGCTAAAAACCAGAGGCCGACAAAGAAAGCATGGAGACCTCTCCGATCTGATCAGCTTGTAATTTTGATACTTCATCATTTACTTGACACTTACATAGTTGCCATTGCTATATCTCTCTCAGAAATCTTCGCCACCTTTGCAGCCGATGCCGGCAGTTCTATTTCAAACTTTGTCATTTTTGACATTGTTCCACTCTGAGAAAAACAGAGAAAATGCAATTATTTCACAAGGGAGTTATTACACTGTATGGCTGGTACATTCAGAACTCATTACACTAAACTGAAAGGATGAAGGTATCAGAGGGAAGTTTTCACATCAGGTTTGCTGCACTGTGGTTATTTGTGCCAAACTGATCAAAATGTTGTACGTTGTTTGATAAATTTGGCATACTTTTTAGATCTACTTTCTGCCTACATCGGTTTTTCCACTATTTAAAAAGTCACAAATCAAAAAAGTCTGGATAAATTTGGCATACTTTTTAGATCTACTTTCTGCCTACATCGGTTTTTCCACTATTGAAAAAGTCACAAATCAAAAAAGTCTGGATAAAACCTTATTTTTATAGCTCACCACACCGAGAGCAAATCCAACTTTGAAAAATGGTAAGAGCGGCATAAATAGAGTCACAAATTTACGAATAAAAAAGGAGCGACTGAATTCGCATTTTTATTATCATTTTTTTTTTTTTAAAGGGAACCTGTCACCCCGAAAATCGCGGGTGAGGTAATCCCACCGGCATCAGGGGCTTATCTGCAGCATTCTGTAATGCTGTAGATAAGCCCCCGATGTTACCTGAAAAAGGAGAAAAAGACGTTAGATTATACTCACCCAGGGGCGGTCCCGCTGCTGGTCTGGTCAGATGGGCGTCTCCGGTCCGCTGCGGCGCCTCCTATCTTCTTTCCATGACGTCCTCTTCTGATCTTCGGCCACGGCTCCGGCGCAGGCGTACTTTGCTCTGCCCTGTTGAGGGCAGACAAAGTACTGCAGTGCGCAGGCGCCGAGCCTCTGACCTTTCCGGCGCCTGCGCACTGCTGTACTATCCTCTGCCCTCAACAGGGCAGAGCAAAGTACGCCTGCGCCGGAGCCGTGGCTGAAGATCAGAAGAGGACGTCATGGAAAGAAGATGGGAGGCGACGCAGCGGACCGGAGACGCCCATCTGACCAGACCAGCAGCGGGACCGCCCCTGGGTGAGTATAATCTAACGTCTTTTTCTCCTTTTTCAGGTAACATCGGGGGCTTATCTACAGCATTATAGAATGCTGCAGATAAGCCCCTGATGCCGGTGGGATTACCTCACCCCCGATTTTCGGGGTGACAGGTTCCCTTTAAATGGCAAGAAATAGGTGCAAAACCCTTGATACATTCTGTAATGCTGCTGCAGTGCAGCATAGCACAACCTCCACCAGGAGATGCTGGTGAGGAAAGAGGTTGCACAAACAGCGTAACACCACTGAGCAGCAGCACAAGCGCCACCTGGTGGCGAAAGAGTGGTCAGATGGGCCGAGTCAGGAACAGTCAGGGCAAGAAGTACCAGAGGTCACAGCAATGCACGTGGTCAAATACAAGGCAGAAGTCAGAGCCAGACGGGAGCGGAGATTAGAGATGAGAGACAGTCAAACAGGTCAGAAGACAAGCCGGGTAACACACCAAGAGGTCCAATAACAGGGAGCAAATACCAAGACAAGCGGGGTGGCAGGAAAGGGAAGTCAAGAGAACAGAGTAAACAGGCAGATGACAAAAACACGTTATCAAGGGGTCAGTTGCTGTAGCCTGGGAGCATGAACCATCACTGGCATTGGTCTGCAGGCACAGCAGACCGAAATAGCCACACCGAACCCAAAATAAGGCAGAGGTTAACCCCAGCATGACCAGACCAGGGAGAGAACAACATGAAACAAACTCCGGCCTGGATCATGACATTAACACTCTCCCTATGGGGGCCACTGGACCCCCAGGTTTACATGGATAACGAGCGTGAAAGGCCCCGGACCAAACGTATCGGCACCCACGACCGGCCCTCAGGACCGTAACCTTTCCAATGGACCAAATACTGAAGAGAACGGCAGAAAATGCGAGAATCCACTACCCGTTCCACCTCATACTTGGTCTGGCCATCTACCACAACAGGTGGCAGGTGCAAGGGAGATTCCCCTGAGGAAGACACGGACTGCTTTCGAAGCGTCTTATGGAACACATTGGGGATCCGCAACGATGAAGGCAGGCAAAAGGCCACAGGATTAACCACCTCTAAAATTTCCTAAGGACCAATAAACTTGGGCCCCACCTTAGCCAAAGGAATCCTCAACCTTATATTCTGGGTGGATAACCATAGCTTATCCCCCACCAGGAAATCCGGCCACACCGAACGTCATTTATCAGCAAAAACTTTGTACTTGACCTGAGCCTCCCCAATGTTTTTCTGAATCTCCCTCCAGACCTCCCCGAATCCGCCCCTGGACACCCCGAATCCAGCCAGGAAAACTCACCAGGGTGAAACCTGTAGTTGCAGTAGAACAGGAAAGTACCAGTGGATTGATTGACACGATTATTTAAAGCAAATTCTGCTATGGGTACCGAAGAGCACCAATCATCCTGTCTAGACGCGTCAAGACACTGAAATATCTGCTCCAAAGACTGATTGGTCCTTTCAATCTGACCGTTTGTCTCGGGATGATAGGCTGACAAAAAGGTCAGACTGATACCCAACCTTTTACAAAAAGCCCTCCAGAATTTCTATACAAATTGCACCCCTCTATCAGACACCACACAGACAGGCACACCATGCCAACGGACCACATGTCAATGAATAGTTTTGATAGAGTGTCAGCATTAGGAAGACCCATCAATTGTACAAAATGCCCCTGTTTACTGAACCTTTCCACAACTACCCAGATCACGGTTTTGCCATTAGAGGGGAGGAAGGGGGGGTGGAAGATCAGTGATCAAATCCATGGACAGATGAGTCCACGGTCTATCTGGAATTGGCAAAGGCACCAATTTCCCAGGCCGGCTGGTTTTTGCGGGGGCACAAGTTTTGCATGAGGACATAAACCCAGTGACGTCTGTCAGAAGCCAACGAGGGCCACCAAAACAACCTAGCGATGGCTTTATGCATGGCCGAGATTCCAGGATGCCCACTCAGAGCCGAGTCAAGGAACTCCCGAGGCACCCTTAACCAATACTGGACAGGCACGAAGAACCTATTAGGTACAAACGGAGGAGAAAGAGATTGAGCCTCACGAATCTCCCACTCCAATGCCGAGGAAACCGCAGCCAACACCACTCTGCGCTAAAGAATGGAGGAAGGAGGTTCAGCAAGTGAAATTGGATCTAGTCTGCGAGATAAGGAATCAGCCTTCATATTCTTGGACCCCGGCCTGAAAGTGATTGAAAACTGAAAATCGAGAAGAAAAAAAAAAGAAAAAAAAGTGATCACCTCGCCTGTCTCAGCGTTAAACGTTTGGCGGACTCTATGTAAGACAGGTTTTTCTGATCCATAATGACAGTGATATGATGGACAGCCCCCTCCAAAAAAATGCCTCCATTCTTCGAACGCCAATTTAATGGCCAATAACTCCCGGTTACCCACATCATAATTCCTTTTTGCAGAGGAAACATTTTCCGAAAATAAGTCTCAAATTATTTAACCTGGGACAATACCGCTCACACTCCCAGAAGACAAGCCGGGTCACATACCAAGAGGTCCAAGAACAGGGAGCAAATACCAAGACAAGTGGGGTGGCAGGAAAGGGAAGTCACAGGAACAGAGTAAATGGGCAGAGGACAAAAACACGGTATCAAGGGGTCAGTTGCTCTAGCCTGGGAGCATGAACTATCACAGACATTGGTCTGCAGGCACAGCAGACCGAAATAGCCACACCGAACCCAAAGCGAGGAAGAGACGGTTAACCCCAGCATGACCAGACTGGGGAGAATAAGATGAAACAAACCCTGGCCTGGATCATGACACATTCGCCTCTGAATGTTAAAAAACTGTTATATTCAGAGTCTGCTCCAAGTAGCACATGCTGGATGTGTTGCATACCATGGACTCAATAACTGGTATCAGTTGGCCAGATGTGCCCTTTACGAAGGCTATCAGAGATATACTCCTTCATAGCAGCCTGCTCAGGGCCAGAGAGATTGTACAGATGGGCATCAATCAACGGTTTAACCACTTAAAGGGGTATTTTCAAATTATAAAAGTTGTCAAAGTAATAATATAAAAAAAAAATAAAAAAAAAAAACCTTTACAATTAACACATTTCTATGAAGCACTGTTCTCTTGATATTTCATTTCTTCTATTTCATAGTATACAGTGATCCAACGGGTAACGTTTCTCCTTGTGGAGAGTGACATTCCAAGCCTGACATTCCAATGTGAGGAGAATTTTAAGCCTTGCAATGCTCCTCTGGGAAGCATGCAAGTATGCAAACTGCCTCTTCAGAAATGAAGAGGCCTAGAACTCTACTGTAGTGTGACCTACTGGAAGTAGCAATCCTAAAAGTCATTATCAACCCTGTAACGAGCCTTTTCACATGACTTCAGATAAAAGCCAAACCAGAATCTCAATTCGCAGACACACTTTTAGGGTGCTGCCCCTCATCAGAGCAAAGTGTGATCTGGTTTGGCTGGGTGAAAGGCTTCTGACCGGGATCCAAGGGGTAACATTTATCCTTGTATGTCACTCACCACAAGGATGAAGACAGGAATAATTTATTGGATATCTCTCGTACTGCTATGTATGGAAGACGTCAAATCTCAGCGATTTATTCAAAACATGTAGTTTTCATTCTATTCAATGTGTTTCAAGGTGTCAAGCACCTCTTCCTCAGGAAATGACTGGCCACAAGGAGAAATATTACCACTTGGATCCCTTTCAGATGCCTCTCACCCAGCCAAACCAGATCTCACACTTTGCAATAATGAGGGGGAGACACACCCCTGGGAGCGTGCATCCTGGACCGTGCACAGCAACTCCCGCCCTGGGAGCGTGCATCCTGGACCGTGCACAGCAACTCCCGCCCTGGGAGCGTGCATCCTGGACCGTGCACAGCAACTCCCGCCCTGGGAGCGTGCATCCTGGACCGTGCACAGCAACTCCCGCCCTGGGAGCGTGCATCCTGGACCGTGCACAGCAACTCCCGCCCTGGGAGCGTGCATCCTGGACCGTGCACAGCAACTCCCGCCCTGGGAGCGTGCATCCTGGACCGTGCACAGCAACTCCCGCCCTGGGAGCGTGCATCCTGGACCGTGCACAGCAACTCCCGCCCTGGGAGCGTGCATCCTGGACCGTGCACAGCAACTCCCGCCCTGGGAGCGTGCATCCTGGACCGTGCACAGCAACTCCCGCCCTGGGAGCGTGCATCCTGGACCGTGCACAGCAACTCCCGCCCTGGGAGCGTGCATCCTGGACCGTGCACAGCAACTCCTGTTCTTTGCAGGCTCTCTAGCTGCTCAAACACCAGTAAAATTAAGAGGAAGAAGGGAAGAGTGAGTCCTCCTTTCAGAATGAGGAGTCAATCTTCAGGGTTCATGCCTGCTGACCTATGCTGGTCCCAGGCTTCCCCCTCTTTATCTGCAGATCATAGTCTTGTCACTTCCTTTCACACCCTTCCTGTCACTTTTTCCAAGACTCTTCCCTCCCCCTTTAGCTACAGAGGGAGCCCTACACCTCACCTCTACTCCCTCCCCCACTCATTTGCAAGTCTAAAGAAGGAGAGACAAGATCACATCAGATCAACACAAAAGCAGAGAGATCAGATCTTGTGGTGATTGGAGTATGAAAACAGATGTTCATCAAGCAAAACATTGTTGATGAATGCCGTTTATATCTGGGAAACAGGAGGAGTTGTGGTATCCACACTTATGCCTTGTTTTCAATCTCTCTGTCCTAGCTCCAATGCTTAAGATATAAACAAAACTGATACATCAGCATCAGTAGCGCATATGTTCAGCGATAGCACTCTGTGGTTGATCTAAAGTGTCAGTCAAAAAGGAGCGCCTGCCGCCAGCAACCCAAAAGTGGGAGAGCCTTTAGAGCAGTGCCCTCCTCAAAAGCAAACTTAACATCCCCTTAAATGCTGCCGTCAAGCATGATGGCAGCACTCAAAATGACTACAACATGGTGGACGTCAGTATTAATGGCCTTCAGCAATGCAATGGCGGGGTGCCAAATGTTTGCCATGGCAGAGGAGGGCCTACTGAAGAGAACATCACAATAGACTGCAATAATAAAGTGGAGTGCGGTATGGGCAGCTCAATGGGGGACCAGGCATAAGGGGAAATCACATGCTGCCTATAACACACCCTGTGGATCTCAAGATGTCAATTACATAAAGCTATATGCTTATTACAATTAACCCCTTTTCTACATGAGGACAAGAAAATAACTGGGTTCAAGTATAAGCTCTTGATCAGAGAGATTAAAAGGAGTAATGTGCCTTTCTTTATCTTATAACATGCATCAGTAACATTTGTAATAAAAGGCAAAAATATGTAACCATGTTCTCTACTGTCACCGAGCCAAAAGCAGAAAGCATATGTGGGGAAGAAAACAAAAACCACCAGCCTGGGATATGACTAACATCTGTATAGGAAGCTCCAGAAGAGACCTCCTTGCTATGGACCATTTATGAATGGAGTCTTTCAGGTCAGCTTTCATAGACCAGGAAAGACCAGAGGATCCCGGCTCACCCTGAAATGGAACGGTTGCAGCACGTTGCAGAGGTTAGCAGTAGACAGCAGGATCACACAGCTCTCCGGACAATACATGTACCAGTTCACATTGATACTCTGACTCTTCAGCAGCTTCAGGGAACGCTTCTCCGCCAGTACCTGAAACAAACCATTGCAGTAGCAGTGACATAGGAACAATAGAGGATCTAGTAAGGCTTTCGAAAACATTTTTTGGGGACGATTTTTATTTTCTTTTTAAACTCACCTGAAACTAAATATCCACCCATGTAAAATGACAGAGGAGAACTAGAATTTAGGGTGGTTTCCCAGGCTTTTATTTGCATAGTGTCAGCCTCCTAGTGGCAGCAGCATACACCCATGGTTCCTGTGTCCCCCAATGAGAGGCGATAAAGAAAATGACAGAGGAGAACTAGAATTTAGGGTGGTTTCCCAGGCTTCATATACTGATGAGCCATACTTGGGATAAGTCATTAATATCAGAATGTGGGGGGCCTGACACCCCCCAATGCTCAGCTGTAACCAGGTATAATGAATAGTCAGGGCTATTCATTTTAAATGGAGTCTGTCACCAGGTTTTTGCTAATTAATCTGAGAAATTAATCTGAGAGCAGAATGATGTAGGGGCCAAGACTATCTGCTGTCATTTTGATATAATCCCTGTTTTCTCTGCTGCAGATCTAGCAGTGCTCAAATAGTGAGCCCTGTATAACCTTCGCCCCCAGACCGGCAGCTTCCCCTGTACACGGTGTATTGTCAGAAAGCTGATAATCAGTGGTGGAGGCATGGTTACACAGAGCAGAAGACTAGGAGGCAGGAGACGCCTAATCCTGTAGTGATAATCTCCAGCTGATAAAACATTGAGTTTATTGAAATAGCAACACACAGAAAGTGTCTGGAATCAGGATCTTAACCCCTACATTATGCTGCTCTTGGATTGTAAAAACCTGCTGACAGATTCCCTTTACTGAGACCTCGGAATGGACACTACAGTGAATGGAGCTCTGCGATGTTGCTCCATTCATCATTAGAAAAGGCTGCTGTTGGTTGAAAACAGTTGATCGGTGGACTGTTGGTAGCAAATTAGCAGTATGCTAAACCTAGCAAGCCCCATTAAAAAGATAATTATCTTTTTTTTTTTAAGAAAAAAAAAAATTTTTAAAAGAATTTACAAAATCTGGTCCAATTTCTGCCAAGATGCAGGATTTAAATGGTTATTACAGTATCACGCTACCTGAAAAGAAGCAGTCTAATATGTCACTACTGGATGAGCGGCACAGCAGCCATACCTGATAGAACTCAATCCCTTGGTCGGTTATGAACACTATTTCTGTAGCGCTTGTCCAGCAGAAGCCCAGAATCCTTGCATTTTTGGTCTAAAGAAAGAGAATATAATATATACTTTATATAAATCATTTTGCATTGCTCACTTAATATGAAGTGTAACCCTCTCACTGCCGTCTATTGTCCGTTGCACAGCCTGCTGACGCTGGACTATGAGATGGAGAAAATGCAGCAACAGAAAAGAGATAGTGAGCCCATCTACATCCAGTAGAAGCAACACCATAATGTCAGCCCCTGAATACTGGGTTGTTGTTTTTTTCACTTTCATTTTTCATCACCAGTCTGATTAACATAGCTGTAAAAGTGTTTTTTTTTGCTTCTATTTTCTTCAGGGGTTGTCCACTACTTTCAATTAACCCCCCCAATGTATCCCTTCTCATCCCCAGGGCCCTTGATGAACTTTGTAAATACCTTGTGTTGTCAATACTGCCTGTGAGCGGCACTATGCCTGCAGTTGAGTCCAGGTCACGTGATCGCCAGGCTGCAGCCGCCGCTAATATTCGCCAATGTCACGTCAATTTCCAGACTCAGGAAATTGACGTGACATCATCAGCAGGCGTGACCAGCCTCCACAGACAGCGGTCACTCAACAATAGTGTGTGTGTGTGTGTGTGTGTGTGTGTGGTCCGATGGGACTACAGGTCCCATCCAGCTATGCTTGCTAGTGTGACAGTGACTGACACATTAGCCAATGATGGGACAGTAGTAGTCCCATCATCCGGTTAATGTGTTGAATGTGGGGAAAAAAAAAAACCCAAAAAAATAAATAAAAACACACACATACACTCATATTCAGTACATACTCATCAATCACCTTGATCCCAAAGCCATCGATCACCTGTAAAAAATATTAAAATAAACAAACAATATACTCCCTGATCCGCAGTAATCCATGTAATAACGAGTGTCCCACGACGATCTCCCGCTGATGCGACCGCTCTCCAGGGGCTCCGGTGATACAATGACAGAAGGTATCCTTCCGCACTGTATCCCTCCGCCGCTGTGAGTACAGTATAGTTCATACTCTCACTTGCAGCACTGCTGTGTGGGAAAATGAACTACAGTAACCTCTTCAGTGATGCACTGCAGGAGCCATTGCCTATAGAGCGGTGACTTCACCCGATGTCACTGTTCTATAGGGGAGATAGTCGTGGGACACTCGGTATTAATTGGACTGCGTCGAACAGGGAGTATAAGGTTGGTTTATTATTTTTTGCAGGCGATCGAGGGCGTCGCAGGAATTAGGCGTGCTTGTAAGTATGGTGAAATTAAGAATATAGCATTCTGGAATGCTGTAGATAAGCCCTAATGTATTCTGAAAGATGAGAAAAAGAGGTTAGATTATACTCACCCGGAGCAGTCCCGCTGCGGTCTGGTCCGATGGGTGTCGCGGTCCGGTCCAGCACCTCCCATCTTCTTACGATGACGTCCTCTTCTGGTCTTCACACTGCGGCTCCGGCGCAGGCGTACTTTGTCTGCTCTGCTGAGGGCAGAGCAAAGTACTGCAGTGCGCAGGTGCCGGGAAAGGTCAGAGAGGCCTGGCGCCTGCGCACTGCAGTACTTTGCTCTGCCTGCCCTCAACAGGGCAGAGAAAGTACACCTGCGCCAGAGCTGCAGCGTGAAGACAAGAAGAGGACGTCATCGTAAGAAGATGGGAGGCCCCGGACCGGACCGCGACACCCATCGGATTGGACCGACCGCGTGAGCATAATCTAACCTCTTTTTCTCATCTTTCAGGTTACATCGGGGGCTTATCTACAGCATTACACAATGCTGTAGATAAGCCCCTGATGCCGGTGGGCTTAGCTCACCTTCGATTTTGGGGGTGACAGGTTCCCTTTAAAATACTTTTTTTTGGCTGTCTTTTTTTTTTTTTTTTTAACTCTTTCACTACTATAGGATTAATAATGGATAGGTGTCTTATTGACGCCTCTCCATTATTAAAGGGGCTTAATGATACCTTACAATAGCAAGGTGACCTTAACCCCTAATTACCCTATATCCCACTGCTACACAGGAGTGGGAAGAGAGGGGCTAAGTGCCAGAATTGGCACATCTTAGAGATGTGCCATTTCTGGGGCAGCTGAGGGCTGGTGTTGCTCATTTGTAGCAATATGAATATCAGCCCGCAGCTGTCTGCATAGCCTTTCTGGCTATAAAATATAGGGGGACCCCACGTCTTTTTTGGGGGGGTCCCCCTATTTTAATAGTCAGTAAAGGCTATGCAGACAGCTGCGGGCTGATATTCATAACCTGGGAAGGGGCCATGGGTATTAACCCATCCGTAGGCTACAAATATTGGCCCCCGGCCGTCAGCTTTCCTCCTCTGGCGCAGAAAATTGCACGGGAGCCCACGCCATTTTTTTTTTTTAAACTGAAACATATTGTTCATTAAGAAACATGGATATGGATATATCTATAGATAGATATATCTCTGTATGTATCTGTCTATCGATCTGTCCCGTATCGATCTGTCTATCAATGTATCGATCTGTCTATCGATCTGTGTGTAATGGAGTGTGGGTTGGACAAATGTAAAAGAGGAGGTTGGACAGAAATGACATCACAGATTGAAGATAGAGGAGGGAGGGGTTTGGGTGTGTTTTGGAGTGGGTGTGCTAGGTCCTGGCTTCCAGGCCAGTGCAATGCATCATGGAACTTGTAGTTTTAGACCACAATAAGTCAGGAGAAAGGAAGTTGTCAATTAACCCCATGAGAGCTGGATCCAGCACGGAGGATGTGCTGCTACAGCATGAGAAAACATAATATTGCTAAAATAAACACAGTGGACGTTTTGAGTGGCATATAATAGCAAGATTTATGAAAAAAAAAAGTTATAGTAGTGGGCAACTTCTTTAATGCTGTACTTACAATCGTGCCCAGAACTTGAGACTAGCACATATATTGGTTTTCACAACTCTTGCTGCTTCAGAAGCCAGGAAATGAGGTCATGTCTTTAAAGGGTTAATGTAGACAAGTTGAAAGGCTAGAATTTAATTTCAACCTAAAATTTAAAGTCGCTAGGCTTACCTTACATTCTTGGGAATATTCCAACTGTGAATAATCTTGAATTAAGTTGATAAAATCCTGTGAATGAGAGCATACAGAAAAAAAAAAATAGTTTACATTTTTTGAACGCAATGTTATCTGTATTGTTATCAGTATGAAAGCTGTCTGGCATCCAGTTTTATAAATCAGCAGTTAGAAAACTTTTCTAGACCAAACAATCTCCATAGATGTTAAAAAAGTGCAGTGCATCTGTAAATAACCAGATGCTACCCATATGATCTGTATGGGATCTATTTTTTTGCACATCCATAGCCTTGGATAGGCCAGCCTCAACTGACGTACAGAAGAGACTCGTGTCTGCTGCAAATTTTTTCAAGCGCATATTTGCTGAAAAAGAAAAATCATGTGAACAGCCTACTTGAATAATATCAACCCAAATGCCGTCAGCTTTTTGGGGAGAACTCGGACCGAAATTTTAGTTGACTAAACATAACCCAAATGTGACAAAAAACTGACAGAGATCATGTAGGAAAAATACATATATTTCAAAGAAATTGACACTTTCAGGATTTAATCACACAAAGACATATGTGCAATCTGTGTCAAATAAACTTGGCACTCAGACGAAGAATTGATTTTGAGAATGAAGTTCCTTTTATTTTAATCAGCAGAACATTTTCGGTCCAACTATGGACCTTCATTAGAACTGAATAACTGGATATGGAACCCCGGTAATGAAGCGCCTGTGTCTGCGAGCTGCATCACGAGGGAGAAACCAATCTGTGTCTGAGGAAACACACCAAGTGTGACCATGCAAATAAGGGGACAGATAAGCATCCTGGCAGAATGTGGGCACGTGTAGCCACCATTCTGCAGAGTAGTGGCAGTCCTAACGCCCCAATACATATATAGGACTACAAAATGGATGACTGACCCAACCCATTCAATACGCTTACCACTGGCATGTCACCCACTGACAATAACATAAAAAACAAACAAACCTATACTTGCGGTTTTTAGTAATTTTGTGGTAACCAACCATATCTGCTTTACTTTCCCGTACAGTAAAAATGGTATAGTGATTTATACCACCTAGATGTTGACAAAGGACACAATGGAGGCCTGTGGGGTCAGTGTATGAGCTTGCTGTATTGCCTGTTAAAGTTTCAGCCCTAGAGAGCCGAAAACAATAGTAATTCCCTATACAATGCCAACATTAGACAGAATCTATCCATGAAAGGACGAGATCTTCTTCTCTGATGTGCTGCATTCCAGCATGTAACTTCAGTGGCCGACATTTGGGGGGCAAATCACAGGATATAGTGAAATATGAGGACTGTCTGAAGTCAATTCTAGCAAGTCTGATAAACTAAAGGTCACACTCACCACAGTCTTATTTGTCCTTTGTACGGCCAGAATTTTGTTTCCCAGAGAAAATTTGATGCATTTCACCTCTCCCTTGTCTTCCATCCTGTAGGAAGAAAAAAAAAAAAAAAACACAAAACAAACATTGCTCATAAATTGAGAATTTCCAAAAGTAAAGAATACGTATTAAAAATAGTACAAAGTGATTATAGCACAGGATGCATGGAAAGCCGTACACTGACTTATGACGTCTAGGCCATGGTATGTGCACACGTTGCAGATTTTTGTGTGGATTTCATCCTTTTTTTTTAACCCCTGCAGATTTCTATTATGGAGTAGTTGCAGAAACTCAGCAGTTCTGCACAAAGACTTGACATGCTCCTTTTTTGAATCTGCCGCGTTTTACGTGCAGATTTTTCTGCATCCTTAGCACAGCACTTTTTTTTGCCATCGATTTACATTGTACTGTAAATCACTGGCAGATCTGCAGTGTTTCTGCGTGGAAAAAAGCTGCAGATCTGCAGGAAATCCGCAACGTGTGCACATAGCCTTATTGCCCATGTAAACTGCAACGATTGAGCCCTTGGATCTTTTTTTTGGCTTTGAAATGTCCAAATACACTGGGATGATGTTGCTAATTGCTATTTTGCACTGAAATTTCCTTGCAGTGCTGCCTCCCTACCAGGAACACCCCAAACACATCAAAAACAATGGGGCAGGAAAAATATAAAACACTATATTCAAGAGAACATTGACATTTATACCAGGTGGCAGGTCCTTAGAGCTTAAAAAAAAAAAAAAAAAAAAAAATTGTCACAAGTACAGAATAACTAAATAACCCCCCCTGACCTCCTGAATCCCTTCTGCTCCAGCAGTTACCTCCATGCCTGCAGTGATGATGCCCCATCCATCATCCACAGAGTGCTGCAGCCAATCACTGGCTGCAGTGGTCATGTGCTGAACATGCACACATCATTGCTGAGGCCAGTGATTAGCCACACTGGTCATGTGAATTATGTTTGACACTTGATCAAGTAGGCAGGGACTGATCAGGTAAGGAATAGTTATTTCTATATCTTACTCACTTGGCTCAGTTTTGCATGGCTTAAGTATTAAGAAAGGCCATCCATATCAGAATCTGTGCAGGCCTAACCCCCGGCAATCCTGCTAATCAGCCAACTAAGAGGGCTTCTTCACCCCCTTCATTGTTTATTGGAGTCAGTTCATTACTAGAGATGAGCGAATTTGATCGGGTCAGGGATTATTCGGCAAGCTGTAGCGCTAACCGAATAAGCTGCAAGGGGAACTTGGATACCTGGATCACTCCGGCTGATGGGCTCCGCAGCTGCATGTGTCGCGGCTGTGTGAAAACCACGACACATGCATGGAGAGCCCAATAAACAAGCTCTCCATACAGGTGTGCGGAGGGAGAGACCAGGCAAAAGGCAACTAAACTGGAATTGCTGATTTTTCCCGATCCTTTACCACAAACCTAAAGAATTTTTGACATGAAGGATGTATGAAAGCATGAAGGCACTATTTAGGTCTAACGTGCTCACCACCAAATCTTTCTTTAACAGTGGTATGATTTATTTCAATGACTCCATCTTGAATGGTTTGTATAGGACCCACTGACTTAATGGTTTTATATTGATGATCATTCTGAACTTTCCTCCTGGCTTTCTTATGGAGAATAGACTTGAACAATGACCCTGATATTGTTGGGATTGTGGAACCATCACTATTAAGTCTATAAGCTATTTTACGTCTTCTAGGAGTCTTTGATGGACACACGGAGCTTGGGCAGATGTTAGGCAGAATCTTTTGAGAGGCGAGTGAGTGAATTCTATTCTGTATCCCTGAGAGACTGTTTGCAGTATCCTTTGATTCCTGGATATTTCCTGCCAACCTTCTAGGAAGTATTGAAGCCTCCTGCGTTATTGTCTTCCTGTGCTAGTTCCCGGGTTGTAAAAGGAGCCTCTTCCTCTACACCTTTGGGGTAGCCCCACCTGCTGCTCACATCCCTTTCCCTCTACAGTCTTGCTTGGGATGAGAGTAAGTTTTTTCGGAAAGTAAGGCATCTTCCTGGGTTTTTCTTCAGGAAACTTTTTTTGGTATTCGAAGCTTTCTCTCGCATTTCATCCAGGACTGGCACACAGACCGGCACGCCTGAAAAGGGAATGGAGTATTGTTTATTTTTTTGAGTGGGTATATCCTAACCACATTTTTAGCCATAAAGCACAGCTTACAGCATTGCACAGCGCACCGTTCCTTGCCTCAAACTGAACCGATTCCACAGAGGCGTCTGCCATAAAATGAGTTGCCATCTTCAGCAAGGATCTTAAAATATCTTCTTTAGGGGTTTTGTTCTTTATATGATTTTCTAACTCCTCTACCCAGAGATTAATTGACCTGGCCAATGAAGTGGTGGCTATATTTGTCTTAATGATGGACGAGGAGGCTTCCCAGGCTCTCTTTTTAAGGCGGTCTTCTGATGTCTTTTCCATTGAATTCTTAAGACTAGAGAAGTCTTCGAATGGAACAGAAGTCTTCTTAGCCACACTGGCTACCGGTATGTTGATCTTTAGGATCTCCTCTCATACTCTGATCTCTTGTGGGTCAAAGGGAAAGCAAGATTTATAACACCTTGGGATGACTAGCTTTTTCCCCCCACATCTTCTCATTCCCCAGGATCATGGCTGTGATGTTTATTTACTGGAAAAACTATTCTGTGGACTCTTAGGGGTCATTAATTCTCACAGTTCCCCTGACAGCCTGTAAGAGTGCTTCTGTATTCTCTTGAGGAAAAGAAGTATTTCTTCCTATCCTCAGGTCACAACGGTGTGGCGTTTTCACCTTCATCCGGTTCAGGGTCAGAACAACAAGATAACTCCCCTTCCACTGAGCTTGAGTTCATATCCCACCTGGGTCTTTTAGGCCGGCGAGACTGAGGCGTCCTGCTGTACATGCTGGAATGCACGCCACCTCTGATGATGCGTTATCGCCCTGCGGTTCCACACTGGAATACACACCAGGACAGTAGAACTTCTGAACCGGAAACACGCTTCATCCAGGTGCGCGCGCCAACCTTGTGACCTCCGGAGGTTTTGCATTATCCAGGAGCGCATGCTGACCACCTGAGTCCAAGCCATGTGTTCCAGATCTGCACGTGCCTCCAGACTGGGCAAAAGGAAGCCTAGAGCCCTTTAGAGAGTGAGACGACCGCTCCCAGGAACACACAGCTCAATCAGAATGCTGAATGACCCCTTCATGAGGCAGAGACCGACATCTTGTGTATCTTGTGACGTGCTCAGGATGGGTTCTCCTGTGTTATACTTTCTGATGTAATAAAATTTAGCAAAGAACCAGCAAATAGTTATGCATATATTATATACTGATAATATTACCTGAAAGAAATAGGAATTCTGTCTTCTGGCCCTTTAACTACTACCCCAGTGGCTCCACCAGAACGCACCGCAAACACCTTCAAGAGAATAGTTATTCTAATTACATGCACAATATCTATATGGCGTCCACCAAACAGAAAGCCATGTCACGTATTATGGAAAAAGTTCACGACGATAAGGAAAGTATCAACAAGTCTCAGGGGATCTTCAACGGCACAGTCAGGAGTAGTCGGGGTTTGCCCTTTATTAGGAATGC
Organism: Ranitomeya imitator; assembly: GCF_032444005.1. Lineage (NCBI taxonomy): Eukaryota > Metazoa > Chordata > Amphibia > Anura > Dendrobatidae > Ranitomeya > Ranitomeya imitator. The sequence continues at coordinate 399,871,912 of NC_091287.1, read as the reverse complement.
ATTTAGCAAGCCCAATGCATGTCCATTAAGGGGGCGGCAGTGGGAGGGAAAAGGGGTGTTACCAAGATATATAATGAATAAGAAAATTAATCTAAGCATAATTTTTAATCTGTTAAAAGGGTGTATGAAAGATTAGAGCATGCAGAGAACGAGGCTGAAATTGGTTTCTTATTCGGAGCTGAAGTTAGTTTCTTATTTGGCAATTTTTTCTTTTCTATTTTTTTATAGGTTTAAACAACAAAAACTAAGCATCACGATAACAAGCAATGCAGTGAGGTGCCCTGATGTGAATACACTTAAAAACCGCTTCAAAAACAATACAACTGGCACAAAAATGGGCATCACAGTGGGCACCAAAGAGTGTTGAAGAAAGGGTTAAATGCTTTTGGGCCACTGATCTCACATGGCAGACATATAGAACAGGGCGCCCCACATCAAAACCAGGTATCTCCAGCCTGGCCCAAATGAGTTCTGGGCATCAGAACTGGCATCAAAGTGGGCAGTTAATTTTGGCCATTTGAATAAGTAATTGATGTTTTTAAGGGGTTAAATGACTTTGGGTAACTGCCTTGTTGAGGGCAGAGCAAAGTACTGCAGTGCGCAGGCGCCGGGCCTCTCTGACCTTTCCGGCGCCTGCGCACTGAAGTACTTTGCTCTGCCCTCAACAGGACAGAGAAAGTACGCCTGCGCCGGAGCCGTGGCTGAAGATTAGAAGAGGACATCTTGGAATGAAGATGGGAGGCACCGCAGCGGACCAGAGACGCCCATCCGACCGGACCAGCAGCGGGACCGCCCCTGGGTGAGTATAATCTAACGTCTTTTTCTCCTCTTTCAGGTAACATCGGGGGCTTATCTACAGCATTACAGAATGCTGTAGATAAGCCCCTGATGCCGGTGGGATTACCTCACCCGTGATTTTCGGGGTGACAGGTTCCCTTTAAGTATCAGATCAGTGGCCCAAAGTCATTTAACCCCTTGAAAACATCAGTTACTTATTCAAATGTGTGAAAATGGGCTGTTTGCCCACTTTGATGCCAGTTCTGATGCCCAGAACCCATTTGGGCCAGGCTGGAGATACCTGGTTTTGATGTGGAGCGCATTGTTCTTTATGTCTGCCGTGTGAGATCAGGGGCCCAAAGGCATTTAACCCTTTCTTCAAACACTCTTTGGTGCCCACTTTGATGCCCATTTTTGTGCCAGTTTTATTGTTTTTGAAGCGGTTTTTAAGTGTATTCACATCAGGGCACCTCACTGCATTGTTTGTTATTATTGTGATGCTTAGTTTTTGTTGTTAAACCTCTAAAAAAACAGAAAAGAAAAAAAAAATTGCCAAATAAGAAACTGAATGAAGAAATCAACTTCAGCCTTGTATGCAGAGAGGGATGCGACTCATGTACATGTGTGGGGGGGAGGGATATACTTTGTGTGTATGTGTACATATAGGGTACAGTATACGACACATAGGGGTACAGTGTATGTGTGCATATGTATACAGAACATACAGCTGTACAGTGTGTATATAGGATACAGTGTATGCGTGCGTATGTAGGACAAAGGTGGTGTGTGTGTGTGTGTCTATATATATATATATATATATATATATTTATATTATAACACCGAGACAGTGCCATAGGACGGATATTCGTATATTGTCACCTGCTTATTGGCTTCATCGAAGAACACGCTGTTGACATTTGTGGCTTTCTCAAACAGGACCGGCCGCTCGCTGAGCTCCAGGTAGAAGTCGTCGCTGTCCATGGCCGGAGATAGGCGCAGGCCCCGGGTGCAGCGCTCCCCGCTCCGCCTCGCACAGCCTACACCGCACACAGACCTCGCACTGTCTGACTCCGCTCCCTCCTCACCGCAGGAACCCCAGCTGACAACGGATCACGTGACTGCTGTAGCGTCTAGAACGGAGTTGATTTTTGGAGGGAATGATGTCACCGGAAAGGGCGGAGCCTCCTTCAATCCAGTCCACTAGTAAAGAAAGACCCGAGAGCAGGGAGCAGCGTTGTACTGAGAAGAGGAGGGGACTGAGGGGCCTGCAATATGGAGCCGTGAACAAATGAGAAATGAGGACACAAGACTCGGTGTGACTGCTCTGAGGATGTATTTTAGAAAGGGTTGATGTTATTTGAGTGGGGCTGGCATAGGGAAGATGATGAGGGGCTGTGTGGAGGCGTGGGAGGGATGATGATGAGGGTTGTGGAGGATGATGAGGGGCTGTGTGGAGGTGTAGGGAGGATGATGAGGGGCTGTGTGGAGGCGTAGGGAGGATGATGAGAGGCTGTGTGGAGGCGTAGGGAGGATGATGAGGGGCTGTGTGGAGGCGTAGGGAGGATGATGATGAGGGGCTGTGGAGGCGTAGGGAGGATGATGAGGTGTGTGGAGGCGTAGGGAGGATGATGAGGGGCTGTGTGGAGGCGTAGGGAGGATGATGAGGGGTGTGTGGAGGCGTAGGGAGGATGATGAGGGGCTGTGTGGAGGCGTAGGGAGGATGATGATAAGGGGCTGTGTGGAGGCGTAGGGAGGATGATGAGGGACTGTGGAGGCGTAGGGAGGATGATGAGGGGCTGTGTGGAGGCATAGGGAGGATGATGAGGGGCTGTGTGGAGGCGTAGGGAGGATGATGATGAGGGGCTGTGTGGAGGCGTAGGGAGGATGATGATGAGGGGCTGTGTGGAGGCGTAGGGAGGATGATGATGAGGGGCTGTGGAGGCGTAGGGAGGATGATGGGCTGTGTGGAGGCATAGGGAGGATGATGATGAGGGGCTGTGTGGAGGCGTAGGGAGGATGATGATGAGGGGCTGTGGAGGCGTAGGGAGGATGATGAGGGGTGTGTGGAGGCGTAGGGAGGATGATGAGAGGCTGTGTGGAGGTGTAGGGAGGATGATGAGAGGCTGTGTGGAGGTGTAGGGAGGATGATGAGAGGCTGTGTGGAGGTGTAGGGAGGATGATGAGGGGCTGTGTGGAGGCGTAGGGAGGATGATGATGGGCTGTGTGGAGGCGTAGGGAGGATGATGAGGGGCTGTGTGGAGGTGTAGGGAGGATGATGAGGGGCTGTGTGGAGGCGTAGGGAGGATGATGAGGGGCTGTGTGGAGGCGTAGGGAGGATGATGAGGGGCTGTGGAGGCGTAGGGAGGATGATGATGAGGGGCTGTGGAGGCGTAGGGAGGATGATGAGGTGTGTGGAGGCGTAGGGAGGATGATGAGGGGTGTGTGGAGGCGTAGGGAGGATGATGAGGGGCTGTGTGGAGGCGTAGGGAGGATGATGAGGGGCTGTGTGGAGGCGTAGGGAGGATGATGAGGGGCTGTGTGGAGGCGTAGGGAGGATGATGAGGGGCTGTGTGGAGGCGTAGGGAGGATGATGAGGTGTGTGCAGGCGTAGGGAGGATGATGAGGGGCTGTGTGGAGGCATAGGGAGGATGATGAGGGGCTGTGTGGAGGCGTAGGGAGGATGATGATGAGGGGCTGTGTGGAGGCGTAGGGAGGATGATGATGAGGGGCTGTGTGGAGGCGTAGGGAGGATGATGATGAGGGGCTGTGGAGGCGTAGGGAGGATGATGGGCTGTGTGGAGGCATAGGGAGGATGATGATGAGGGGCTGTGTGGAGGCGTAGGGAGGATGATGATGAGGGGCTGTGGAGGCGTAGGGAGGATGATGAGGGGTGTGTGGAGGCGTAGGGAGGATGATGATGAGGGGCTGTGGAGGCGTAGGGAGGATGATGAGGGGTGTGTGGAGGCGTAGGGAGGATGATGAGAGGCTGTGTGGAGGCGTAGGGAGGATGATGAGGGGCTGTGTGGAGGCGTAGGGAGGATGATGAGGGGCTGTGTGGAGGCGTAGGGAGGATGATGATGAGGGGCTGTGTGGAGGCGTAGGGAGGATGATGATGAGGGGCTGTGGAGGCGTAGGGAGGATGATGAGGGGCTGTGTGGAGGCGTAGGGAGGATGATGAGGGGCTGTGTGGAGGCGTAGGGAGGATGATGATGAGGGGCTGTGTGGAGGCGTAGGGAGGATGATGATGAGGGGCTGTGTGGAGGCGTAGGGAGGATGATGATGAGGGGCTGTGGAGGCGTAGGGAGGATGATGATGAGGGGCTGTGGAGGCGTAGGGAGGATGATGAGGGGATGTGTGGAGGCGTAGGGAGGATGATGAGGGGTGTGTGGAGGCGTAGGGAGGATGATGAGAGGCTGTGTGGAGGTGTAGGGAGGATGATGATGAGGGGCTGTGTGGAGGCGTAGGGAGGATGATGATGAGGGGCTGTGTGGAGGCGTAGGGAGGATGATGGGCTGTGTGGAGGCGTAGCGGGATGTTGAGGGGCTGTGTGTGTTGTGTAGTGATGGGTAGTTCGTGAGTGAGTAGTTCAAAATGAACTAATCTTCAGAGTGAACTAGTTCATCTAGTTCACCATCCTGACAGAGATTAGTTCATTATGAACTAAACAGCAAGTGGGAGGAGACAGAGAGTGATCCCTCACACAGCGCCTCACACTGAAGATCCCTGGTCTCACACTTGCTCTTTATAGCTCCTGATGCTGGAAAAGAAGGTAGTAAAACACTATACCACACATCAAATAGGAAATACAAATATAATAGTAATAATAAAAACTGAAATTGTACAGTAGACAGACACAGCTCATGTGTGTATGAGAGAGAGTGTTTCTGTGGTTGTTCATGCCCCTCACCAGTCTTTGTGATAAGATCCGCCTCCTGTAGAGGATCAGCCTCAACAGAACATCTAGTTCACATAGTTCATTTAGTTCACAGCAGGCGCGGGCTGGCCCAGGTGGCAGAAATGCATATGCCCCCCGGGCCGGTGTCTAAGCAGCTGCACAGGGCCGCTGGAGGACTGGCAGTGACTAATACATAGCGCACCTGTAGTGCGCGATGGTGTCATCCCGCCAGCAGCCCTGACATGCAGGCTGCAGGGGTATGTGATGAGCAAGCTCCTATGCGCCACTGCCACTCTGAGGGAGAGAGCCAGCAGCCAAGATGAAAGGTCAGCATACCGGCATACCCGCCTGTGTGTGCACGGAGCTCCGGCTTCTCCTGCTCTTATCTGCTATCCCGGCAGAGAAGGAGAGATGGGGGAGGTGCCGGGACAGTGCAGAGCTGTGAGCAGGAGAAACTGAAGAGCTGCACATGGACATCAGCCGCCCCTGCACCACAGAGGAGAGTGTCTGTGTGTGTATGAGGAGAGAGTGTGTGTGTGTATGAGGAGAGAGTGTGTGTGTGTGTATGAGGAGAGAGTGTGTGTGTGTATGAGGAGAGTGTGTGTGTGTGTGTGTGTGTGTGTGAGCTGCGTGCGTGTGTGTGTGAGCTGAGTGCGTGCGTGTGTGTGTGAGCTGCGTGCGTGTGTGTGTGAGCTGCGTGCGTGCGTGTGTGAGCTGCGTGCGTGTGTGCGTGTGAGCTGCGTGCATGTGTGCGTGTGAGCTGCGTGCATGTGTGTGTGTGAGCTGCGTGCGTGTGTGTGAGCTGCATGCGTGTGTGTGTGAGCTGCGTGCGTGTGTGTGAGCTGCGTGCGTGCGTGTGTGTGAGCTGCGTGCGTGTGTGTGAGCTGCGTGCGTGTGTGTGAGCTGCGTGCGTGTGTGTGAGCTGCGTGCGTGTGTGTGCTGCGTGCATCTGTGAGCTGCATGTGTGTCATTATACAGTGGGGCCGTGCGTGTGCCTGTCATTATATAGTGGGGCCGTGCGTGTGCCTGTCATTATACAATGGGTGTGTGTGTGTGTCATTATACAGTGGGGCCGTGCATGTGCCTGTCATTATACAGTGGGGCCATGCGTGTGCGTGTCATTATACAGTGGGGCCGTGCGTGTGCCTGTCATTATATAGTGGGGCTGTGCGTGTGCCTGTCATTATACAGAGGGGGGCTGTGTGTGAGTGTGTGTGTCATTATACAGTGGGGCCGTGCGTGTGCCTGTCATTATACAGTGGGGCCGTGCGTGTGCCTGTCATTATACAGTGGGGCCGTGCGTTTGCCTGTCATTATACAGTGGGGCCGTGCGTGTGCCTGTCATACAGTGGGGCCGTGCGTGTGCCTGTCATTATAGAGTGGTGCTGTTGCGTGCGTGTGTGCGTGTGTGTGTGTGTGTGTGTGTGTGTGTGTCATTATACGGTCGGGCTGTGCGTGTGTGTGTCATTATACAGTGGGGCTGTACATGTGTGTGTGTGTATGTCATTATACAGTGGGGCTGTGTGTGTGTCATTATACAGTGGGGCTGTGCGTGTGTGTGTCATTATAGAGTGGGGCTGTGCGTGTCATACAGTAGGGCTGTGCGTGTGCCTGTCATTATATAGTGGGGTTGTGCGTGTGTGTCATTATACAGTGGGGCTGTGGGTGTGTGTTTGTCATTATACAGTGGGGCTGTGCGTGTGCCTGTCATACAGTGGGGCTGTGCATGTGTCATTATACAGTGGGGCTGTGCGTGTGTGTGTCATTATACAGTGGGGTTGTGCATGTGTGTGTCATTATACAGTGGGGTTGTGCGTGTGTGCGTCATTATACAGTGGGGTTGTGCGTGTGTGTGTCATTATACAGTGGGGTTGTGCGTGTGTGTCATTATACAGTGGGGCTGTGCGTGTGTGTATGCCATTATACAGTGGGGCTGTGTGTGTATGCCATTATACAGTGTGGCTGTGCGTGTGTGTGTGTCATTATACAGTGGGGCTGTGCGTGTGTGTCATTATACAGTGGGGCTGTGCGTGTGAATGTCATACAGTGGGGCTGTGTGTGTGTCATTATACAGTGGGGCTGTGTGTGTGTCATTATACAGTGGGGCTGTGCGTGTGCCTGTCATTATACAGTGGGGCTGTGCGTGTGCCTGTCATTATACAGTGGGGCTGTGCATGTGCCTGTCATACAGTGGGACTGTGTGTGTGTCATTATACAGTGGGGCTGTGCGTGTGTGTGTGTCATTATACAGTGGGGCTGTGTGTGTCATACAGTGGGGCTGTGTGGGTGTCATTATACAGTGGGGCTGTGTGGGTGTCATTATACAGTGGGGCTGTGGGTGTCATTATACAGTGGGGCTGTGCGTGTGTGTGTCATTATACAGTGGGGCTGTGCGTGTGTGTCATACAGTGGGGCTGTGCGTGTGCCTGTCATTATATAGTGGGGTTGTGCGTGTGTGTCATTATACAGTGGGGCTGTGCGTGTGTGTGTCATACAGTGGGGCTGTGTGTGTGTCATTATACAGTGGGGCTGTGTGTGTGTCATTATACAGTGGGGCTGTGCGTGTGCCTGTCATTATACAGTGGGGCTGTGCGTGTGCCTGTCATTATACAGTGGGGCTGTGCATGTGCCTGTCATACAGTGGGACTGTGTGTGTGTCATTATACAGTGGGGCTGTGCGTGTGTGTGTGTCATTATACAGTGGGGCTGTGTGTGTCATACAGTGGGGCTGTGTGGGTGTCATTATACAGTGGGGCTGTGGGTGTCATTATACAGTGGGGCTGTGCGTGTGTGTGTGTCATTATACAGTGGGGCTGTGCGTGTGTGTCATTATACAGTGGGGCTGTGCGTGTGCCTGTCATTATATAGTGGGGTTGTGCGTGTGTGTCATTATACAGTGGGGCTGTGGGTGTGTGTATGTCATTATACAGTGGGGCTGTGTGTGTTTGTCATTATACAGTGGGGCTGTGCGTGTGCCTGTCATACAGTGGGGCTGTGCATGTGTCATTATACAGTGGGGCTGTGCGTGTGTGTGTCATTATACAGTGGGGTTGTGCGTGTGTGTCATTATACAGTGGGGCTGTGCGTGTGTGTATGCCATTATACAGTGGGGCTGTGTGTGTATGCCATTATACAGTGTGGCTGTGCGTGTGTGTGTGTCATTATACAGTGGGGCTGTGCGTGTGTGTGTCATTATACAGTGGGGCTGTGTGTGTGTCATTATACAGTGGGGCTGTGTGTGTGTCATTATACAGTGGGGCTGTGCGTGTGCCTGTCATTATACAGTGGGGCTGTGCGTGTGCCTGTCATTATACAGTGGGGCTGTGCGTGTGCCTGTCATTATACAGTGGGGCTGTGCATGTGCCTGTCATACAGTGGGGCTGTGTGTGTGACATTATACAGTGGGGCTGTGCGTGTGTGTGTGTGTCATTATACAGTGGGGCTGTGTGTGTCATACAGTGGGGCTGTGTGGGTGTCATTATACAGTGGGGCTGTGGGTGTCATTATACAGTGAGGCTGTGCGTGTGTGTGTCATACAGTGGGGCTGTGTGTGTCATACAGTGGGGCTATGTGTGTGTCATTATACAGTGTGGCTGTGTGTGTGTGTCATTATACAGTGGGGCTGTGTGTGTCATTATACAGTGTAGCTGTGTGTGTGTGTCATTATACAGTGTAGCTGTGTGTGTGTGTCATTATACAGTGGGGCTGTGTGTCATTATACAGTGTGGCTGTGTGTGTGTGTCATTATACAGTGGGGCTGTGTGTGTCATTATACAGTGGGGCTGTGTGTCATTATACAGTGTAGCTGTGTGTGTGTGTGTGTCATTATACAGTGGGGCTGTGCATGTGTCTGTCATTATACAGTGGGGCTGTGCGTGTCATTATACAGTGGGGCTGTGTGTCATTATACAGTGGGGCTGTGTGTCATTATACAGTGGGGCTGTGTGTGTCATTATACAGTGGGGCTGTGTGTGTCATTATACAGTGGGGCTGTGTGTCATTATACAGTGTAGCTGTGCGTGTGTCTGTCATTATACAGTGGGGCTGTGTGTGTGTCATTATACAGTGGGGCTGTGTGTCATTATACAGTGGGGCTGTGTGTCATTATACAGTGGGGCTGTGTGTGTCATTATACAGTGGGGCTGTGTGTGTCATTATACAGTGGGGCTGTGTGTCATTATACAGTGTAGCTGTGCGTGTGTCTGTCATTATACAGTGGGGCTGTGTGTGTGTCATTATACAGTGGGGCTGTGCGTGTGTGTGTGTCATTGGTGCATTCACTCTGTCATTCTTTGGACTGCAGACTTGTGCTTCTCACATTGCTGGCAGTGCTGTGGTCATTTGGCGGGTGTGTGGCTGTAAGTTTGTGATTTGCATACATGCGGTCACATGCCGACCAGACTTGCATGGCCTAATGCAACTGTATTGAACAAGGCCCAAAACAGTCTAGTCGAAATGTGGCTGGGAATATATATATCGCATGCTTGCAGTCACAAGACCACCTGTTGCCGGCACCAGAGAATCTTCATAGCGCATGATATGAGGATTCACACATAGTGTCTGTAGACATGTAGCATAAGATCCGACAACCCCTTTAAGGATGAGCCGCTACTCATGGGCCACTGCTGTGTGCTTGCCCCCCAGGCTAAAATTTGCCAGTCAGCCCCTGGTTCACAGGTCACATGACATGATGCATTTCCTATCAGCTCCTCACAGGATAGGGTGGAGAATTATCAGGCTGTCTAATAGGAAGATTTTCTTTGCCCCATAGCAACCAATCACAGATCAGCTTTCTGATACTGCAGTAGTGCAGTGCAGTGCTCTGGCAAGTGAAATCTGAGCTGTGATTGGTTGCTATGGGCAGCTTGGTAAATCTGTAGTTCTGTGTAGTTTCACCACATCTCTTCCTTTTGCCACCTATTGCAGTGGTGTGAAATGAATCCTGTCTGACTGCTCAGTGCTCAATACCAGAGACTGCAAGTGACCGTAATGTGTGCAGATAATACACTGAAGAGAAAGAAGCCAGGTATGGAATCATTCCACACTTAGTGGAGATCAGAAGAAAGCAAAATGTTCCTACTGCTCAAATGTGATAAGTGTAGCTTGCGGTTCTGTGGGTAATCTGTCACGCCATTTAAATAATATTAATAATGAATATTTCACAAAGAAAAAAAAGAAATTACTAACTTGAATAAATAACTTTTGAATTTTTTTTCTCCACACTGAGTACCCCTTTAACAAGAATTTGTTATGTAATGATCAGATGTATTAACTATTTCTGATCATTTTAACAAAACTATAACTCATCCCAGGAGCCACAGCTTCTGTGTAACCAACTAGAACTGATCCATCTCTTCTCAGCAGAATCCAGAGAATGAATGAACTAAATGAACTAATCTTTTCAGTGAACTACGGTAGTTCATGGTGAACTAATCACCAAAATGCACTAGATTCCCCATCACCAGTGTTGTGTCGGAAGTGGGTAATGTCACTCGTGAGGCTGCACATTGGTGGGGCTGTGGGGGGAGTGGGTGATGTCACTCCTGTGTATTTTTTTAAGTTATCTCTAACGTGGCTTAGTTTTATCTAATGATCTGTAAAGTTCATTGTTATAGACTTGTTTGTATAAATATATTTATCTGTCTCCTTTTTGTTAGACTTATTTATTTGTGTTTTTAATAAAACTGAGAACTATGGGTTGAATTTTCATTTCTATTTTTCTAAAGCTCGGGGTACGTTCACACATTGCAATTTGTTGAGGAAACGTCTGCAGCAAAGTCCTCACCAGTAGACCCGCACTAAATCGTTCAGATCTCGCTATTTTTCTTGTCCTCAGCAGAATGTAGCTTACGGGAGTGCAGTGGTAGTTGTGGAGCGGGGTCACAGGAGGCAGGGTCCCTGCTGCAGGAAGTCAGCAGCAGCAGAAGTGGTGTGAGGCTGCGGAACATTAGCCGAGATCCCAATCTGTGCATGCGGTGTTGGAGGAGGCCATCTTTCTGAAGCCCACCGCCGGGAAATCAGTGCATTTGCTCTGCATCACTGCTGACAACCCTCCTTCCAGCCCAGGACCCTGCAGCCTTGCACCACTGGGACACCCCATCCTCCCACCCAGGGCTCAGTGGGATGATGAGGGGCTGTGGGGAGAAGGGGAGGAATGATGAGGGGCTGTGGAGAAGTAGGGGGCATGATTAGGGGCTGTATGGAGAGGGGTGGATGATGAAGGGATGTGTATGCTGTGTCGGGAAGTGGATAATGTCACTCGGCTGTGGGGGGGATGATGAGGGGCTGTGGATAGAATGGAAGGATGATGAGGGGCAGTATGGGGGGGTGATGAGATGTGTGTGCTGTGTCGCAAAATGGTTAATGTCACTCGTGAGGCTGCACGCTGCTGGGGCTGTGGGGGGAGTGGGTGATGTCACTCGTGAGGCTGCACATTGTGGGGGGAGTGGGTGATGTCACTCCTGTGCATTTTGTTTTCGTTACTTATCTCTAATGTGGCTTATAGTTCTATGTAATGATTTGTAAGGTTCATTGTTATAGACTTTTATGTATAAATACTAGATGGTGGCCCGATTCTAACGCATCGGGTATTCTAGAATATGCATGTCCACGTAGTATATTGCCCAGCCACGTAGTATATTGCCCAGCCACCAGTGGCGTAGGAAGGGGGGTGCGGGGGGGGGCGGTCCGCCCCGGCCGGCGCTGCAAGAGAAGAAAAAAAAAAAAAAAAGACGCCCCTTTAAATCTTCGGGCGGCGCCGTCCGCCGCCACGACCAGCTCCCCCCACCCCCGCCCCCCGCTCTCCGCTCTAAAATACTCACCTCTCCTGGTTCCTGCGGCTTCAGCGTCCTCTGACTCTGCGACGTCTCAGAGCAGAGGGCGCGATGACGTCACTACTGTGCGCGCCGCTCAGCCTCTCTGTCCTGAGCGTCGCAGAGCCGGAGAGACGCTGACTGCACCGGACCTGCGCTAGGAACGGGAGAGGTGAGGATTTTACTTTTTTTTTTCTTTATGTCTGACTGTCTGGGGGCAATGCTGGACACACTGGGGCAATACTGGAGAGCATGGGGCAGATTGCTGGACACACTGGGGCAATACTGGAGAGCATGGGGCAGATTGCTGGGCACACTGGGGCAATACAGGAGACCATGGGGCAGATTGCTGGACACACTGGGGCAATACAGGAGACTATGGGGCAGATTGCTGGACACACTGGGGCAATACTGGAGACCATGGGGCAGAATTCTGGACACACTGGGGCAATACTGAAGACCATGGGGCAGATTGCTGGACACACTGGGGCAATACTGGAGAGCATGGGGCAGATTGCTGGACACACTGGGGCAATACTGGAGAGCATGGGGCAGATTGCTGGACACACTGGGGCAATACTGGAGACCATGGGGCAGAATGCTGGACACACTGGGGCAATACTGGAGAGCATGGGGCAGATTGCTGGACACACTGGGGCAATACTGGAGACCATGGGGCAGAATGCTGGACACACTGGGGCAATACTGGAGACCCTGGGGCAGATTGCTGGACACACTGGGGCAATACTGGAGACCATGGGGCAGAATGCTGGACACACTGGGGCAATACTGGAGACCCTGGGGCAGAATGCTGGACACACTGGGGCAATACTGGAGACCATGGGGCAGAATGCTGGACACACTGGGGCAATACAGGAGACCATGGGGCAGAATGCTGGACACACTGGGGCAATACTGGAGACCATGGGGCAGAATGCTGGACACACTGGGGCAATACTGGAGACCATGGGGCAGAATGCTGGACACACTGGGGCAATACAGGAGACTATGGGGCAGATTGCTGGACACACTGGGGCAATACTGGAGACCATGGGGCATAATGCTGGACACACTGGGGCAATACAGGAGACTATGGGGCAGATTGCTGGACACACTGGGGCAATACTGGAGAGCATGGGGCAGATTGCTGGACACACTGGGGCAATACTGGAGACCATGGGGCAGAATGCTGGACACACTGGGGCAATACTGGAGACCCTGGGGCAGAATGCTGGACACACTGGGGCAATACTGGAGACCATGGGGCAGATTGCTGGACACACTGGGGCAATACTGGAGACCATGGGGCAGAATGCTGGACACACTGAATACTGGAGACCATGGGGCAGATTTCTGGACACATTGAGGCAATGCTGGAGACCCTGGGACAGACTTCTGGACACACTGGGGCAATGCTGGACACTGGGGCAGATTGCTGGACACACTGGGGGTAATATGCTGGACATACTGGGGCAATGCTGGACACTGGGGGTAATATGCTGGACACACTGGGGCAGACTGCTGGACACACTGGGGAAAGGCTGGACACTGGGGCAGATTGCTGGACACACTGGGGGCAGTGCTGGACATACTGGGGCAGATTGCTGGACACACTGGGGGTAATATGCTGGACACACTGGGGCAGATTGCTGGACAACATGGGGGTAATATGCTGGACACACTGGCAGATTGCTGGACAACATGGGGGTAATATGCTGGACACACTGGGGGCAGGACTTGAGGCATGGGCAGAATGTAGACACGGGGCATGATTGGAGACACGGGGCAGGATTGGATCATGGGGCAGGATGGATACGATGGAGGCTGGTGGGGCAGGATGGGGAGATCATATGGGGTAGAATGGATACTCATGAGGGCAGGATGCGAGAACATATGGCTGGAGCCAGGAATGAGATAAACGGGGCCAGGGTGGGGAATAGTGTTACCATAGGGGATAATTAAGGGATATTATTATTGCAATGATGTATTTATTTTATTTTTTGAGTATACTGTTTTAAATGGGGGGGCGGTCCTGTTACTGTGCAGAGTGACACTATATCACCTTTTTTTCTTCATGTGATGTAATGTAGAAGTTGTGAAAAATTAAGTAATGTGTTCTGCAAGCGGAGCTCGAGATAACTGTGTTATTTCCTGCAGAAACAAGTCCTGGCTGGAAGGAATGATGGCGGTCTGTGCTGGATGAAAGATGAAGGACTTCACCTAGAGACGTCACTGGTGAGTCAGTGTTACCTATACACTGACACTATACACTGTATACTATATAGAGGTCCTGTGTATAATGTCACCAGTGATCTCTGTATTACCTCTACACAGACACTGCATACTAAATACAGATCTCCTGTGAATACTGGCACTTATGGTGATAGTATTGTGGGTTTTTTTTTATTACTGATCAGTATTGTAGTATTCAGTCACTATGTGGTGGTAATATGTGGTCTGGAAATGGTGTTGTGGTATTTGTCCCTTGTATGTAGTATTATTCGGTCACTATGTGGCCTGGTCATGGTGTGGTGGTATTAAGTCACAGGTGTGGCATGTGGGGGTGACACCATTAGGCCCAGTTTAAGTTCTATAAAACAGGAAAACCATTTTTGGTAACCTTTGTGTGTATTGAGCCGGGGGGGGGGGGGGCGCCAAACTCGGGAACAGCCCCGGGCGGCAAAAGCTCTAGCTACGCCTCTGCCAGCCACATAGTATATAGCAGAGCCACGTAGTATATTGCCCAGCCACGTAGTATATAGCAGAGCCATGAAGTATATTGCCCAGCCACATAGTATATAGCAGAGCCGCGTGGTATATTGCCCAGTCACGTATATTGCCCAGCCACATAGTATATAGCACAGCCACGTAGTATATTGGCCAGCACAGAGCCACGTAGTATAGAGACTTAAAGGGAACCTGTCACCCCGTTTTTTCAAGATGAGATAAAAATAGCGTTTAATAGAGGCAGAGCTGTGCTTTGCATTAGTGTATTTTTTGGGCCTTTATTCCCCACCTATGCTGCCGAAATACCTTTGTAAAGTCGCAGTTTTGGGCTGTCACTCACGCTGGTCTGGTCATATGGGTGTGGTGACATCGCTGTTTCTCCCCCAGATCTTGCTCATTTTTCCGTTGGTGGCGTAGTGGTTTGAGCATGCCCAACAGCCGAATCCACTGCGCAGTTGAAGAAAAAGAGCGCGATCTGCGCTATTCCACGGATTATCGCTGGCAGCGGCCATCTTCCGGAGGCCGCGCGTGCGCAGATGGTAGTGCTCGGCTTCCCGGGGCTTCAGGAAAATGTCCGCGGGATGCGGCGCATGCGCAGATGGAGATCGCGGCGGACATTTTGTTGAAGCCGAGTTCCATTGCAAGTCCCAGGGCTGGTGTGAGCAGGACCTATGATGACGTCGCGGTCACATGACCGTGATGTCACGGCAGGTCCTTGTCGCACACCAGCCCGGGGACGGGACCGTAAGCTGCTGCTTGCAATGGAGCGGTCCTGGGAGCGTGGCGAGGAGCGAGAAAGGTGGCGGAGGGTGAGTATAGCAGGTTTTTTTTTGTTTGCTTTTTTTTAACATGCATATTTTTACTATTGATGCTGCATAGGCAGCATCAATAGTAAATAGTTGGGGGACACACAGGGTTAATAGCAGCGGTAACATAGTGCGTTACACCGCGGGCCGTTACCGCTGCCATTAACCCTGTGTGAGCGGTGGGGATTACGGAGCGGGCGCCGGGCAGTAAGTGCAGGGGAGTAGGGGAGGGACTAATCGGACTGTGGCCGTCGCTGATTGGTCGCGGCAGCCATGACAGGCAGCTGCCGAGACCAATCAGCGAACGAATAACCGTGACAGAAGGACAGACAGACAGACGGAAGTGACCTTTAGACAATTATGTATATAGATATTGACATCTGTCTCCTTTTTGTTAGACTTATTTGTGTTTTTAGTAAAACAGAACTACAGGTTGAATTTTCATTTCTTTTTTTCTAAAGCTCGGGGTATGTTCACACATTGCAATTTGTTGGGGAAACGTCTGCAGCAAAGTCCTCCCTAGTAGACCTGCACTAAATCGTTCACATCTCACTGACTATTTTTCTTGTCCTCAGCAGCATTTAGCATATTTTTTGGACTACAAAAGTTAATATTTTCCCCCAAAATTTGGGAGGAAAATTGGGGTGTGTATTAGGGTATGTATCCATTAGATCTGCTCATTAGTCTGCATCTAAAAAGGAGTGATCACACCTTGGAGAGCTGTTGCACCAAGTAGACCAGGGGTCCCCAACTCCAGGCCTCGAGGGCCGCCAACAGTGCAGGTTTTCAGGATTTCTTTAGTATTGCATCAGTGGTAATGTGATCATCTGCACAGGCGATGATTCCATCCCCTGGGCAATACTAAGGAAATCCTGAAAACCTGCACTGTTGGCGGCCCTCGAGGCCTGGAGTTGGGGACCACTGAAGTAGACTGACATGAATCATGGCTCCAACACAAGAGATGTCAATTGAAACAAAGGAGAGGATTATCAAACTCTTAGGCCATGTTCACACCATCCTTTTTTTAATGCGGAATCGCCGCGATTTTCCCGCTGCGGGTCCGCAGCTGTTTTCCATGCAGGGTACATTACAATGTACCCTATGGAAAACAGGAACTGCTGTGCCCACATTGCGGAAAATCGCGAAAAAAGCCGCGCTGAATAGCCGCGGTAAAAAAGAAGTACCATGTCACTTCTTTTTGCGGAACTGCAGCGGTTCTGCACCCATTGACCTCCATTGTGAGGTCAAACCCGCAGTAAAACCCGCAGATGAAAAAAATATCTGCGGGTTTTCTGCGGTTTGTGGTGCAGAACCGCTGCAGTGTGGCTGCCCCCCGTGCCCCAATCCCGCCCCCCCCATGCTCCGATGCCACTCCCCGTGCTCCGACGCCCCCCCGTGCCCTCATCTCCCCCCCTTATACTTACCCGGCCTCCCGGTGTCCGGCCGGCCGTCTTCTCCCTGGGCGCCATCTTGCAAAATGGCGGGCGCATGCGCAGTGCGCCCGCCGAATCTGCCGTCCGGCAGATTCGTTCCAAAGTGCATTTTGATCACTGAGATATAACCTATCTCAGTGATCAAAATAAAAAAAATAGTAAATGACCCCCCCCCTTTGTCACCTCACCATAGGTAGGGACAATAAAAAAAATTAAGAATTTTTTTTTTCCCACTAAGGTTAGCATAGGGTTAGGGGTAGGGTTAGGGTATTTTCAGCCATTTTAACCCTAAAAAACTTCCTAGAAAACACACAGACTCTGCATAGAAAACTGCATAAAAAAAGCATCAAAAAAACGCATCAAAAAACGCACCAAAAAAGCACCAAAAAAAGGACCTGCGTTTCCTCCAAGAGCTGTGGTTTTTAGTCCTGGAAAAAAAAGGAGGGAAATCAGGAACGTGTGAACATAGCCTTAAAAGAGGGTAAATCATCACGCAATGTTGCAAAAGATGTTGGTTGTTCACAGTCAGCTGTGTCTGAAATCTGGACCAAATACAAACAACATGGGAAGGTTGTTAAAGGCAAACATACTCGTAGACCAAGGAAGACATCAAAGCGTCAAGACCTGAAACTTAACCCCTTAGTGACGGAGCCAATTTGGTAATTAATGACCGAGCCAATTTTTACAATTCTGACCACTGTCACTTTATGAGGTTATAACTCTGGAACGCTTCAACGGATCCCGCTGATTCTGAGATTGTTTTTTCATAACATATTGTACTTCATGTTAGTGGTAACATTTCTTCGATATTACTTGCGATTATTTATGAAAAAAACGGAAATATGGCAAAAAATTTTAAAATTTTGCAATTTTCAAACTTTGTATTTTTATACCCTTAAATCAGAGAGATATGTCACGAAAAATAGTTAATAAATAACATTTCCCACATGTCTACTTTACATCAGCACAATTTTGGAAACAAAATTTTTTTTTGTTAGGGAGTTATAAGGGTTAAAAGTTGACCAGCAATTTCTCATTTTTACAACACCATTTTTTTTTAGGGACCACATCACATTTGAAGTCATTTTGAGGGGTCTATGTGATAGAAAATAACGAAGTGTGACATCATTCTCAAAACTACACCCCTCAAGGTTCTCAAAACCACATTCAAGAAGTTTATTAACCCTTTACGTGCTTCACAGGAACTGAAACAATGTGGAAGGAAAAAATGAACATTTAACTTTTTTATGCAAACATTTTAATTCAGAACCATTTTTTTTATTTTCACATGTGTAAAAACAAAAATGTAACCATAAATTTTGTTATGCAATTTCTCCTGAATACGCCAATACCCCATATGTGGGGGTAAACCACTTTTTGGGCGGACCGCAGAGCTTGGAAGTGAAGGAGCGCCGTTTGACTTTTTCAATGCAGAATTGGCTGGAATTGATATTGGACGCCATGTCACGTTTGGAGGGCCCCTGATGTGCCTAAACAGTGGAAACCCCCCCATAAGTGACACCATTTTGGAAATTAGACCCCTTAATGAACTTATCTAGATGTGTGGTGAGCACTTTGAACCCCCAAGAGCTTCACAGAAGTTTATAACGTAGAGCCGTGAAAATAAAAAATCGCATTTGTTTACACAAAAATGATCTTTTCGCCCACAAATTCTTATTTTCACAAGGGTAACAGGAGAAATTAGACCACAAAAGTTGTTGTGCGATTTCTCCTGAATACGTCGATACCCCATATGTGAGGGTAAACCACTGTTTGGGCGCACCGCAAACCTTGGAAGATAAGGAGTGCCTTTTTACTTTTTCAATGTAGAATTCTCTGGAATTGAGATCGGACGCCATGTCGCGTTTGGAGAGCCCCTGATGTGCTTAAACAGTGGAAACCCCCCACAAGTGACCCCATTTTGGAAGCTAGACCCCTTAAGGAACTTATTTAGATGTGTGGTGAGCGCTTTAAACCCCCAGGTGCTTCACAGAAGTTTATAACATAGAGCCGTGAAAATAAAAAAATCGCATTTTTTCTACAAAAATGATTTTTTTTGCCCCCAAATTTTTATTTTCACAAGGGTAACAGGAGAAATTAGACCACAAAAGTTGTTGTGCAATTTCTCCTGAGTACGTCAATACCCCATATGTGGGGGTAAACCACTGTTTGGGCGCACCGCAGAGCTTGGAAGAGAAGGAGTGCCGTTTTACTTTTTCAATGTAGAATTGGCTGGAATTGAGATCAGACGCCATGTCGCGTTTGGAGAGCCCCTGATGTGCCTAAACCATTGGTCCCCAACTCCAGGCCTCGAGGGCCGCCAACAGTGCAGGTTTTCAGGATTTCCTTAGTATTGCACAGGGGATGGAATCATCACCTGTGCAGATGATCACATTACCACCGATGCAATACTAAAGAAATCCTGAAAACCTGCACTGTTGGCGGCCCTCGAGGCCTGGAGTTGGGGACCCCTGGCCTAAACAGTAGAAACCCCCCACAAGTGACCCCATTTTGGAAACTAGACCCCCATGGAACTTATTTAGATGTGTGGTGAGCGCTTTAAACCCCCAGGTGCTTCACAGAAGTTTAACTCACAGAAAAATACCCAAAAGAAAATTCAGAAGTAACCATAAAATATAGCTTTTATTTAATATATTAAAAACATACGTGTGCACTTGCCAAACACCATTACCAATAAATAAGCGTACTATAGGAAAGGCCGGAATAGTGCAAAGCCCTACGTTCACTATGTGTTCCCTACCTGCCTGCGGAGGTTGGCACCCTATTTTCCTGTGCCTTGGCGCCCCCGCTCCACGCCGGCTATCCCTACTAATCCCTATAACACCCTAATAGGTTAGGGGGAGAGACATATCACACATACAATGATAAATGTGAATAGCTTGAAGGGACAAAAATATGTCAGTATGGCTAGCTAGCTATATCTAGGGTTCTAAACTCGCTTGGTAATCTGTGTCCCTTTACTCACATATATACCATTTCTAGCCAGCGTAAATATTGTAATGGCAGATAGGAACTCAAAAACTAGGGCTAAACATACATGTACTTTTGGTCTGTTACAGCATGTAATTTGCACTGGGGAAATGTATGTGTTGTAGTGTCAGACATACACCATGCCACCTTCTGATATCTCATTACCACGCTGTAGCATTAGATATACAATACGTGCCTAGACAGCCATAGTTTACCACATTCATTAGTGGCATCATTAATATTTTAAATCCAGATGCAGACCAAAAGTTCAAATCTCCTAATACCGTTATGCAGAAAATTCCTTTAAACTCTCTTTGTACAGAGTATCCCTTTAAACTCAACTAGTTTCTCCCCTTCTAATTCTAAGAGGTTCATCAGGAGTATATTCTGATAGCAAAGGGTTACTTAGCTCATATTCAAATTCAGTATGTCAGATGTAGATGGCTGCACCACCGGGCCGATACCCTATCCTTGTAGCGCTTACAGACAAGTGCTAAATGCTGTGCATTATATGGGCTCTAAATCATCACTGCACTCATCTCACCTGGGTGTTTGGGACGCCATATTCCTTTCCGGCGTTACTAAGTCCACGCACCTATGACGTCATCTAATAGCGACGCACCCGCATCATACCAATGCGCTGCCGCCAACACGGGCCGATTGTACTGCGCAGGCGCCGTCTTTTTCTCAGCTGCGCATGCGCAACAGCGTTATGTTTACTTACGGCGTTATTACTGTGACGCTTACAGAACAGGGACGCACCCGCGTCATACCAATGCGCTGCCGCCGACACGGGCAGATTGTACTGCGCAGGCGCCGTCTTTTTCTCAGCTGCGCACGCGCAACAGCGTTACATTTACTTACGGCGTTATTACTGTGACGCTTACAGAATAGGGACGCTCAAGCGTAATCAAAATGCGCCACGGCTCAGAAGAGGCCGATGAAATTACGCAAGCGCCGGCTTCTTCTCAATAGCGCATGCGCCCCAGCGAACCAGACATGGATCCATTACTCTGTATTAAAGATACCAAACGCACCCATGTCCTTCAGCATAGCGCTAATGTGCAATAATACTACACCGCTCCTGCGCAATAATACAATGCGTCACGTACGTCGGATAGACCATAGTTCCGCCTATATCCATTTTTTACAGGCCGTCCCTTATAGCCAAATGCTATATGCATCTACACATCTACACCCAGCGGCAGTGATGCTGGTACTCAGATCCTATAATGGTATACATGAGATTACGAAGTCATTAGTGTCCTATATTCACAGGCAACACTTTATCCAACTATTTTTCAAAAGGCAACAATAGCTACAAGAATAAATTAGGCGTTTTTCATTATTTCTTAAGCCAAGCATAAATATGCTGTATATATTAAAGGTTCGCCTAACAGCAATCTGCAAATTTATTTTTATTGATGAAATAAACCACTAACCCTTCACCGATATTTCTCTGAGACCCATTTCTATATAATGTACTAAAAAAATTTTTTTTTTTTTTTTTTTTTATATATATATATAACCATCAAGATATGATAGGTGTCAACAAAATCCTTTGTCCACAATATGGACCAATAGTTATTATATCTGACCCATTCGGGTCGATACGACAGGTTTTCCCTAACCACTTATCTCTCAACCTTTATGCATAGAGAGTCATAGATAACAGCCAAAGTTCATTTGTTCGTTTAGTCCTGCCGGAGATACCGTGTCCAATCTATGGATCCACTTGAGTTCTTTTTGTAAGATTCTACGATCCCAATCACCTCCTCGAATAGAGGGGGTGACCACCTCAACGGCACAGAACGAAAAAGATTTTAAATCCCCCTGATGTACAGACCGTACATGTCGAGAGATTGGGGTATCCCTCGCATGTTTAATATCCCCCACGTGATCACCTATTCTCCTACAGAATTCCCTTCTCGTTTTTCCGACATAATTAACTGGGCAAGTGCAACTGAAGAGATAGATAACTCCGCTAGTTTTGCAATTTGCAAAATGTCTAGTTTCAAAAATCCGTCCCGTACTGGCACTTGAAAAATGATTGCCTGTAGCCACATAGCCGCAAAAAGAGCACCCGCCACAGCGAAAAGTACCTAATTGTCTCCTGTCAAGCCATGTACCCGTAGTTAAGGGGGGAGTGAAGGTGCTATGCACTAGTTGGTCCTTTAGGGATCTCCCTCTTCTATAAGTAATCATGGGTGTCTCAGATAGGTACTCCTTAATGTCCGTGTCTGCACGTAGTATACCCCAGTATCTACTGATGATCTTCCTAACCTCCTGAGAGCAGTCATCAAAACTCCCAATGAGCCTCACCAGGGCCTCTGAATCGTCCCTGTCCCTTGACCGCAGTAGATTAGATCTAGGGATCTTCTCTATCTGTTTGAATGTATTCTGGAGAATGTTTTTTGGGTATCCTTTCATCAGGAATCTATCCCTTAGTTCCCGTGACTCAGCATAGAAGGAGGAATCCGAGGAACAATTTCTCCTCACCCTCATGTATTGTCCTTTTGGAATCCCTTTTTTAAGGCCATAGGGGTGATGACTGCTCCAATTCAATAGATTATTAGTCGAAGTGGGCTTCCTATATATCGTGGTTGCAAGATGACCCTCATTATCCTTACGTATTGTAATGTCCAAAAAGTTGATTTTGTCTTTATCAATTTCAGATGTAAATGTAAGACCTATGTCATTTATATTGAGATCCCGAACGAAAGCATGGAAAGAGGCAACATCCCCCGTCCACAGAATTAGGACGTCATCTATGAAGCGCCCCCAGAATAATATCTGGGAGCCCCATAGTGCCAGCTTTTCTTCCCCGAACACAACCGTATCCTCCCACCAGCCCAGGAGCAAATTTGCATATGTGGGGGCACATGGGCTCCCCATAGCAGTGCCCCTGAGCTGGTGGTAGAACCTCCCCTCAAACAAAAAATAATTGTGAGTCAAGATGAAAAGTAGGAGGCGGTTAATAAATCGATTGTGTTCGTTAAATTGGATCCCTCTAGATCTTAGAAAGAAATCAACAGCTTTTAGACCAGCCTCATGAGGGATACTGCTGTACAGGGCTTCGACATCTATTGATGCCAGCAAGGTGTTCTCTCCCACAGAAATCCCCTCAATTTTTTGCAACAGGTCAGATGTGTCTCGTATATAAGACGGTAAGGCTATAACGAAGTCTCTCAAAACCTTGTCAATATATGTCCCACAATTCTGTGTGATGGAATCATTTCCCGAGACAATTGGCCGGCCCTTCAAAGGTACCAGGCCCTTATGCACCTTCGGAAGGGCGTAAAACACCGGTATTACAGGTGTCTTCTGCCTCATGAATCTCCTCTCACCATCAGAGATAAGCCCCCTTTCATACGCCTCATCCAGAATGCAACTCAGTTTGAGATTAAAGGCCACAGTGGGGTCATCTCGTAGCGGTCCATAGGTGGTTCCATCTCTCAGAATCCTGAGACACATCTCCCTATATTTCTCGCGATCTAGTATCACAAGGTTCCCACCTTTATCAGATGGTTTGAACACCAATTCTGCCTTTTCTGATAATGAATCCAAAGCCCTTCTTTCATCAGGAGTTAAGTTAGATGGACTCTTTCTTTTCTTCATGCTCAATTGTTTAAGATCAGTCGATACCAATTGCATAAATATATCAATACTGGTATTTGTGGATACAGGGGGCATTCTAATGCTGTTTGGTTTCAAATCTGTAAATGGTCCAGCTCCCATCGGTCTAGAGCTCTCCTCCAACATGTTGGTAAGAATCCTTACATCTGAGAGCTCAGATAAATCAATACCCAAGTTGAGACATTCGGCTTGATCATGATTTTTAAAAAACTTTTTCCACTTCAACTTTCGGGCAAAAAGGTTCATATCCTTAATCCAATCAAACTCATTAAACTTATTAGTTGGTACAAACCCAAGGCCTCTTTCAAGAACTGCCACTTCAGTATCAGAAAGATGATAGGATGAGAGATTTAATATCCTAATTTCCTTATTTCTATTTAAAGGGGAGCCCCCAACTGCTCCCTTAGATAATATGGCATTGTTCCTCTCTCTAAAAAAGAGGAGGAAGAGGAGGACGAGGAGGAGGATGGAGGTGGACCTGTTGGATTCCCTGCTGTAGCATTGTGACCGGAAAAAGTATGATAATTGTTTCCACCTCTTGCATATGTATATCTCTTCTTTCCTGATCTCCCCCATTTTTCCCTACGCGGTTTGAACGCTGGGTTAATGAAATTCCTACCTCCGCTCCTATTGTGATCCCCTCTCTCACTATCCGAAACTTCGGCCTCAGATGAAGAACAGCTTGAGACGTCCCCTGTTCGGGTTAATTGTTCCTCTAATAGAAATCCGAATACTCTATTTTCTTTAAAATCCCAGCTATCACGACTAAACTGTTTGTGCTTTCTATCCTTAATATCAGCTTGAAATTTCTCAATGTTAGTCTGGAGTGTTGATTCTCTCCTACTGAAGTCTGGGTCACTTTTATGTTTAGTGATATTGTCTATTAGTTCAGTAAGGGTACCGTCACACTATACGATTTACCTACGATCACGACCAGCGATATGACCTGGCCGTGATCGTAGGTAAATCGTAGTGTGGTCGCTGGGGAGCTGTCACACAGACAGCTCTCCAGCGACCAACGATGCCGAGGTCCCTGGGTAACCAGGGTAAACATCGGGTAACTAAGCGCAGGACCGCGCTTAGTTACCCGATGTTTACCCTGGTTACAAGCGTTAAACTAAAAAAAAAAAAACAGCACATACTTACATTCTGGTGTCCGTCAGGTCCCTTGCAGTCTGGTTCCCGCACTCAGTGACTGCCGGCCGTAAAGTGAAAGCACAGCCGCTGTGCTCTGCTTTCACTTTACGGCCGGCAGTCACAGTGCGGGAAGCAGACGGCAAGGGACCTGACGGACACCAGAATGTAAGTATGTGCTGTTTTTTTTTTTTTAGTTTAACGCTTGTAACCAGGGTAAACATCGGGTAACTAAGCGCAGTCCTGCGCTTAGTTACCCGATGTTTACCCTGGTTACAAGCGAACGCATCGCTGGATCGCATCGCTAGATCGCTAGATCGGTGTCACACACACCGATCTAGCGATGACAGCGGGAGATCCAGCGATGAAAGAAAGTTCTAAACGATCTGCTACGACGTACGATTCTTAGCAGGATCCCTGATCGCTGCTGCGTGTCAGACACAGCGATATCGTAACGATATCGCTGGAACGTCACGAATCGTACCGTCGTAGCGATCGAAATGTTATAGTGTGACGGTACCCTTAGTCTCTTGCTAGTTCTATCGAATGTGTTCTTCTCTTCTTGTAATAGAATTTGCATAAACCTTACTGAACTCTCCACCAACTCATTCTTCCACTTTTGTAGCAGTTCAGGTGTTCTGGCCCTACGTGCTGGTACAATACTAAGTCTCAACCCTTTGGGTACAATTTTAGTTCTGATGTAATTTTCCAATGATTGGACCTCCCACCACGATTTAATATTGTCCCTATAACAATTGGTCAGCTCATGAAACAAGTCCTTTAGATCTGGTGTTTTAGCTGGATCATTCACAGAAGTTTATAACGTAGAGCCGTGAAAATAAAAAATCACATTTTTTCTACAAAAATGATCTTTTTGCCCCAAAATTTTTATTTTCACAAGGGTAACAGGAGAAATTATACCACAAAAGTTGTTGTGCAATTTCTCCTGAGTACGTCAATACCCCATATGTGGGGGTAAACCACTGTTTGGGCGCACCGCAGAGCTTGGAAGAGAAGGAGTGCCGTTTTACTTTTTCAATGTAGAATTGGCTGGAATTGAGATCAGACGCCATGTCGCGTTTGGAGAGCCCCTGATGTGCCTAAACAGTAGAAACCCCCCACAAGTGACCCCATTTTGGAAACTAGACCCCCATGGAACTTATCTAGATGTGTGGTGAGAACTTTGAATGCCCAAGTGCTTCACAGAAGTTTATAATGCAGAGTCGTGAAAATAAAAAATATTTTTTTTTCCACAAAAAAGGTTTTTTTAGCCCCCAAGTTTTTATTTTCACAAGGGTAACAAGATAAATCGGACCCCAAAAGTTGTTGTCCAATTTGTCCTGAGTATGCTGGTACCCCATATGTGGGGGTAAACCACTGTTTGGGCGCACGGCAGGAAGGAGCGTCGTTTTGGAATGCAGACTTTGATGGAATGGTCTGTGGGCGTTATGTTGTGTTTGCAGAGCCCCTGATGTACCTAAATAGTAGAAACCCTCCACAAGTGACCCCATTTTGGAAAACTAGACCCCCCAAGGAACTTATCTAGATGTTTGGTGAGAACTTTGAATGCCCAAGTGCTTCACAGAAGTTTAGAATGCAGAGTCGTGAAAATAAAAAATATTTTTTTTTCCACAAAAAAGATATTGTAGCCCCCAAGTTTTTATTTTCACAAGGATAACAGGAGAAATTGGACCACAATAGTTGTTGTCCAATTTATCTCGAGTACACTGATGTGCCATATGTGGGGGTAAACCACTGTTTGGGCGCACGGCAGAGCTCGGAAGGGAAGGAGCGCCGTTTTGGAATGCAGACTTTGATAGAATGGTCTGTGGGCGTTATGTTGCGATTGCAGAGCCCCTGATGTACCTAAACAGTAGTAACCCCCCACAAGTGACCCCATTTTGGAAACTAGACCCCCCAAGGAACTTATCTAGATGTGTGGTGAGAACTTTGAATGCCCAAGTGCTTCACAGAAGTTTATAATGCAGAGTCATGAAAATAAAAAATATTTTATTTTCCACAAAAAAA
The DNA here is from genome assembly GCF_032444005.1 of Ranitomeya imitator. Classification (NCBI taxonomy): domain Eukaryota; kingdom Metazoa; phylum Chordata; class Amphibia; order Anura; family Dendrobatidae; genus Ranitomeya; species Ranitomeya imitator. Next base: position 399,845,673 of record NC_091287.1, on the reverse strand, counting down.
GATTTTGTAGCCCCCAAGTTTTTATTTTCACAAGGGTAACAGGAGAAATTGGACCCCAAAAGTTGTTGTCCAATTTATCCCGAGTACGCTGATACTCCATATGTGGGGGTAACCCACTGTTTGGGCGCACGGCAGAGCTCAGAAGGGAGGGAGCACCATTTGACTTTTTGAGCGCAAAATTGGCTGTCGTGTTTGGAGACCCCCTGATGTACCTAAACAGTGGAAACCCCCCAATTCTAGCTCCAACCCTAACCCCAACACACCCCTAACCCTAATTCCAACCCGATCCATAATCCTAATCACTAACCCTAACGATAATCACAACCCTTTTTCCAAAACAACCATAACCATAACCCTAATCGAAACCCTAAATCCAACACACCCCTAATCCTAATCTCAACCCTAACCTCAAACCTAACCCTAATCCCAATATACCCCTAATCACAACCCTAACCTTAACCCTAATCCCAAACCTAACCCTAATCCCAAGCGTAACCCTAATGCCAACTCTAACCCTAATACCAACTCTAATCCAAACCCTAACCCTAATCCCAACTCTAACCCTAAATTTAGCCCCAACCCTAACCCTAGCCCTAACTTTAGCCCCAACCCTAACCCTAGCCCTAAGGCTACTTTCACACTTGCGTTTGGCATCCATCGCTATCCATCGTTTTGGACAAAAAACGGATCCTGCAAATGTGCCCGCAGGATGCGTTTTTTGCCAATAGACTTGTATTGCCGACGGATCGCGACGGACGGCCACACGTCGCGTCCGTCGTGCACTGGATCAGTTGTGTTTTGGCGGACCGTCGGCACAAAAAAACGTTCAATGTAACTTTTTTTGTATGTCGCATCCGCCATTTCTGACCGCGCATGCGTGGCTGTAACTCAGCCCTCTCCTCCCCAGGACATAGATTGGGCAGCGGATGCGTTGAAAAACTACATCCGCTGCCCACGTTGTGCACAATTTTCACAACGTGCTTCAGTATGTCGGGCCGACGCATTGCGACGGCTGTTATGATACGGTGGTCTAGGAGCAACATGGAACGAGCTCTGAAGGAAGTGGTAACTGTACTGACCACAGTCCCTAAGCTCAACACAACACTAGAAGTAGCCGTGGAATGCTCCTAACTCTCCCTAGGCATCTCGTCACAGCCTAAGAGCTAACTACCCCTAAAGAAAGAAGAGAACACCAAAACCTAAAACAAGGATCAAAGAAAAGAAGGACCACCAGGCTAGGATGTGCAAATATTCAATTTTATTATTTATTATGGTAACAAATGGTAATACAGTAATATAAAATTATTAAAAAGATGTGCACTACAGGACATATACTGCTATGAACATTACAAAAATATGTATAAAATAGTAACCCTTAATAGACCAAAAAAGGGGGAGGCAAGACCTGATATTTTTCTTTTTTCAGCATCAGGTCTTGCCTCCCCCTTTTTTGGTCTATTAAGGGTTACTATTTTATACATATTTTTGTAATGTTCATAGCAGTATATGTCCTGTAGTGCACATCTTTTTAATAATTTTATATTACTGTATTACCATTTGTTACCATAATAAATAATAAAATTGAATATTTGCACATCCTAGCCTGGTGGTCCTTCTTTTCTTTGATCCTTGTTTTAGGTTTTAGTGTTCTCTATATACTGAGTGGGCTCCACTTTTTCTGTGTCACACACTTTGTGCACTATATATATCTATTTTATAGGAAGTATTTTAGTATTGATTTTTAGATTACTATTTTCCCTATTTTATGTATATGGTTGATATAGTGTATGTGTGTGCCTGTTCGTCATTTATTGCTGTGTTTTGCACAGGTTTTTCTTGCCATACCTGGACATGGACTTTAGAAATAGAGAGCTATCCTGGCAGGGGCAAATCAATGATGTATTTGGTAGCAGTGGCAACACTAATGTCGTTAGTGGCAGTGTGCAATTTGATGTTATATTTAAGAATTTGAGAAATCTTACATATAAGAGGACCAGATGTTGGTGGAATCGTGCCTTTCTACAAAATTATCTACAAAGGAAGTTGATCCCGAGGGGATGTCTCTGGTGCCTCCTCTTCCGTCTCTGTACCTGTGTCAGACTACTCTACTCCTAAACGAAAACGTGAGCCACGATATGCTCCAGCAAAACGGGCCCCGAGATTCTCTCCAGAAAATTTCAGGAATAAACTTCAGGTGATTAATCTGAGTACACATATATTTTCTGACGTAGAGATTGATGTGTTGGGTAGAGGTTTTATGTTTTGTCCTACGGCTAGTTTTGATAAATTTGAAGCTATTAAGGATTTGCACCTCTTTGCGAGAAAGTTACTTTTTAAAAAACATTTTCATAACGAGGATATTTTAAAACTATTCCCGACAGAGACGGAACAGGAGGCACTAGGGGCCTTGGAGGAATTAGCATTGGAACAGGATGGGCCACTTAAAGGTAAGGTCCCAGATGCGATCCGCCCTAGATCTAAAAAGTTCCCTCCCCTGTCCACTTGTCCGGTCTTGGACATATTTGTGAAAACTGTCAGTAAAGATTTTGACAAAATTCCACGCTTCCCTGAAATGGAAAATCTAAATAAAAAAGAACGTGCGGCCATTAATGATCTACAGAAGATGCAGGACGTTATTTTTAAAAAAGCGGACAAGGGAGAGAACGTGGTTGTTTGGCCCAAGGTGTTATATGAGAATGAGGCCTTTAGACATCTGAAAGATAAAAATTGTTACCGGAAACTGACCTTTAACCCCTTGAGTAAATTCCAATCAGAACTTTTAATAATTTTACGTGGGGCCCTTGATAGTGATGTCATTTCTAAAGATCTTTTTACAGCACTGCAGGTTATTGAGCCCACCATTTCTACAATCTACTTTCTCCCAAAAGTTCATAAAAATAAGAGTAATCCTCCTGGGAGACCGATTATATCGGATTGTGGTAATTTCTTAGAAAAGATTAATAGATTCGTTGACTCAATACTTAATCCTTTGGTCGAAACGTTGCCATCATTTATTAAGGACACAGGCGATTTTCTTAAGAAAATCGATGGACTCCACGTCCACCAGGATGCTTTTCTGGTGACTTGTGACGTGGAGTCCCTCTATACAAATATAAAACATGTTGATGGCATACGAGCGGTTAAACATTTTTTACAGTCATCTTCTATCCCATTGGCCACAAATGAATTTGTTACTGAACTTTTGGGTTTTTCGCTATGCCATAATTTCTTTCTTTTTAAGGGGTCCCTCTACCTACAGCTCCAGGGCACTGCTATGGGGGCGTCCTTTGCGCCCGCTTATGCTAATTTATTCCTGGGGCTGTGGGAGAGGGACCTCTTCTCATCTGATTTATTTTCGTCTGTGGATCGCATCCCATTGTGGGTGCGATTCATAGATGATATTTTTATTATTTGGCAGGATTCAGAGGAGGCACTCCATTCTTTTATGTCCCTTTTGAATCAGAATGATCAAAATATACATCTAACATACAAATTTGACAGAAATACGATTGAATTTCTTGATGTTGTGGTGAAAAGAGGAGAAGATGACTGTCTACAAACTGATTTATATCGTAAATCTACCTCAATTAACGCTCTGTTACATGCCACTTCATCACACCCTCCAGCAATGATAAAATCCATCCCTATAGGCCAATTTTTGCGCCTTCGAAGGCTATGCTCTGATGATAGGGACTTTGAAAAACAGGCAATGGAGCTAAAAAGTAGGTTTCAAGAGCGCGGATATAGCCAGCGTTCTATAAAAAGGGCCTACCATCGTGCAAAATATACATCTAGACACCAAGCTCTATATTGCGATAAACCCACTTCGTCAAATAATGTGGTTAGGTACATTACAAAATTTCACGGACAGACTGACCTGATGAGATTGTATCTTTCAAAATCTTGGTCAATCCTTCAGGCTGATCCAGTTCTATCGCAATACATTGGCAAGACCCCCAATATTACATACAAACGGGCAAAAAATGTAGGTAACTATCTTGTTAGAAGTCATTACCACCATGATCCTATAGTCCCTACTTTTTTATCTAACTTTAGGGACTCCCCGGGTTGTAGGCCATGTAAGGGATGTGTGGCATGTCCAAACATTGAAAAAACCCAGACTTTCTCTAATTCAAAAAGAACTAAGACATATGATATTAGAAATACAATAACGTGTGGAACAAAGGCAGTTATTTATTATGCGACCTGTCCATGTGCCTTAATCTATGTGGGAATGACTACGAGGCAATTGAAAGTTCGAACTCGCGAACATGTCCTGGGTATCCAAGCAGCTAATGAGATTGATGATATTTCCATTTTAAAGACTTTACCAAAACATTTTAAACTGTTTCACAATTGTGATGCATCCCTCCTGAGGGTGACTGGTATTGATGTTATTAAACCCAGTGATCGTGGCGGGAAGATTAGTTCGCGGTTGGCCATGATGGAAACAAAGTGGATCTGGACGCTCGATACGGTGTTCCCTAATGGTCTAAATGAACATCTATCCTTTGCCCCCTTTTTATGATCATTTTAGACTCCCCTGTCATTGTTCTTTTTCTTCCTTTTTTTTTTTTTGTGGCCTTTTTAGATTGGCCCCCTTCTCTTGCACACTGTCATTTTATATCTTAGTTTTTATAGATTTTAACGCCTTTTTATTTTTATATTTTAGTGATGTATTGGTCATTATGTTTTGAAGATGGATTAAATGTGACCACTATGGACGCCTACCTGTCGCAATACCATCCTCTTCAGCAATTATGGACATTCAGTACCCCATTAAGTTGGGTGTTATCATATGTGGACTGCCTTTGATATATACCCTTATTAGACATTATTGTGTTCAGTCTATATGATGCATTGTATTTCTAATCTGATTATATGTGATGTCTGTTATTGTGAAATAGGTGGAATAGAGACATCTTCGTTCTAGTAACATAGTAACATAGTAACATAGTTAGTAAGGCCGAAAAAAGACATTTGTCCATCCAGTTCAGCCTATATTCCATCATAATAAATCCCCAGATCTACGTCCTTCTACAGAACCTAATTGTATGATACAATATTGTTCTGCTCCAGGAAGACATCCAGGCCTCTCTTGAACCCCTCGACTGAGTTCGCCATCACCACCTCCTCAGGCAAGCAATTCCAGATTCTCACTGCCCTAACAGTAAAGAATCCTCTTCTATGTTGGTGGAAAAACCTTCTCTCCTCCAGACGCAAAGAATGCCCCCTTGTGCCCGTCACCTTCCTTGGTATAAACAGATCCTCAGCGAGATATTTGTATTGTCCCCTTATATACTTATACATGGTTATTAGATCGCCCCTCAGTCGTCTTTTTTCTAGACTAAATAATCCTAATTTCGCTAATCTATCTGGGTATTGTAGTTCTCCCATCCCCTTTATTAATTTTGTTGCCCTCCTTTGTACTCTCTCTAGTTCCATTATATCCTTCCTGAGCACCGGTGCCCAAAACTGGACACAGTACTCCATGTGCGGTCTAACTAGGGATTTGTACAGAGGCAGTATAATGCTCTCATCATGTGTATCCAGACCTCTTTTAATGCACCCCATGATCCTGTTTGCCTTGGCAGCTGCTGCCTGGCACTGGCTGCTCCAGGTAAGTTTATAATTAACTAGGATCCCCAAGTCCTTCTCCCTGTCAGATTTACCCAGTGGTTTCCCATTCAGTGTGTAATGGTGACATTGATTCCTTCTTCCCATGTGTATAACCTTACATTTATCATTGTTAAACCTCATCTGCCACCTTTCAGCCCAAGTTTCCAACTTATCCAGATCCATCTGTAGCAGAATACTATCTTCACTCGTATTAACTGCTTTACATAGTTTTGTATCATCTGCAAATATCGATATTTTACTGTGTAAACCTTCTACCAGATCATTAATGAATATGTTGAAGAGAACAGGTCCCAATACTGACCCCTGCGGTACCCCACTGGTCACAGCGACCCAGTTAGAGACTATACCATTTATAACCACCCTCTGCTTTCTATCACTAAGCCAGTTACTAACCCATTTACACACAATTTCCCCCAGACCAAGCATTCTCATTTTGTGTACCAACCTCTTGTGCGGCACGGTATCAAACGCTTTGGAAAAATCGAGATATACCACGTCCAATGACTCACCGTGGTCCAGCCTATAGCTTACCTCTTCATAAAAACTGATTAGATTGGTTTGACAGGAGCGATTTCTCATAAACCCATGCTGATATGGAGTTAAACAGTTATTCTCATTGAGATAATCCAGAATAACATCCCTCAGAAACCCTTCAAATATTTTACCAACAATAGAGGTTAGACTTACTGGCCTATAATTTCCAGGTTCACTTTTAGAGCCCTTTTGAATATTGGCACCACATTTGCTATGCGCCAATCCTGCGGAACAGACCCTGTCGCTATAGAGTCCCTAAAAATAAGAAATAATGGTTTATCTATTACATTACTTAGTTCTCTTAGTACTCGTGGGTGTATGCCATCCGGACCCGGAGATTTATCTATTTTAATCTTATTTAGCCGGTTTCGCACCTCTTCTTGGGTTAGATTGGTGACCCTTAATATAGGGTTTTCATTGTTTCTTGGGATTTCACCTAGCATTTCATTTTCCACTGTGAATACCGTGGAGAAGAAGGTGTTTAATATGTTAGCTTTTTCCTCGTCATCTACAACCATTCTTTCCTCACTATTTTTTAAGGGGCCTACATTTTCAGTTTTTATTCTTTTACTATTGATATAGTTGAAGAACAGTTTGGGATTAGTTTTACTCTCCTTAGCAATGTGCTTCTCTGTTTCCTTTTTGGCAGCTTTAATTAGTTTTTTAGATAAAGTATTTTTCTCCCTATAGTTTTTTAGAGCTTCAATGGTGCCATCCTGCTTTAGTAGTGCAAATGCTTTCTTTTTACTGTTAATTGCCTGTCTTACTTCTTTGTTTAGCCACATTGGGTTTTTCCTATTTCTAGTCCTTTTATTCCCACAAGGTATAAACCGCTTACACTGCCTATTTAGGATGTTCTTAAACATTTCCCATTTATTATCTGTATTCTCATTTCTGAGGATATTGTCCCAGTCTACCAGATTAAGGGCATCTCTAAGCTGGTCAAACTTTGCCTTCCTAAAGTTCAGTGTTTTTGTGACTCCCTGACAAGTCCCCCTAGTGAAAGACAGGTGAAACTGCACAATATTGTGGTCGCTATTTCCTAAATGCCCGACCACCTGCAGATTTGTTATTCTGTCAGGTCTATTAGATAGTATTAGGTCTAAAAGTGCTGCTCCTCTGGTTGGATTCTGCACCAATTGTGAAAGATAATTTTTCTTGGTTATTAGCAGAAACCTGTTGCCTTTATGGGTTTCACAGGTTTCTGTTTCCCAGTTAATATCCGGGTAGTTAAAGTCCCCCATAACCAGGACCTCATTATGGGTTGCAGCTTCATCTATCTGCTTTAGAAGTAGACTTTCCATGGTTTCTGTTATATTTGGGGGTTTGTAACAGACCCCAATGAGAATTTTGTTACCATTTTTCCCTCCATGAATTTCGACCCATATGGACTCGACATCCTCATTTCCTTCGCTAATATCCTCCCTTAAAGTGGACTTTAGACAAGACTTTACATAGAGACAAACCCCTCCTCCTCTCCGATTTTTACGATCCTTTCTAAACAGACTGCAACCCTGTAAGTTAACTGCCCAGTCATAGCTTTCATCTAACCATGTCTCGGTTATTCCCACTATGTCAAAGTTACCTGTAGATATTTCTGCTTCTAGTTCTTCCATCTTGTTTGTCAGGCTTCTGGCGTTTGCAAGCATGCAGTTTAGAGGATTTTGTTTTGTTCCAATCTCCTCGCTGTGGATTGTTTTAGAAATGTTCTTACCTCCCTTCTGAGTATGTTTTCCTGGATCTTCTTTGTTCAAGTCTAATGTTTTTCTTCCCGTCCCCTCTTCTTCTAGTTTAACGCCCTCCTGATGATGTGTTCTAAAAATGTTTTTTTTTCAATATTATTTCCTTTTTTTCATTTTATTTTATTTATTTACTATTATCTTTTTATTTCATTTATTTATTTATTTATTATATATTTATTTTATATATTTTTGATATTTATATTTATATTTATTTTCATTTTTATAATTATTTCTATTTTTATTTATTTATATTTATTTCTATTTTTATTATTATTTTTTTATGTCTCTCTTTCACGTTTTGTTCATATATATGGTGTTAGGGACTGGCGGAACGCACCAAGTATAGATGATATGAAACTAGGTGCGTTCGCAGTCCGAGGTCCACCGTGCAGGTATAAACCCTGCTGCTAGTAAGACGGACTATATGGCGGTACTATAAGTATACACGCACGGGTTAACTTCACCCTGCGTGAAGGAAGCGATCCTGTTGCAACACAGGACCGCGGTACCGCACATAGAGCGCGAGCAAGAAGTCAGCGAACACAACCCCAACTCAGGATTGAAGTCCGATTAGACCACTTGCTGGCACAACACCGCAACTGGGTGTGTAAGGAAACTATTAAATAGTGTATAGAGGCACGAGAGTGCATGCGGTGCCGCACTGACGGACGCCACTAACCACCCAGGCTTGGGTAAGGAAAGCGCAGAGGAAGCGCACGGCGCCGTACTGGCAGACACAGCAACTGGACGCTGTGATGTGTGTTACGTGCAGATGGCTAGTCGGGCGCTAGATAGCTACCATCATCCGCGAGCAGTCAACAACACTAGGGAGGGATACTTAGGAGCTTTCATCCATCGACATCCATCCATCTACACACACACATTATAACAAGACAATACTAGCGCATGGCCGTGCGGTCATGCGCAGTTTATATAGTTGCAGCACAGGAAGCAGCTACAGAAGTTTTGCCCTTTCAGGACCTGCCAAGAGGACCAATGGGATGTGCTGCAGTGCCTGAGCATGTGACCCTCGATCTCCAACGGGAGATCTTGCCCTGGGCATGCTCAGTGTGTGCAAATAAGGACTTAGTCCCAGAGAAGCCCGCTCGCCGCAGATCAGTGCAGGGTACAACAGGAGAGCCAGAAAAGGCAGCAGTAACCCCCTGCACAGAATCAGTCCCAGCAAGACGCTGGGAGCGACTCCTCCGCTGAGCAGAGCCCACTGCGGCCGAAGCAGAATGGGAGACCGCAGCAGACACGGATCGAGATTCCCCCTGTGCAGCAGAAGAAACTCGACTCCTAACATATGGTTCTCTATATATATATATGTAATAAATAATAATAATCTTTATTTTTATATACATAGTAACATAGTAACATAGTTAGTAAGGCCGAAAAAAGACATTTGTCCATCCAGTTGAGCCTATATTCCATCATAATAAATACCCAGATCTACGTCCTTCTACAGAACCTAATAATTGTATGATACAATATTGTTCTGCTCCAGGAAGACATCCAGGCCTCTCTTGAACCCCTCGACTGAGTTCGCCATCACCACCTCCTCAGGCAAGCAATTCCAGATTCTCACTGCCCTAACAGTAAAGAATCCTCTTCTATGTTGGTGGAAAAACCTTCTCTCCTCCAGACGCAAAGAATGCCCCCTTGTGCCCGTCACCTTCCTTGGTATAAACAGATCCTCAGCGAGATATTTGTATTGTCCCCTTATATACTTATACATGGTTATTAGATCGCCCCTCAGTCGTCTTTTTTCTAGACTAAATAATCCTAATTTCGCTAATCTATCTGGGTATTGTAGTTCTCCCATCCCCTTTATTAATTTTGTTGCCCTCCTTTGTACTCTCTCTAGTTCCATTATATCCTTCCTGAGCACCGGTGCCCAAAACTGGACACAGTACTCCATGTGCGGTCTAACTAGGGATTTGTACAGAGGCAGTATAATGCTCTCATCATGTGTATCCAGACCTCTTTTAATGCACCCCATGATCCTGTTTGCCTTGGCAGCTGCTGCCTGGCACTGGCTGCTCCAGGTAAGTTTATCATTAACTAGGATCCCCAAGTCCTTCTCCCTGTCAGATTTACCCAGTGGTTTCCCGTTCAGTGTGTAATGGTGATATTGATTCCCTCTTCCCATGTGTATAACCTTACATTTATCATTGTTAAACCTCATCTGCCACCTTTCAGCCCAAGTTTCCAACTTATCGAGATCCATCTGTAGCAGAATACTATCTTCTCTTGTATTAACTGCTTTACATAGTTTTGTATCATCTGCAAATATCGATATTTTACTGTGTAAACCTTCTACCAGATCATTAATGAATATGTTGAAGAGAACCGGTCCCAATACTGACCCCTGCGGTACCCCACTGGTCACAGCGACCCAGTTAGAGACTATACCATTTATAACCACCCTCTGCTTTATTTATAGCGTTATAACTCCATTTATAGCGTTTATAGCTCCATTTATAGCGCTAACATATTCCGCAGCGCTTTACAGTTTTGCACACATTATCATCACTGTCCCTGATGGGGCTCACAATCTAGAATCCCTATCAGTATGTCTTTGGAATGTGGGAGGAAACCGGAGTGCCCGGAGGAAAGCCACGCAAACACGGAGAGAACATACAAACTCTTTGCAGATGTTGTCCTGGGTGGGATTAGAACCCAGGACCCCAGTGCTGCAAGGCGGCAGTGCTAACCACTGCGCCACCGTGCTGCCCGTGCTGTATATATATTATCATGGCAGTCCTTCTGCGGTAAAAAAATTTTTTTGATCCATATTTGTTTTGGGCTAATTTGTTAAATGGCTCTTGCATTTTATATGTACGTACCTAATAGTGCCTGCCCCGATTATGTTAATTGTACTGTCCATTGCTACCATATTCTTTCTATCTGCGTCTACTGTGAGTGCGCTTTTGGCTATGGGCATGCGTGGTCTATGCCCCTGATATCGCTACATTGTGGCCTTGGTTACACCCGATATTTTCGTGTGACTGGTCATATAATGCGGGGCTCCGGGATTTTTTTGATCCACGCCTATGAACTAATTATGGACCTCGTTCATCACTATATATATATATTTTTAGATTATATCCCCATATAATGATTGTGCTGTCTTTTACCGTATCTATTTGTACTCAGTGGTTGCGCGCTCCTAGTTGTGCGCATGCGTGGTCTGTGCCCCCGATGCCCTGGAGTGTAGCGTCGCTGTGGCCTTGGTTACGCCAGCTCCACAATGCCGTGCGTCCGGTCATGTGACGTGGTGCTCCGGGACTTCCGGGACCTCCTGGCTGCGCATGCGCCGTGGATACTCGGACCGCAGCTAATCACTGAAGTGCACGCATTATAAAAACCTGGCGATATACTGTTATTTACTCCCCCTGACGAAGGAAATTGTACCGAAACGCGCGTCGGGGCGCGTTATGCACAAGGACAGTAACCCTACCAAGGTACCTGTATGCTCCTAACTACTTTTTATCACTCTTTCTATTCACAGTGGTGTTCTGATATGTATACTGGTCCTGTTATATAATATATTGGACCAGTGCAAACATTATTTATTTATCACAGCACTTGAGCACTTTATTCATTTATTGATATATGTATGTGTATATATTTTATACAGATATATATATATATTTTTTTTTACACAAAAAAATATTATTTTTTTTTCAGCATCAGGTCTTGCCTCCCCCTTTTTTGGTCTATTAAGGGTTACTATTTTATACATATTTTTGTAATGTTCATAGCAGTATATGTCCTGTAGTGCACATCTTTTTAATAATTTTATATTACTGTATTACCATTTGTTACCATAATAAATAATAAAATTGAATATTTGCACATCCTAGCCTGGTGGTCCTTCTTTTCTTTGATCCTTGTTTTAGGTTTTGGTGTTCTCTATATACTGAGTGGGCTCCACTTTTTCTGTGTCACACACTTTGTGCACTATATATATCTATTTTATAGGAAGTATTTTAGTATTGATTTTTAGATTACTATTTTCCCTATTTTATGTATATGGTTGATATAGTGTATGTGTGTGCCTTTTAGTCCCTAAAGAAAGAAGCAGGAAAGCTATCTTGCCTCAGAGAAAATCCCCAAAGGATAGATTAGCCCCCACAAATAATGATTGTGAGTGGAGAGGGAAAAGACATACACAGAATGAAACCAGGATGAGCACAGGAGGCCAGTCTAGCTAAATAGATAGGACAGGATGAAATACTGTGCGGTCAGTATAAAACACTACAAAAATCCACGCAGAGTTTACAAAAAATCTCCACACCTGACTAAAGGTGTGGAGGGCAAATCTGCCTCCCTGAGCTTCCAGCAAGACAGAATTAATTCACACTGATAAGCTGGACAAACATAGAAAGCACAGAATGGATAAGTCCACAATCTATGGACAGAAAAGAGCAAGCAAAAACTTAGCTTTGCTGAACTGGTCAGGATAACAGGGAACTCCAAAGAGATGTGAATCCAACCAGGAACCATTTACAAGTGGCACTGGCTGAAGAAAGAGCCAGGCCTAAATAGCCGAGCAGAAGAGACTATAAGTGGAGGCAGCTGATGACAGCTAACTCCAAGGAGCAGCCATACCACTAGAAACCACATCACATCGGATGACAGAGAAATTAAAAGGGAAATCGCGTTTTGTTTTTTTTTGCGATTGCCGGTAAACGGTTAATTACCAGCGATCGCAAAAGCGGGGTCGGTAAAAAAAAACCCGAATCATGTTCTCTGGGGTCTCGGCTACCCCCGGCAGCCGAGACCCCGGAGAAAATCCGACTCTGGGGGGCGCTATTTACTTTTTCCACAGCGCCGTTAATTAACGGCGCTGTGGTTTAAGTACCCTTAGCGGCCGCCGTTAAAAGGCGTATCGGCGGTCGTTAAGGGGTTAAAGCAATATGTCTCCAAAACAGGAAATGCACAACAAAACAAAAGAGGAACGAATCGGTGGAAACGAGTCAACGTCTGTGACCGAACTGTAAGAAACTGCCTAAAGAAAATGTGATTTACATACAGAAAAGCTAAACGAAAGCCATCATTAACACCTAAACAGAAAAAAACAAGGTTACAATGCGCTAAGGAAAAGCAATCGTGGACTGTGGATGACTGGATGAAAGTCATATTCAGTGATGAATCTCGAATCTGCATTGGACAAGGTGATGATGCTGAAACTTTTCTTTGGCGCCGTTCCAATGACATAAAGATGACTGCCTAAAACGAACATGCAAATTTCCACAGTCAATGATGATATGGGGCTGCATGTCAGGTAAAAGTACTGGGGAGATCTTAGACCGCTAAGTCATCTGGGTAATTTCGCAATGCATCACTGGGAATGGAAGCTGGCGGCAGCATCGCACGCATCGGGACAGTATACACTGTGTGCATAATTATTAGGCAAGCTGTATTTTAGAGGATTATTTTTATTATTGATCAACAACTATGTTCTCATTCAACCCAAAAATATCAAAGCTTAATATTTTTTGAAGTTAGAGCTGTTTTTTTTTTTTTTAGATTTGGCTATCTTAGGAGGATATCTGTTTGTGCAGGTAACTATTACTATGCAGAATTATTAGGCAACTTCCTTTCCTTTGGCAAAATGGGTCAGAAGAAAGATTTGATAGGCTCTGAAAAGTCCAAAATTGTGGGATGTCTTGCAGAGGGATTGAAATTGCCAAACTTCTGAAGCGTGTTCACGGAACAATCAAGCGTTTCATGGCAAATAGCCAACAGGGTCGCAAGAAGCGTGTTGGGCAAAAAGGGCGCAAAATAACTGTCCATGAATAGATCATTCCATATCAAGTGATCCAAACATTAATATTTTTTTATACCTGTCGTCTTTCGATTTTTTTTATTTTTTGCTTTTATGATGTACAACTTTAGTTAATTACAAATTAAAAGTTTAGAATTATTTTCTTCATCAGTTAATTTTTTACAGATTTTTAACATTTTGAGAAAGTGCGGATTTTGGCCTGGTATGGCTTTACATTTTTTATCATATCTCGGGCTAGTATTAAGATAAAGAGGTGGGAGATGCATCATTGTTCTCAGAACGGTGCCAGCTTTCATTTGATATGTCACAAGACTATCTTTCATGATATTTTGTTTTAGAGAAATCAAATTCAAAATTTGCGCAATTGTGAAAAAAACGTATGTTTTAAAATTGTGAAAACATGCATGTGTGTTACTTGTGTTCTTGTTTATATTTGTGGTAACAAAACCAGGCAGCATAATAGATACACGAGGGGAATTTAAAGCACTAAATAGTGCAGGAAGACCCCTCACCAAACACAAGAACCAACTCCATAAAACTTGTGAGAAAAGGAGTACAAAAGGAGCGTATAGGTAATCCCAAAGAGTAACAATACTTTATTAAATCGCATATATTTATACAAAAGTGCAAATAGTACCATCAGAATACTATCAAAAATACAATGTGCAAGGATGATAAAAAAACATACATGAGTGGGTATCCCCCCGATGCGCACTGATTATGGGGCCAATGTAACAGCTTAATGATAGAAGCGTGCTGCTGTAGATTTTAGCTGTATAAGGTGTATCCCAATAAGTCAACAAAGCCCAGTGGCATGAAGGTAAAAAAATGGTCACACAAAGCAGCGCTTACCAGTACAAGGTCCCAGAGCCAGGCGCACCGGGTGCGATCCACAACCGCAACCCCCAACGCGCGTTTCGCCCACGAATTTGATAGCTTTATCAAGGGGAGATAGCGTTGTCTGAGTTTGGCATCATTAAATAGGGCCGGCCTGCCACCATGTGAGTCGTCACCTGTTATATCCCAGCCAATGGCAGCGGAGTATTCGGCGCATGCGCGTGTCTCGACATCACGCGCCGCGTCGCAGAAAGCGTCATGCACCGCGAGGGCGCCTGGGACAACACCCAGGACGCACGCGCCATGCAGAGGAGACGCCGCTGCGACGGGGGGAGAGACACGGCGCATGCGCGCCAGCGCAATAAGCCAGCTCAGGGATATGGAACCTCCCACTACTGTGAGCCCCAACACCGGATCTAACGGGGAAAGGGGACAAACACAGCATGGGATCCAACACCTAATACCGACCCACAAAATAGATGTCTAACAACAAGTTTAAACGGTACATGTAACCCGGCGGTGCGGTCCAAAATAGTTATCCAATTAGGACAGTATAAGCCGCAACACATACAGGACTCGTTTGTCGGTTGTATATTGAAGGTGAAGTGATGGTATTCCCATGAGATGTAAAGAGGAGGTCCATTCCGGCCAGTACCGATGAAATAGGTAAGATGCCAATAACCCAGTCATTGCTGCAAAATAGCTAAAAGAAACAATAAACATATGAAAATAAATGAATGAAAGAATAAAACATAGAT
Source organism: Ranitomeya imitator (assembly GCF_032444005.1). Lineage (NCBI taxonomy): Eukaryota > Metazoa > Chordata > Amphibia > Anura > Dendrobatidae > Ranitomeya > Ranitomeya imitator. The sequence goes on along the minus strand of NC_091287.1, from coordinate 399,830,365 downwards.
TAAAACCATAATAGAAAAAAGATCCCAAATGGGGACCCACTCAGGAGGGGAGATGTAAAAAGGATGGAGGGGCGACAAGTGCACACAAGCAAGACTCGCATTGGAAATATTAGAGTAGATAAATAACAAACATCATCAATAGCGTTAAAGGTCTAGAGAAGAACCAAGCGCCACAATAGGGCCCCAGACCTGTAAACAGTTTAAAGGAAAGAGGAGAAACTTAGGGACTCATTCAGTCCTTTGGGTGCCATAGTGTCAACTCAAATGATCCAACCTGCTTCCCGCTGGGCAAGGGCCTTCTTATAATTACCACCCCTAGCTCCGAGGTGAATGCTCTCGATGCCCCTGACCTGAAGAGACCCCGCATCGCAATTATGAAATTATTTAAAGTGGCGGGGAATGGTCTTCAGGTCAGAGGCATCGTCCAGAGCCCGCGCTGCCCGTATGTCCCTAATGTGCTCACGGACACGTACCCGTAGCTCCCTGGATGTCAGTCCGATATAGATTTAAGAACAACCACACGTGGCGTAGTAAACCACGTTGGATGTGCTACACGTGATGTGTTGCCTAATCGAAAATTCTTTACTGCCATCAGAAGATTTAAAAGTCGTGGCCCTCACGATATTCTCACATGCCAGGCAGTGGCCACATTGAAAAGAGCCGAGTGACGGGCCCCTAGAGCCGAAAGGGTTGACTATAGGGGGAACATAATGACTGCGAACCAGCAAGCTACTAAGGTTGGGGGATCTTTTAGCGGTCATTAACGGGAAGTCACCCAAGGCATGGGCCAGAGAGGGTTCAGTCATCAAAACCGACCAATGCCTCTTCAGTATATTTCTCATATTGGACCATTCGTGATTATATGTTGCGATGAACCTAATTTTATCTGCATCCGTTCTCCTGCTCCGTCCACTATCGTTAGTGTACAGTAGGTCCCTACGGGGCGTCCTTCTGGCCCTCTCAAAGCCCCGTCTAATGCTTCTGCGGCTGTATCCGCGATCCCTGAAGCGCCCCTCAAGGTCACTAGCCTGCGCAATAAACCTATCGTCAGTAGAGCAGATCCGCCTCATTCTTAGAAACTGTCCGACCGGGATAGCCCCAATGGTGGTAGAATTATGTGCAGAATCAGCATGCAATAGAGCATTAACCGCAGTCGACTTCCTGAAGACGTCAGTCTGGATCCGACGTGTATCGTCGACCTCCAGCTTGACGTCCAGAAAGTCGATCTGCTGTAAATCAAAATTATACGTCAATCTGATGTTAAAGGAGTTCTCATTGAGTTGACTCATAAAATCCTCGAGCTGCTGCGCCGTTCCCCCCCACAAAAACAGGACATCATCAATATATCTAAGCCAGCACAGCACATGGTCCGCGGCCCGCACCCCTCCGTCGCCAAAAATGTATCTCTCCCATGAACCCAGGAAGAGATTGGCGTACAAAGGGGCACAGGCTGCGCCCATGGCTGTGCCACGCTTCTGTAAGTAAAACCAGTCCTTAAAGATGAAAAAATTGTGGGTCAGGACAAAGCGCAGCAGCTCGAGGATTAACTCACACATGGGGCCACCCAGATCGGAGGTCCCCAAGAAGAGGCGGACCGCAGCCAGACCGTGTTCATGGTCAATACACGTATATAGTGTCTGCACATCGGCTGTGACCAGGAGGACGCCAGGGTCCACAAGGACGCCGTCAACCCGTGAGAGGACGTCCGTCGTGTCTCTAACATAAGATGGTAATACCTCGACCAGTGGTTTGAGATAAAAGTCGATGAATTTGCAAATGGGATCACATAATCCCTCAATACCAGACACGATCGGACGCCCCGGTGGGTTGACGGCGTCCTTGTGGATCTTTGGAAGCAAATAAAACGTTGGTACCTTCAGTGACCTCACCGTTAGACCCTCCAGGACCTTCCTATCTATGATCCCTTCATCAAAGGCTCTCCCGAGGATAGCCTGCAGCTGAGACGCGAAGGAAGACAGAGGGTTATAGGTCAACTTCGTATATGTGGTGGTATCCCTCAGCTGGCGAAACGCCTCTTTTTCGTATTTATCGCACGGCCAGATGACTATGTTCCCCCCTTTGTCTGCTGGCTTGATAACAATGTCCTTAAAGGACTGCAGCTCTTTAATTGCATTTCTCTGTTTGAATGAGAGATTGTCAAATTTACGTCTTGAGGATAAACGTTTAAAGTCTTCGGTAACCAGTCTGGTAAATATATCCACGGCTGGACACAGAGACAAAGGGGGGAACCTAGTCGATCTGGGCATGCATGCAGGCGGGAACCTACCTTGAGGAGTACTGGATTGTTCCTCTTGGAGATCTTCTAAGGCCTGCAATGCCTCCCTCTCCGCCTCAGACGCAGGCCCCTGGGCTTGATGATTTATATAATGTAATTTTTTTAAAACAAGTTTCCGTGAAAACAGATGGAGGTCCTTCATAGCTAGGAAAAAATCAAAAGAATTAGTTGGAGAAAAATTTAACCCCCTGCTTAGAACCTCAATCTGAACATCCGAGAGGGACCGTGTCGATAGGTTTAGTACCTGAAGGCCCGCATGATTGCTTGTTCCCTGTTGCTTGCTGGCCACAGTCATAGCCTTGGAAGCCTGTCGTGTGACAATCTTTTTAGCATGTGGGTTAGATCCAGATTGTTCACCTCTGGTTTCCATACGTGAGGTGTACCTATCCTCAGAAGGAGCATTAGATCTGGTTGATCTGGAGCGTGATCTAGAACTTGAGAAGTTTCTAAAGCGGGGGCGTGACCGATCATCCAAGCCCCGCCATCTATAGACGTTAGAGGTCTGTTTGTCATGCATGTCCCGCTTAAACTTTTTTGCCTTTAAGGCTTGAATCTCATTGACCCATTTTTGCAGTTCTATGTCCATATCATCATTTAGTTTTTTTAATGGCATCCCCAGACATATCTTTTTTGAGTTTAGTTTGAACAGCTTCGATCTCCGCTTCTATCTCCCCAAGCTTAGAGGAATCCAGGCCTTTCAATAGTGTCATAAAGCCAAAAGAACAGGTGTTTGAGAGTTCTTCCCATTTATTTTTAAAATCTTCATCGGTAATGGGAAAAGAGGGAAACACCTGGATTCTCAGTCCGCGGGGGATAAGTCCCCCCTCCAGATATTTTTCAAAATATGCATGGTTCCACCAAACCTTAGTTCTCTTTTTCAAGAGATCTTTAAAACGCCCAATGGTCTCCTGCAGGTCAGCACTCGACCCCTCCAAACCCCCGTTAAAACCATCCATAAAAGGTATCGTTGATTTGAGCACGCCACGTAGAATCTCGTGCCCTGAAGTCCATAATAGGCCTGTGGAGAGCTGTGATAAACACAGAAACAATAATGGTAACAAAACCAGGCAGCATAATAGATACACAAGGGGAATTTAAAGCACTAAATAGTGCAGGAAGACCCCTCACCAAACACAAGAACCAACTCCATAAAACTTGTGAGAAAAGGAGTACAAAAGGAGCGTATAGGTAATCCAAAAGAGTAACAATACTTAAATCGCATATATTTATACAAAAGTGCAAATAGTACCATCAGAATAGTATCAAAAATACAATGTGCAAGGATGATAAAAAACATACATGAGTGGGTATCCCCCCCGGTGCGCACTGATTATGGGGCCAATGTAACAGCTTAATGATAGAAGCGTGCTGCTGTAGATTTTAGCTGTATAAGGTGTATCCCAATAAGTCAACAAAGCCCAGTGGCATGAAGGTAAAAAAAGGGTCACACAAAGCAGCGCTTACCAGTACAAGGTCCCAGAGCCAGGCGCACCGGGTGCGATCCACAACCGCAACCCCCAACACGCGTTTCGCCCACGAATATGATAGCTTTATCAAGGGGAGATAGCGTTGTCTGAGTTTGGCATCATTAAATAGGGCCGGCCTGCCACCATGTGAGTCGTCACCTGTTATATCCCAGCCAATGGCAGCGGAGTATTCGGCGCATGCGCGTGTCTCGACATCACGCGCCGCGTCGCAGAAAGCGTCATGCACCGCGAGGGCGCCTGGGACAACACCCAGGATGCACGCGCCATGCAGAGGAGACGCCGCTGCGACGGGGAGCAGGGGGAGAGACACGGCGCATGCGCGCCACCACAATAAGCCGGCTCAGGGATATGGAACCTCCCACTACTGTGAGCCCCAACACCGGATCTAACGGGGAAAGGGGACAAACACAGCATGGGATCCAACACCTATCAATTCTGATCTAGTCATCTCTGTAGTGAGACAGCTAAAATGGAGTTGCTGTACGGAGGATGTTGTTATTGACAGTACAGTGTGCACAAAAATCATGAACCTCAGTGTAGCAACTCTGATGTAGTAATCTCTATAATGAGGGTGCTTGAATGGAGTTGCTGTACAGAGGACGTCCTTATAGACAGTACTAGTAATGTGTGCACAGAAATCATGAGCCTCACGGCAGGAATGCCGATCAAGTCATCTCTGTAGTGAGACAGCTAGAATGCGTTGCTGTACGGAGATTCATTATTTATTGGCAAACAGTTACACAAGATTACAGCCCCAATTCATGAAGAACAGAATTTTGTATGACATTCTTAGGGTATGTGTCCACAGTCCGTAATCACAGCGCTTTGGACGGAGTGGAAAACCCACTCCGCCCAAAGCGCCGTCCCCTTCTGTATGTGCGGTGATTCCGGATGTGTTCATTGCACACATCCGGAATCTCCGCACCCCATACATAGGGCCATGTGATTTACCTTGCGGCGATGGAGCGTTGCCGCAAGGCAGACATGCTGCATTCTAAAAAGACGCGCCTGTCTGTTAAAGCAGGGTCACCGGATGCGTGTTTGCACGCATAGTGGAGACGAGATTTCATAAAATAGGGATTTTTGTGTACTCACCGTAAAATCCTTTTCTCCAAGCCAATCATTGGGGGACACAGACTGTGGGTGTATGCTGCTGCCACTAGGAGGCTGACACTATGTGATACAAAGAAAGTTAGCTCCTCCTCTGCAGTATACAACCTCCTGCTGGCTCTCAGCTAACCAGTTCGGTGCAAAAGCAGTAGGAGATCAATAACAACATTTGAGCATATAGCATGTCACATTATATATATGAGAGTATAGCATGTTAAATTATAAAACAAGCACAGCTAATAATAGGGTGGGAGCTGTGTCTCCCAATGAATGGCTCGGAGAAAAGGATTTTACGGTGAGTACACAAAAATCCCTATTTCTCCTACGCCTCATTGGGGGACACAGACCGTGGGACGTCCCAAAGCAGTCCCTGGGTGGGGGCAATATCAGATCAGGCCCTGTGTAACCGCTACTTACAAGTGCGACACCATGGCCTGCAGAGTCCGCCTGTCCAGACTCACATCTGTGGAAGTCTGGGAATTATAGTGCTTCAAGAATGCATGCGGACTGGACGAACCCACAAGCTTGCAGTCGTGCTGTGCCGACGCCTGGTGCCTAGAATCCAAGAAACCTCGATAGACAAGGACTCCTTGATGTGTAGCAAATCCACCAAGCTAACATGGCTGAAAAAATGGCTAAACCCTTCCTGTAACCGTCAGGAAGCAGTCCTCTTACAGTGAGGTAGCCCAAATAAAGTGTCCAACCTTTGGAAGGACGTCGTCCTCGAGACGTACCTACTCAGAGCACTCACCGTGTCCAGAATATGGGGAACCCATTCCATTATGTGGACTGGTGCCGAAAGAGATGAGGGAAGAACGATGCCATCACAACTGTGGGAATACAATACCACCTTGGTAACAAGGGATGGGGATTGCCTGTAGACAACCTTGCCTTGATGGTAATAAGGGAAAAAGGTCTGAAGGAACAGAGCGGCTAGCTCCGAAGACTCGTCAGGATGAGGAGATCGCAGAGAAAAAAGGGCGATGTTTCCTGATAGTAAAGTCTGTCTGTATCAAAAGGAGTCTACTGTAAGACTCCCAGGATCATTAAGGTCCCAAAGATCTAACGGTATGCGATAGGGAAGAACCACATGTGAAGACTCCCTGCGAGGAAGTCCATATTTGCAGTTTTGTTGCAATAAGACGGAAAAATACTAGTTCAGCAAACGAGAAAACATCCTGACATGGTCTATGCGGATCTCCCAGGATCACTGGGGCCCTTCCTGCTTCCAAAAAGATCTCGGAAGTAGTGGAAGAGGGGTGAAGGAAACTGATACCATGGAAGAACCAGAGCATGCACTGCGATGGCTTTTGGACCTGGAGGCCGAACCATGAACTTAGAGTACATTGGCGTTCAGTCTGGATGCTATCCGACCTACATCTGGAGTGCTCCAGAGAAGACGAATCTGATGGAAGACTTCTGGGTGAAGTTCCCACTCACATGAGGCGGGACCCTGATGGCGTCCGCTGCCCAGAGTGCTACACCTGAGATGTGTAGTGCCGAGATCACCAAATGATAGATCATGGCCCAACAGAAAATGTGAGGTACCTCGGCCATGACGCCTGACCAATTTAATCGGATGGGGTGACCCGCCAGAAGGCAGTGGACCTGCTGTAGAACTAGCTGTACCGTTCGGATCCCCAGAACAATGATCAGGAGGAGAGGACTGGCATCTGTAGTCACTAATAACAGGGAGAAAGGATCTTCCCTGGATGAGGAAGGAGCTCAGAGACTACCCTCTGAAAGCCTGATTGACCTGCAGAAAACGAGAGGAGTGAAGGAAACCACTTCCATTGTCGTCACCAATTTTCCTCAGAACACTCCTAGCAAATCGAATGGAATGAAGGGATGAGTGAACAAGTGCGCAAGCTCCCTGTTGAAGGGCCACGGCCTTGTCTCAAGGGAGAATCACCAAACTTCTGGAAGATTCCAGGATCATCCTCAAAAAGGATATCTGCAGGGCTAGAAATGAGGAAGAAACTTGTGTCAGTTTAGCTGCCAGCCCAGGAGAGAGAGCGTATCGCAAGAGATATAGACGACTCAGCGCCGGGCTGAAGGAGCGGCTAGAAAGTCAACCAGATAGGGCAGGATGACCACGCCTCTAGGGTGCAAGAGGAACATGACAGCCCCATAACCCTTGCGAACACTGAGTGCAGTAGCAAGGCCGAAGGACAAGGTCGTGACTTGAAAATGCTGTTCGCGAAAGGGAAAGCGAAGGAATTTTGAAGAGGGAAAAACATAGGAATGTGAAGATAAGCATCCCGAATGTCAGTGGATGCCAGAAACTCCCCCTTTTTCTGTTGAAGTAAGGGCTGAGCGGGGGAACTCCATCCGAAGAAGGGGGACCTTGTCAAGGTTGGTAGAAGTTTGAGGTTCAGGGTCGGTTTTACTTTTCGGTCCCCATTTTGGAACCAAGATCCCTTAGATCTAGACCGTCCTGGACAACTGATCCATTGCTGGTTGGGTCTATAGGAAATCAAAATAGTTAAGGTCTCTGACCAAGAGACCATTGCTCTAGCAACACATGCGGTGGCTAAGGGAGGGTAGAGCGCCGAACTGGAGGCCGCAAGACGGAACGAACTAGATTTGTTATCTGACAGTCGGTTGTATTTTTAATTGATGATCCATCGGGCAGGGATACTGGTAGGCATACCACAGGAGATTCTACCCGGTTAATATGCCAAGTGGCAGAATGCGCGGCTGCATGCAGAAGGAAGAAAAACCGTCTCTTACTATCGCCGCTCTCTTTTGAAGGTGCGGAGTTAAAATGATGAACCCTCGATCCACCATCCTCTTAACAGGGAAGTGGAGAGGGATCGTCCGCCTTCTTGCATCATCTGCTAAATAGCGGAGATGCAGAGGGGGGTGTTTGGACGCCAAAAAAAAAAGGAACCTCTGTACATCCACAGAGTTAAGGACCCTGGGTGAACAGGGCTGGTTGTCCGGCGTTAGGCCTGGCTGTAGAAGAGGATACATGGAGGCGACACTCCATGTGCTCGTCTATTGCTGGTGTGGGGAGATCGGGATCCTTTAAAAGGACCCGTCGCTCTTAAGAATCAGACCAGGCTTTGGTCTGGTCATATGCCCTTAAGACCAGGGAATGCTGGTCATGTGCCCTTAAGACCAGGGAATGCTGGTCATGTGCTCTTAAGACCAAGGAATACTGGTCATGTGCCCTTAAGACCAGGGAATACTGGTCATGTACCTTTAAGACCAGGAAATACTGGTCATGTGCCTTTAAGACCAGGAAATACTGGTCATGTGCCTTTAAGACCAGGTAATACTGGTCATGCGCCTTTAAGACCAGATCATACTGGTCATGCGCCTTTAAGACCGGGTAATACTGGTCATGCACCTTTAAGACCAGGGAATGCTGGTCATGTACCTTTATGCAGTTACTTACTCGGTTGCAGAGTCGTTGTGCCCCTTTAATGCAAAACCATCGCCCCAGTGTGTGTGTGTGTGCCAGCAGGGTGGACCAAGATGGCCATCGGGCGTTAGTGGTAAAGTCTTGCAGAGAGAGAGAGAGAGAGTCAGCAAATTGGGGGCGGAGCCAGACATGTGGGCTGAGCCTCGTGACTTCCATGAATAGGCCTAAATTTCTGCAGCCGGCGTGAGCAATACCAGCGTTGCTGAGGGAAGCGATCGCTCCTGTGCCAGGGAAGAAGCACCAGAAAAGGTGGGCGGAGCCGCCTTAGCGCACCATAGTGCGGGCGCGGCTTCCGGGATGCGGCCTACACATCGGCCGAAGCTCGGGGCTAAATTTTTGCAGCCGGCCAGAGCGTTACCTCAGGGAGGTGGGCCACAGGAAGCTGAGGCTGCCTGTCAGTATGTGAATATCCCACTGCAGAGGCCCATCGCTGACTGGATCCACTCACCATCGGTGCGCGTCCCGGCATGGAGCCGCCGCTATGACTGGGATTCAGCGCCTAGGAAAGCGCACACACTCTATTGTTCTGCTGCAGGTGCAGGGATAGAGGGATAAACCTCAATCCATCATCACTTTGTTAGGGAGGTGGAGAGGAACCGTCCGCCTCCTTGTGCCATCCGCTTTCATAGTGGTGGGACAGTGGGGGCTGCTCGGACACCATAGAGAGGGGCCTCTGTACATCCACGGAGTTCAGTCTCCGGGTGGACAGGGCCAGTTGTCAGGCATTAGGCCTGGAGAGGCTCCAGGAGAGGATACATGGAGGCGGCACTCCATGTGGTCGTCTGTTGCTGGTGTGGGGAGATCGGGACTCGAAGGAACCGTCGCCCCTGAAGTGAGCTCAGGCATGGCCTCCCACATCACTACGGGGAGGTATACTCGGTCTCCTCGCCTGTTGAGGATTCGGGAAAGATCGGAACCATGAAAGGATCCGTCGCCCCCTTCACACCGTTAATTAAAAAATAAAAATTTACAGAAAAGTAAAAAATAAAATAAAACCGTTGGGGTCTGAGCCAGCAGGAGGGTGTATACTGCAGGGGAGGAGAGAACTTTCTTTGTATCACTTAGGCTATGTGCACACGTTCAGGAATTCATGCAGAAAATTCCTGAGCATTCCGGACATTTTCTGCATGAAATCCGCAAGAAAACCGCATGCGTTTTTGCCGCGGTTTTTTCCGGACACTTCCCAATGCATTTTGGAGTGGGAAATCCGCAAAAAAACCGCAAAAAGATAGAGCATGACTGGATTTTGTGCAGTATGCATTTTTTTTTGCGGAAAAAAACGCATCATGTGCACAAAACATGCGGAATTCATTCTAAATGATGGGATGCTTATTGTATGCGGTTTTTTTGCGGTTTTATAGCGTTTTTATCGGGAAAAACACCGCAAAAAAAACGCAACGTGTGAACACATCCTTAGTGTAAGCCTCCTACTGGCAGCAGCATAACACCCACGGTCTGTGTCCCCCCAATGAGGCGTAGGAGAAATCCCCTCCACTATGCTGTAACATCTGAAGACCGCAGCCTTCAATCCGCAGCTAATCCGGATTTAATACTGAACGTGGACACACCCTCAAAGGGTATATCCAGAACTTTATTGAAAAACAAAAAGAATGTGCCTAATGTGTTGGTAGTTGCTACCAACCTGCCTGCTGAGCTCGGCGCCATTCTTCCCCAGCACAGAGAGGTCACAGATTGCTCCTGCCGGGGAGTCAGCTGCCTCTTCTGACGCAACAGGGTGTGATTGCCAACTCATTCTGATTGACAGCCAGCAACTCCAGTTAGCCAGAGGTGGCAAAGATAGGGGTCTCCTCCGCTAAAGTCTGCTCTATACAAGACTGACAATCTTTTCAGCTAGGAATCAGGCAATAGATTTCTGCAAAGTGCACACTCCTTGTGCTTTGACTTTCCCTGGCAACAAAAATGACAAAAAGGGAAAGACTAGATCACTGAGTGAACTTTCAGGAAGATCACCTACCAGTGTGAAGCAATCAAATGGTACCGGATTACCATTGAGGGAGACACACCTCAGCTGAAAGACCATCTCGAGAGGCTGAAGACTTGTCTACTGTGTTGGAGCTCCTCTGACTTGATCAGCCACTGGATGCAGAACTCAGTCTCTTGCCATCAAGGCCGCCGGCAGTACTGCTACAGGGTAGATGCCATTCCACTTGCTGCTGCGGCTTCTCATTAGGGCTCATACTCAGGGCCGTATTTAGAGTTTCTGCTGCCCTAGGCACTTTTAGTGCTGCCTCCCCCTTTGGTGAGTATAACACTATCGGCAGTGACTTTGGCAAAAATCGCTGATGTGAAAGTCGCCTTTTGCAGCAGATCCGACAGTTTTTCCGCATCTGCCGCGTAATGGATCACTTAGGGCAACACTGCATTCGGCCTCATTCATTCCCTATGGGACTTACAGACATGTGCGGCACTTGCGGTTTTGCCGCCATCCGGCAAATGCGGTACTTGCAGCAATGAGAAAAAACACTACTAGCAGTGTTTTATGTATCATCGTAAGTGCAAAACCGCAATTGCCGCACATGTTCGCAAGTAGCCATCACTACCTGTCCCTGCACCTTGCTAGCTCATCCCTATCCAACCCTCCCTGACCTATAACTACACTATAAAGCTTCAGAAAAGCAATTTATTAACTGACATATTCCTATGATAATGAGGGCTCTAGGCTACGGCGTAGACTGGGACGGGCAGTGTCCGGGTCTCCATCCTCTCTGTGCACACCCTCAGTCCCTGCCTCACTGCCTGTGCACAGACCTCCCTCCACCGCACCCGGTAATCGCCGCTCGCAGTAGGATACCGGCAGAGGTGTATCTAGGGTTTCTGGCACCCGGGGAAAGAATTCATTTTGGTGCCCCCCCTCCGCCAAGGACATATGTGATTTGCACACTCAGTCATGTGCCCACGAGCTCCTCTCCCTAATGCTCTCAATGTTCAGTGAAAAACTAAGAGAAGCAGAAGAGAAGCTCGTTGTCACAGGACCATAAGAGTATGTGTCCACGTTCAGGATTGCATCAGGATTTGGTCAGGATTTTTCATCAGTATTTGTAAGCCAAAACCAGGAGTGGAACAATTAGGGTCTGTTTCCACGTGCAGGAAACGCTGCGTGTCTGACGCTGCATAGAGCCGCAACGTCAAACACGCAGCGTCCAGATGTTACAGCATAGTGGAGGGGATTTAATGAAATCCCGTCTCCACTATGCGTGGTAACACGCACGCGGTGGCCCTGCGACTCCGGACATGCTGCGCGTCTTTTCAGATCGCAGCATGTCCGTATATCTTGCGGCGACGCTGCGTCGCCGCAAGATATAGCACAGGGCGCTATGGTGGGGTGCGATGATGCCGGATGTGTGCTGTGAACACATCCGGCATCATCGCGTCCCAGAAAGGGGGCGGGGCTTACCGCAGAGCGGCTAAGCCGCTCCGGCGATACCGCCGGCCATCCTGAAAGTGGACACATAGCCTTAGAGGAAAACTATAATAGAAACATATGCACCACTTCTGTATTTATCACCCACTCCTGGTTTTGGCTACAAATACTGATGTAAAATACTGACCAAATCCTGATGCAATCCTGAACGTGGACACATACTCTAAGTCTGAAAATCGCATATGAGTGACGTGTCCATGTGACGACTACTGGAACTTGCAGAGCTGAATCCTGACATCGCAGCTTCTGAATTCTCACAACGCATGCACTGCACACTTTTAGGATTCTCCCTTGCCGGTGGACAGTCATGTCAGCACAAGTATGTGATTTGTATACTTCTGACCACATTCCGACTAGATGTGCCCGGCCTCGCTCAGTTCATTTTCATTGACGGAGGTCACGCATGTCTAGTCAGCACATGATCGCATTAATGTAAATCCCCAGCATGAGAGAATCCTGACAGCGTGCAGTGTGCACTGTGAGAATTCAGAAGTCTGCAGTCACAAAGAATGACTGCAGACTCATCACAAGCCTGGACATCCCCTTTAAAAGGGACTCTGTCACCTGAATTTGGAGGGAACAATTTTCAGCCATAGGGGCGGGGTTTTCGGGTGTTTGATTCACCCTTTCCTTACCCGCTGGCTGCATGCTGGCTGCAATATTGGATTGAAGCTCATTCTCTGTCCTCCATAGTACACGCCTGCACAAGGCAAGATTGCAGATTGTGCAGGTACAGTATGTACTACGGAGGACAGAGAATGAGCTTCAATCCAATATTGCAGCCAGCATGCAGCCAGCGGGTATGGAAAGGGTGAATCAAACACCCGAAAACCCCACCCCTATGGCTGAAAATTTTTCCCTCCAAATTCAGGTGACAGTGTCCCTTTAAATCTCCTAGCATATATAAAAACATGAGAGTTAGCATCACAAATAACATTTACATCCAGGTACCTGATAGATGACGTCGCCTCTGGAGCCGTTCTCCTTTTCTTCATCTTGTCCAGATCCCATGATGAGTTTTTTCTCATCCACAGCCGTCTCTGCAGACTTCCATCTTCGCCGCTCTTTTGCAGAAAGTCTCCACATGACGCCCTTAAAGATACAAGTGTCATTATAATGCTCCCAAATAAAAAATTGCCCCTCACTATATTGTCTGCACAAAGTATGACCCCCACACTGTCCCTCTTATGGTACATGCTCTTCACACTGACCTCTCCTTTCTATACCGGTCCCCTCTTCACACTGTCCTCTCACACTGTGTCCCCCTTATAGGGCCCAGTATTTATACTCCATATTTATACTCCATCCTCCCACACTGCGTTCATGCCTCCCCCATCCTCCCACCCTGCGTTCATGGCTCCCCCATCCTTCTCCCCTGCAAGCATGGCTCCCCCATCCTCCCACTCTGCGTTCATGGCTCCCCATCCTTCTCCCCTGCGTTCATGGCTCCCCCATCCTTCTCCCATGCGTTCATGGCTCCCCCATCCTCCCACTCTGCGTTCATGGCTCCCCATCCTTCTCCCCTGCGTTCATGGCTCCCCCATCCTTCTCCCCTGCGTTCATGGCTCCCCCATCCTCCCACCCTGCGTTCATGGCTCCCCCATCCTCCCACCCTGCGTTCATGGCTCCCCATCCTTCTCCCCTGCGTTCATGGCTCCCCCATCCTTCTCCCCTGCGTTCATGGCTCCCCCATCCTCCCACTCTGCGTTCATGGCTCCCCCATCCTCCCACTCTGCGTTCATGGCTCCCCATCCTCCCCTGCGTTCATGGCTCCCCCATCCTTCTCCCCTGCGTTCATGGCTCCCCCATCCTCCCACCCTGCGTTCATGGCTCCCCCATCCTTCTCCCCTGCGTTCACGGCTCCCCATCCTTCTCCCCTGCGTGCACGGCTCCCCATCCTTCTCCCCTGTATGCACGGCTCCCCATCCTTCTCCCCTGCGTTCACTGCTCCCCATCCTTCTCCCCTGCGTGCACGGCTCCCCATCCTTCTCCCCTGCGTGCACGGCTCCCCATCCTTCTCCCCTGCGTGCACGGCTCCCCATCCTTCTCCCCTGCGTGCACGGCTCCCCATCCTTCTCCCCTGCGTGCACGGCTCCCCATCCTTCTCCCCTGCGTGCACGGCTCCCCATCCTTCTCCCCTGCGTGCACGGCTCCCCATCCTTCTCCCCTGCGTGCACGGCTCCCCATCCTTCTCCCCTGCGTGCACGGCTCCCCATCCTTCTCCCCTGTATGCACGGCTCCCCATCCTTCTCCCCTGTATGCACGGCTCCCCATCCTTCTCCCCTGTATGCACGGCTCCCCATCCTTCTCCCCTGTATGCACGGCTCCCCATCCTTCCCCCCTGTGTGCACGGCACCCCACTTTTTTTCCCTGTCATACTTACCTCTCACCGGCGCGCAGCACAGAACTTCCTGGCATCTCAGCGTCTTCCTTCCTGTCTTCAGCGGTCACATGGTAGCGCTAATTAAGGGTTATGAATATGCGCATATTCATCACCCTTAATGATCGGTACCATGTGACCGCTGAAGACAGGACGCGCTGCAGGCGCTGAGACGCAGTTGCAGCCACCGCTGGAGGAAGGTGAGTATTACGTCTTCAGGGAGGGAGGGAGGGGGGGCGGGAAGGAGGGAGGAGGGGGGGGCGGGAAGGAGGGAGGGAGGAGGGGGGGGCGGGAAGGAGGGAGGGAGGAGGGGGGGCGGAAACTTGACCCCGGAGTTTTATAAAAAAAAAAAAATAAAAAAAAATAAAAAACCTAGCTCAAGGGCGCCCCCCCGCATCCCGCCGCCCTAGGCACGTGTCCTCAAGTGCCTAGTGGCAAATACGGCCCTGCTCATACTCACCAGCGAGAAACTCGGATGAGTCACGCATGTTAATACCCAGCACTCAGATCGGAGCGTGCGGCCACCTAGGAATACATGCAGCCGCACACTCCGCTCCTGAGTGCCAGCAGCAGCGCCGGGTATTGCCGTGCAAGACTCATCCGAGTTTCTCGCAGGTGAGTATGAGCCCTTAAGCTGTTGCTCGGGTGCATCTATTCTCCCAGAGGGGACAATAGGCAGCAAAACGCAGATACATGCTCCAGACTTCCTTAGCTGCTGGAGCAGTGCTACTGCCCACCCCTCCAGGCATCAGTACCCCAGAAGTTCCAGGTCAGCAGATTGATCACGTGGCTTGCGTGTCATCCGGCGGCGGCATCAGGATGGACGTGTAACCTGGCTCCTTGGTACCTCAGACACATCCCCAGCCTCCTTTTACATTACTTCCAAACCCACCGGCAGCATCCTGAAGCACTGCACATGCCAGCGCCATAAGAGCCTCTCAATAACCAGCTATCCCTACCCAGGATACTGCTCACCTGCGTCCACACACCAATGTGAAACTCCGCCTGGACCCACTGTGGCACATCCAGAGAACCCACAATGGCAGAGGCAGGGAAAATAGGGATTTTTGTGTACTCACCGTAAAATCCTTTTCTCCGAGCCATTCATTGGGGGACACAGACCGTGGGGTGTATGCTGCTGCCAATAGGAGGCTGACACTAAGTGATACAAAAAAAGTTAGCTCCTCCCCTGCAATATACACCCTCCTGCTGGCTCTCAGCTAACCAGTTCGGTGCAAAAGCAGGAGAAGATCAATAACAACATATGAGCGTATAGCATGTCATATTATATATGAGAGTATAGCATGTCAGATTATAAAAAACATTAATAACAGGGTGGGAGCTGTGTCCCCCAATGAATGGCTCGGAGAAAAGGATTTTACGGTGAGTACACAAAAATCCCTATTTCTCATTCGCCTCATTGGGGGACACAGACCGTGGGACGTCCCAAAGCAGTCCCTGGGTGGGGACAACAGATCAGGCCCTGTGTAACCGCTACTTACAAGTGCGCCACTGCGGCCTCCAGAGTCCGCCTGCCCAGACTCACATCTGTGGAAGTGTGGGAATTATAGTGCTTCAAGAATGCATGCGGACTGGACGAATCCACAAGCTTGCAGGCGTGCCTTGCTGACACCTGGTGCCTAGAACCCTTGATAGACAGGGAGATAGGCTGACATCTAGCACGGAAGGACTCCTGGATGGTGAAAAGAATTCACCATGTTATCATGGTCGATGAAACGGCTAAACACTTCCTGAAAATGTCAGGAAGCCTTCCTCTACCGTCAGGAAGCCCAAATAAAACGTCCAACCTTCAGAAGGACGCCGTCCTCAAGACGTACCTACTGAGAGCACTCACTTCGTCCAGAATATGGGGGATCTTATTCCATTTTGTGGACTGGAGCCAAAAGAGATGAGGGAAGAACTATGCCCTCATAACAGTGGTAATACAGTACCACCTTGGTAACAAGGGATGGAGATGGCCTGAGGACAACCTTGCCTCGAAGGTAATAAGGGAAAAAAGTCTGAAAGAGCAGAGAAGCTAGCTCCGAAGACTCGTCAGAGTGAGAATATCGCAGAGGAGAACGGGACGACTTTCCTTGATAGTAAAGTCTGCCCGGATGAAAAAGGAGCCTACTGTAAGGCTCCTAGGAATAATAAGGTCCCAATGATCTAACGGTATGCGATAGGGAAGAACTACGTGTGAAAACTCCCTGTGAGAAAGTCCCTACTTGTGGTTGTGCTGCGATAAGGCGAGAAGATACTAGCTCCGCAAACAAAAAACGGACGTGGTCAGAGCGGATCTCTGAGGATCACTGGGGCCCCTTTCTGCTTCCGAAAGGCTTTCGGAAGCAGTGGAAGGGGAGTTATGGAAACTGGTACCACGGCAGAACCAGAGCATGGAGAGCGATGGCTCTTGGATCTCGAGGCCGAACCACGAACTCGAGTACATTGGCCTTCAGTCTGGATGTCATCCCACCTACAACTGGAGAGCTCCAGTAAGGACAGATCTGATGGAAGACTTCAGGGTGAAGTTCTCACTGACTTGAGGCGGAACCCTGACGGCTGAATTTGTTTGCCGTTTAGAGTTCTACTTCTGGGATATATACTGCCGAGATCACCGAATAATAGACTTCGGCCCATCAGAGAAAGTGAGGTACCTCGGTCATGGCGCCTGACCGTGGGTACCTGCTAGATGACTGACGTAAGGCACCGCCATGGCATTATCCAATTGAATTAGGATAGGGAGACCCGCCATAAGGCAGTGGACCTGCTGTAAGACTACCGTTCGGATCTCCAGAACAATGATGGGGAGAAGAAGACTGGCATTGGAAGTTACTAATAACCATTGAACCGGGAGAAAGGCCCTGGATGAAGAAGGAGCTCAGAGACTATTGTCTAAAAGTCTGTTTGACTTGCTGAAAACGAGCGGAGCGAAGGAAACCGCTTCCAATGTCGTCACCATTTTTGCTCAGAACTCTCTTAGCAAATCGAATGAAATGAGGGGGTGAGTAATCAAGTCCTCAGAACTCTCCTTGCGCGAGCTCCCTGTTGAAGGGCCATGACCTTGTCTCGAGGAAGAATTACCATCCTTCTAGAAGTGTGCAGGATCATCCTCAAAAAGGATATCTGCTGGGCTGGAAATGAGGAGAACTTGTCTAAGTGTAGCTGCCAGCTCAGAAGAGAAGGTATCGCAAGAGATATAGACGACTCAGCGTAGTCCTGGAAGGGCGGCTAGACAGACCAAACAGGGCAGGACGAGCACGCCTCTAGAGTGCAAGAGAAACATGACATCCGCCATGACCCGAGCGAACACTCTGGGTGCGGAAGCAAGGCCGAAGGACAAGGTTGTGACTTGAAAATGCTGTTGACGAATGGAAAGGCGAAGGAATTTTTGCAGAGGGCAAGCAACCCAAATGTCGATGGATGCCGGAAACTGCACCTTTTTCTGTGGAAGTAATGGCTGAGCGGAGGACTCTATCCAAAGAAGGAGGACCATGTCAAAGGTTGTTAGAAGTTTGAGGTCCAGGGTCGATCTTACTTTTCGTTCCCCTGTTTGGAACCAAGATCCCTTAGATCTAGACTGTGCTGGACAATCCTTATACGATCCTTTGTCAGTCTCCCGCTCAAAAGATTTGATTGGCCAGTTGTTGCTGGTGTGAATCAAGGTAGTTAAGGTCTCCAGACAGGAGACCATTGCTCTAGCAATCCATGCGGCCGCTAGGGAGGATAGAGCGCTGGACCCGAAGCCGCAAGACGGAACGAACCAGATTTGCTATCTGACAGTCCGTGGTATTTTTAATTGATGACCCATCAGGTAGGGATTCTGGTAGGTATACCACAGGAGATTCTACCCGGTTAAACTGCCCCATGGCAGAATGTGCGGCTGCATCCAGCAGGTCATAGTCTCTTGCTATCTCCTCTTTTCACGGTGCAGAGATAAAAATTAGGAACCCTCGATCCATCAACCTCTTAAAAGGGAAGTGGAGAGGAATTGTCCGCCCTCTTGCATCATCCACTAAATAGTGGTGATGCAGAGGGGGGAGCTCATACGCCAAAAAGGGTGCCTCTATATGTCCACAGAGTTCAGGTCTCCAGGTGGACAGGACAGGTTGTCTGGCGTTAGGCCTGGATGCAGAAGAGGAAACAAGGAGACGACACTCCGTGTGCTCGTCTGTTGATGGTGTGGGGAGATCGGTGCCCTTTAAAGGACCCGTCGCCCTTAAAAAAAAAAAAAAAAAAAAAAAAACAGGCCAGGCATGGCATCCCACGTAGAGGCTTCTGTCCAGTGAATCGCTTATCCAAATTGAATGGCAAATGTTCTCGAGGGAGTTTAGTCTCTGAAGCTCTGGCAAGGTCAGGCAATATCCAATCCATATTCAGAGCCTTGCTGTCATCAAATCATTGGTGAGGGAGCAGGAAACGAAAAACTTCCGTTTTCTAGATGCCTGTATGTTTCTAGAATACTTGCGGCCCCTGCTAGCCGACGGCTCCCATGTAGGATAGGGACCATGTATATTGGTCCTGCGAGCACTCCAAACAGAGAGGGTACACAGAGGGATTCAATCTCTTGGTCAGAGAACCATGGATTGGTCAGTGAAGAAGTCCACTGAGGGGAACTAGAGCAGGGGTCCCCAACTCCAGTCCTCAAGGCCCACCAACATGTCATGTTTTCAGGATTTCCTTAGTCTTGCCCAGGTAATAATTGCATCACCTGTGCAATGCAAAGGAAATCCTGAAAACATGACCTGTTGGTGGGCCTTGAGGACTGGAGTTGGGGACCCCTGAACTAGAGGATAAAGCTGGGGTCGGCGGCAGAGGGCTCCTCGGACTGATCAAGCGCCCTTAAGACCAGGGAATACTGGTCATGCACCTTTAAGGCCAGAGAATACTGGTCATGCACCTTTAAGACCAGAGAATACTGGTCATGCACCTTTAAGACCAGGGAATACTGGTCATGCGCCTTTAAGACCAGGGAATACTGGTCATGCACCTTTAAGACCAGGGAATACTGGTCTTGCGCCTTTAAGACCAGGGAATACTGGTCATGCGCCTTTAAGACCAGGGAATACTGGTCATGCGCCTTTAAGACCAGGGAATACTGGTCATGCGCCTTTAAGACCAGGGAATACTGGTCATATGCCTTTAAGACCAGGTACTTCCTTACCCGGGTACTGATGTAGAGTCGATGTGCCCCTTTAATGCAAAAATACTGTCACCCCAGTGTGAGCTGGCCGGGTGGACCAAGATGGCCACCGGGAGTTGCAGAGTTGATAAAATCTCGCAGAGAGCGAGAAGTGCCAATTTGGGGGGCGGAGCCACAGACACGATGTTGAATAGGCCTAAGCCGGGGCCTAAATTTCTGTAGCCGGCGGAAGTCACCAGTGGGTCGTTCCAGGCAAGACTTCCAGGATGCGGCCTACAAATCGGCCGAAGCCGGGGGCTAAATTTTTGCAGCCATCCAGACCGTTACCTCAGAGAGGTGGGCCACAGGGAAGTGGCTGAGGCTGCCTGTCAGCATGTGAATATCCCTCTGAAGATGAATCCACTCACCATTGGTGCGCGTCCTGGCATGGAGCCGCCGCGGATGTGGGTTTCAGCGCTGTTCTGTGCAGCATGGACGGTGCATGGATAAGCCTCAATCCATCATCCGTTTGTTAGGGAGGTGGAGAGGACCCGTCCGCCTCCTTGTGCCATCCGCTTTCACAGTGGTGGGACAGTGGGGGCTGCTCGGACGCCATAGAGAGGGGCCTCTGTACAGCCACGGAGTTCAGTCCGGGTGGACAGGGCCAGTTGTCCGGCATTAGGCCTGGCTCCAGGAGAGGATACATGGAGGCGACACTCCATGTGGTCGCCTGCTGCTGGTGTGGGGAGATCGGGACCATGAAAGGAACCGTCGCCCCCTGAAGTGAGCTCAGGCATGGCTTCCCACGTCGCAGGAGAGGGTACGGGGAGGTATACTCGCCGTGCTCGCCTGTTGATGGTTCGGGGAGATCGGAACCACGAACCGTCGCCCCCTTCACTCCGTTAATTAAAAAATAAAAATTTACAGAAAATTAAACAATAAAATAAAAATGTTGGGGTCTGAAACAGACCCATGTGCCTCCTACAGACACTAAGCAAGAACTGGTTAGCTGAGAGCCAGCAGGAGGGTATATACTGCAGGGGAGGAGCTAACTTTTTTTGTATCACTTAGTGTCAGACTCCTATTGGCAGCAGCATACACCCACGGTCTGTGTCCCCCAATGAGGCGAAGGAGAAATACCAGTGCCTGAACCGACAGTCTGGGCCTGGGAAACCAGTCATCCATTCTTCAGGTATGTCTGCAAAAGGTTCACCTGTCAAGGACAGGAAACCAACTGATGCGTGGGAGAGGTACCGCCCTTTTATGCCTTTAGGTTTCCTGTCCTTGAAGGGCAGATCCCCTCCTTCGTGGTGCTGTCATGGGTAATTGATATATGTTATTAATTAACTATTTTGTGTGAAATAACTGATTTAAGGACATAAAATTGAAATTTTGAAAAAATGCTTAATTTTCAAAGCTTCCGATATTTTCACAAATGCAAGTCGTATTGAACAAATTTTACCACCATCATGAAGTAGAATATGTCACAAGAAAACAAACTTAGAATCAGTGGGATCCGTTGAGTGAATTGTCAAAGTGACAGTGGTCAGAATTTAAAAAAAAAATTGGCTTCATCAGGAAGGTAATAAGATTTGGGGTCAAAGGGTTAAAGTACATTTGACTTTAATCAAAAACAGACATGTTGCCATGATTTTGGGGGGCAGGAACCAAAAACAAGGTGATGTGAACAGGCTAATATATTTTCATGGGTGTTTTGTGTGTGAATGAGATATATGAATGAGACATAAGGCTAAGCTTTACACACCCTGCAGAGGCTCCATTTGAAGCTTCATTTGTGAAGGGAAGATTTCCAAGAAATATAGGACAGCATGCAACATTTTTTTCCTAATATAATGATGGTATTTGGTGGTCCCCACAAGTCTATAGGGTGCCACTGGTGTGTCCTCGTTTCTGGTTTTCTGTTCCTTTGATAGAGCATAAAGCCAGAAATAGTAACAGACTTCCTTGTTCGTGAGCTTGTGCACGGCCTTCACACACAGATTTTCTGTCTTCCACACCTCAATCAGGTCATGATTCTGTCCATCAGACAGAACACTGGGGACAATTTGAGGCGCTCACAATTACCTCATAGTAGAAATCGAAGGAAATCCTGAAAATATGACCAGATGGGAGTACTTGTTCTGGGAGGAAATTCCAGATTGTTGCAGGCAAAAGAAGGGCTGGGGACAAGTGACTGCAGCAGTCATATGGCATCTGTGCCAGAAGAGTCTCCTAGTCTAATCTCCTAGCTTGGACAGCACAGACCACTGCAGGGAAAGCAAGGAGACCAGTGAAACCTCTACAGAATATATACAAAAGGAAAAGCCACAACATTGTGTGTAAGAGGTTTATTTCTCAATCACTCTACAAGCCTCATACACAAATTACTCCACACACAGATTGAAGCATACATTGCCACATAAAAAGCTACCTGCTTCTGCAAATTACCTTTTAGAATGAATGCAGTTACTCTACCTAAATGTTTCTATTTCTTGGTACACGGTGGACATGTGTCAGCTTCGGTAAAAGACCACTTCAATGACAGTAAGCACATTGCAAGATAGGCTATCAATAAAGAGGTGAAGACGACACTTTATGCGAGCCCCCTATATGTAAAGGTCTCTACTGATCCCTTTATCAAAAGCCACTGTAAGTATGAGTCAAGCATTTCATCTAAACTTTAAAAACACAGCATTTTCTGCTGCTCGAGCCATCTCAGTCTCACTGTGTTCAAGCCACACGTTAAAAACATGATCAGGAGTGTTGTCCTGTAGGGAGCACACTGATCGGGTTCAGCTCTTCCAACCTGCATTATGCAGGGAGATTACCTGCTGCATTAATGCTGTATGGACACAGCAGCCTATTTTCCTTTCCTTTTTTTTTTGCTTTTATTTTAAAAAGCAGATGCAGCATTGGGGTTATTCATCAAAGATGGGTGGAGGGCCGTCATCATCCTTCTGGAACATCGCAATCTTCTTTCCATGATTCTGGACGTGATCTTCATTCGCTCGCTCCAGAGCTTCAATCTAGAGGGACAAAGCCAAGGTTTTTAGAAGACCCTATACTTTTCAGTTACAACAAGATAATAAATACCCTAAAAATCCAGAATATCCTCCAATAGCCATATACAAGCTGGTCGCATATAGTCATAATGACAACGTTGCATTCTGCCAATATACGCCAAAGTCATTGGAGCTCAGAATTTGTACTAGGAGGGCCTTAATGAAAATGATAGCTTCAGTGGGTTGGTAAATCATTTACCTCTTCCATGAAATCTACTTGATTGTCAGATGTAATATTTAGTCCGGACACCATATTAAAGAGCTCACGTTCATTGGGCGTCTCTGAAACACCACATTTCTGGAAGAACTATTTAGAACAAAAAAACAAAAAACGAACATGATTATCACTTACACAAGCCAGAGTCTTTCCTATGTAAGAGACCAATTTTACTTTTACCTCCATAATTCATCACTTCACTACAACTTACGAGACAGATACCCTATACTGAAAATGAACCTGCATTACACGGCACTGACAATATTCATAATGGGCCCAATGTACTGAACTAATGAGATTTGAACTCACCGAGTCAAAAAGACTCCCATAGTAAATCTCAATCTTCCTCCTGCCACTAGATTCGGAGTTCATTATCAGTTCGGTGTCTTTACTCAGACAGTCGTGGAGCAGTGCAGCTTCAATATGCAATCAGATGGTGTGAAAATACACAACAAACCCTGGGATGAATTCTCCATTTCACAGTTTTCTTACAAGCAGTTACTAGATTTAATCACCCCTCTACTGCTTTAGGTAAATTAGTAGGATTCTAATGATCCTTTGGCTTTTTCTCATTAAGACCCCATTAGCAGTCCCCATTAGGGGACTTGCCTCTAGATAGTGACTCCATACTTCTCGGAGAGACTGCATCAGAACTATGCAATTCAAAGGAACATGCCATGATTGTTAAATAAATTCATATGGAATGCTTAAAAAAAAAAAAAAAAAAAAAAAAAACAACAACGAAAAGCAGATTGCTCCCCCATGTGTATGAAGTGCTAAAAGCACTAAAATAAAAAAGTGTTAATTACAGTGCATTAACTATCAAAGTAGAAACCTCTCCAGTTCCAGCCCTTCTTACCTGAGAAACGTTCCTACAGTCTCTGTACAGAAATCCCAGCCCGTGAGGGTGAGTGGGCTCCACAGACTGACTCACATCAATAAGCCATACCTACAAGGGAAGAGACAAAGAAGGTATGTATAGAAATGTATTTCCATCATTGACCACAGCATCTAAGACTAAACCTCATCCCAGCCCTTAAGAGTAATGTGTCAGCTGTACTGAACAGCCAGCACTCACAAGTGATGGCACGGATGCAACATATAAGAGGGTAAAACCATATATTAAAACCTGACAGGCGAGGGCTTCTCTGTGAACAAGGACAAAAATCTCTCTCCATTTAGCACGTGACATTTTACTAAATTGGATAGTTACCTTCCCATCATTCCACAACATGTTATATTCACTCAGGTCGGCGTGTACAAGGTTGCACTTCTCATAAAGCTGCTTCATCATCTTCAAAAAAATAAAAAATAAATAAATAAGAGGATATGTGTACAAGAGTGCATTTTGCCCATGGACACACACATGCACAGACCCATTCACTTGAATGTGTCTATGTGTGTGTCTGTCAGTATGTGTGAAAACGGTCTCCACACGTACAGGAGACACAGACGTGTGAAATAGCTCTTAGACAGCAATTTCACACAAGATATCTCCCATTTCAATACAATGGTTATAATGGCTTCTCCTTGGGCTTCCACAACAGATAAATCATGGTATAGATTATATTTTGTGCAACATACTAATAACTAGATTTTTTTTTTTCTTTAAATGTATAGGGTATGTTTTTTGGCACCGTTACAGTTTGTTTGGGCCTTGGTTAAAGGGTTTATTCACAACTCTGACCACTTCTTAAATACGGTTTTCCCCAGTGAATACTGTCGGACTGATGTGCTATATCAATGTCACATGATTGCTGGGAGTCTCGATATAAGCATTGTTGGAAAGGCCCCAGTGTGACAGCAGAGTATGTTATTTTTATTTCACATTTCGGATACAGAATTAAAGAAGGGGTTGTACAAGTAGTGGACCCCTTTAAGGATAGGTCAGCAGTTCCGAATGATCCCTTTCATTATACCGTAAATTAGGTAAAACCTGTAGAATGTGGTTACTTACAGCGAGAACCTGGTAATAAGCTGTTTTGGAGTCCTCCAAGCTAAGTTTTGCTTCTTTGAGTGTTGGGGCAGGTATCTGATCCTTTCCAATAAAAGACATGACCAGAACATGCTTCTTCAACATGACGACTTCTGGGCAAGGAATACCAGCCTTCTTCATCCTGTGCAAAGGATTATTTAACATAAAAACACATTGACTCATGCAAAGACTCATCATGAACAACATATACTGTTAAGTAATACATTCTTCTTTCAGCAGAGCTCAAAACTACAGCGGCTACACGGTTTAAAGGGCTTTTCTGAGAAACCCATTTATGGCCAACCCTTAGAATAAATCTTTAAAGGGAACCTGTCACCCCGTTTTTTTCAGTATGAGATAAAAATACCGTTAGATAGGGCCTGAGCTGTGCGTTACTATAGTGTATTTTTTGTCCCCCGATTCCCCACCTATGCTGCCGAAATACCTTACAAAAGTCGCCGTTTACGCCTGTCAATCAGGCTGGTCTGGTCAAAAGGGCGTGGTCACAGCGCTGTTTCTCCCCCACAGCTTGCTTATCTTCCCGTTGGTGGCGTAGTGCTTCTCGCATGCGCAAGTGCCGAATGCACTGCGCAGCTGTAGAAAAAGAGCGCGATCTGCGCTATTCAGCGGTTTATCGGTGGGCAAGATGCGAACTCTGCTTCAGGAAAATGGCCGCCGCAATCTCCATCTGCGCACGCGCGGCATCCCGCGGCCATTTTCCTGAAGCCCCAGGAAGCAGAACACTCCATCTGCGCACGCGTGGCCTCAGGAAGATGGCTGCGCCCACCGAGAAACCGCTGAATAGCACAGATAGCGCTCTTTCTACAGCTGCGCAGTGCATTCGGCACTTGCGCATGCGAGAAGCACTACGCCACCAAAGGGAAGATAAGCAAGAAGTGGGGGAGAAACAGCGCTGTGACCACGCCCTTTTGACCAAACCAGCGACTTTTGTAAGGCATTTCGGCAGCATAGGTGGGGAATCAGGGGACAAAAAAATACCCTATTGTAAAGCACAGCTCAGGCCCTATTTAACGGTATTTTTTATCTCATACTGAAAAAACGGGGTGACAGGTTCCCCTTTAAGGGATTACTCCTAATTCTTCCCACTCCAAACCAGCCGCTACACTGATGTCTCCACCACTTGCTAACCACTATACTGGTTCACTGTTCACTTAGGAATTCAATTTAAAATTACCCCCAAAACTTTCTAGAGCTCCACACGTCACCCTATATATTTAATCCCAGTCACCCCCATTTCCTCAGATAGTAACCTCTATTCCCATGGTACAATTCAATTCACTGACATACCTCTTCAAGTTATGCTTCTCCTTTTCTGCCCACATGCGGATGATTTTACGGGGATTGAGCTTGCTGAAGCGATCCTTGAATCTATAGTCGTCCTTGATGTACTTATCCCTGTTCTTGAACTCATTTAAGGTGGTCTTGAAAACCTTGAGGGCGCACTCGGCAGGGACTTCTTGATCTTCCATACTGAATAGGGAAATAAATCGATATAAACATTTCTCATATCAGGACATGAACTCTAGTTAAGTCTGAAAGTCGCATGAAATTTTATCTAGGCTTTCATCCACTCACGAAAAATAAAGTCGATGATTATAATCAGTCACTTCACACTAGGATACAATATGAAGTACCTAGAGCCCACTTGTCCAGGCTCCGCACCGTGCAGAACATGGCACTTTTAGGCTATGTGCACATATTGCGGATTTTGCTGGGGATCCGCAGCAGATTGGCCGCTGCGGATTCACAGCAGTTATCCATGCATTTACAATACCATGTAAGCGTATGGAAAACAAAATCCGCAGTGCACATGCTGCAGAAGACACCATGCGGAAACGCTGCGTTGTATTTTCCACAGCATGTCAATTCTTTGTGCGAATTCCGCAGCATTTTACACCTGCTCCATAATGGGAATCCGCAGGTGTAAAACCACAGGTGGAATCTGCACAAAAACCGCAGGAAATCTGCACACGAGTCTGCAACGTGTGCACATAGCCTTATACCCTTACAGTGGAGCAGTAGTGTGCATGCCTGACTGAAGCTCCTTTTATTCTTTGTAGGATTGCAGAGTTTGACAGTCCTAAACAGAATAAATGAAACGGCAGCAGAGAATGTGCACCACAGCTCCATTATAACAAGGGATAACAGTCGGACCCCCTCCAATCCATAAGTTATCACTGATCGCAGATGAGAACCTCTTTTACAATATAAACCTTTTGTGATTTTTTCCTTTTTAAATAATTAAAGCAAATAAACATTTTTCTCTCTCTTCCTAGACATGATCTGTGCACAGGTGGTGCTAAAGATGGTGGGTTTGGGTGTTATTATCTATTGTCAATGATGAAGTCTTATGTTCCCCTGCTTCATAAGACCTTTGATAGAAATCCTCCATTTTCAGAAATCACACATTTATTCAGTTAACATACCTTCCTCCACTTGCATGAAAAACAACAGATTCTTTCCCAGTGCTCACACAGCCATTAATGGTCTCCAGAACCCCAGCGTTCACCATCTTGTATAACAGCAGTCTGGTCTTTGGGTCAACTACTTTCTCCTGCACCACAAGGCATGGTAAGGTTAGGTGGAAAAGCAGCAATATCCCAGCAGAGCCCCTTCCCAAAGCAGGCAGGCCTACTTACAGCAGTGGACACTTCCTTCTTGTCGTGCAGTCTCGCACTCTTACGCTGCTCAGAAATCGAGTGTTGCTTCAAAACATTAAAAACTTGGTTGGACAGTTTCAGATCCATCCCAATTCCATCTCCAACCTGAAACTCTGGAGCAAACTGGGAAAAACAAATTGTTGAAGTGTTAAAGCAAATACCAAAATTGCAATATACAAAGAAATACCAGCAGCTTGAGAAAGTGTTATTCTTCATGGAATTTTGAGTAGGTTTATTAAAAAAAATAAATAAACACATTATCCACTTTTCCCTAATCACTCAAGTCTCAGACTTGTCTGTCAGCCGCTTGCCCTGTTAACACATTGCACACTACAGATCGCCTTTTCTTCCCATATGTGCTGGCTCGACCTGCGGCAGAGGAAACACCAACCTGCAGTGTCAGTGTGCGGTTTTCAGAAGACCAAATCATTTTGCGACAAAAAAGTGTTTTTTTTTTTGCATTAAAATATTGTTGTATTCTAACCGATTATTAAAACTACAATATCTATGACGACAGCTACACAATTACTTACATTTTCCATACGTGCAGTATTCTTCCTGCCACAAACCACTTCATCATGTTTTGTTGTTATGTCCTTCCCTTTCCCTGTGAATCCTCTCTTTGGTGTGGTGGTGGGCTTATCTACAGACAAAAAGTAGGGTCTACATAAATGATGTTTCATTAAATGGAATCTGTCACCAGGTTTTTGCCACCATATCTGAGAGCAGCATAATGTAGTAGAGACCCTTATTCCAGTGATGTCACTTACTGGAACGCTTGCTGTGGTTTTGAGAAAATCATTAGAGGACTGGTAAACCTGCTCCCATGTAGTCCAACCACTCTTCCACCACTGATTGGCAGCTCTCTGTGTACACTGTGCATAGGCAGACAGCTGCCAATCAGTGATTTGAACAGGGTTACACAAACCTCAGCATTCACAGAACTGATATCTGCAGCAAAGAAAACAGTGATTTTATACAAACCACAACATCCCAGTAAGTGACATATCGCTGGAACCAGAGTCTCTGTGCCTACATCATGCCACACTCACATGGAGTAGCAAAAACCTGGTGACAGAATCCCTTTAAAAGAGGTTCTTCAATTTTCTAATTATGGAGCTACTGAACAACATTATCATACACAAGATCCTCCAAAAAACATGTACGTTTGGTTGAGCAGATAAGTTTAATAGAATGGGCAAGAGGAACAGGTGACTGACAGCTCCTGGAAACCACACAAAGGCTTGGGCATGTTGGAATACTTTTTAAAGATCCTCCTTCCCCCACCTTTCAAGGGCCATGTACAGTTACGTCCATATATTTTTGGACAGACAACATTTTTCTAATTTTGGTTATAGACATTACCACAATGAATTTTTAAACAAAACAATTCCGATGCAGTTGAAGTTCAAACTTTCAGCTTTCATTTGAGGGTATCCACATTAAAATTGGATGAAGGGTTTAGGAGTTTCAGCTCCTTAACATGTGCCACCCAGTTTTTAAAGGGACCAAAAGTAATTGGACAGGTTCAATAATTTTAAATAAAATGTTCATTTCTAGTACTTGGTTGAAAACCTTTTGTTGGCAATGGCTGCCTGAAGTCGTGAACTCATGGACATCACCAGACATTGTATTTCCTCCGTTTGACGCTCTGCCAGGCCTTCACTGCTGTGGTTTTCAGCTGCTGTTTGTTTGTGGGCCTTTCTGTCTGAAGTTTAGTCTTTAACAAGTGAAATGCATGCTCAATTGGGTTGAGATCAGGTGACTGACTTGGCCATTCAAGAATATTTCACTTCTTTGCTTTAATAAACTCCTGTGTTGCTTTGGCTTTATGTTTTGGGTCATTGTCCATCTGTAGTATGAAACGACGACCAATCAGTTTGGCTGCATTTGGCTGGATCTGAGCACACAGTATGTCTCTGAACACCTCAGAATTCATTCGGCTGCTTCTGTCCTGTGTCACATCATCCATAAACACTAGTGACCCAGTGCCACTGGCAGCCATGCATGCCCAAGCCATCACACTGCCTCCGCCGTGTTTTACAGATGATGTGGTATGCTTTGGATCATGAGCTGTACCACGCCTTCGCCATACTTTTCTCTTTCCATCATTCTGTAGAGGTTGATCTTGGTTTCATCTGTCCAAAGAATGTTCTTCCAGAACTGTGCTGGCTTTTTTTAGATGTTTTTTTAGCAAAGTCCAGTCTAGCGTTTTTATTCTTGATGCTTATGAGTGGCTTGCACCGTGCAGTGAACCCTCTGTATTTACTTTCATGCAGTCTTCTCTTTATGGTAGATTTGGATATTGATACGCCGTTCTCCTGGAGAGTGTTGTTCACATGGTTGGCTGTTGTGAAGGGGTTTCTCTACACCATGGAGATTATTCTGCGATCATCCACCACTGTTGCCTTCCGTGGGCGCCCAGGTCTTTTTGCATTGATGAGTTCACCAGTGCTTTCTTTCTTTCTCAGGATGTACCAAACTGTAGATTTTGCCACTCCTAATATTGTAGCAATATCTCGGATGGTTTTTTGTGTTTTCGCAGCTTAAGGATGGCTTGTTTCACCTGCATGGAGAGCTCCTTTGACCACATGTTTACTTCACAGCAAAACCTTCCAAATGCAAGCACCACACCTCAAATCCACTCCAGGCCTTTTATCTGCTTAATTGAGAATGACATAACGAAGGGATTGCCCACACCTGTCCATGAAGTAGCCTTGGAGTCAATTGTCCAATTACTTTTGGTCCCTTTAAAAAACAGGGTGGCACATGTTAAGGAGCTGAAACTCCTAAACCCTTCATCCAATTTTAATGTGGACACCCTCAAATGAAAGCTGAAAGTCTGAACTTCAACTGCATCTGAATTGTTTTGTTTAAAATTCATTGTGGTAATGTCTATAACCAAAATTAGAAAAATGTTGTCTCTGTCCAAATATATATGGACTTAACTGTATATGGTAGGGTAATGTGCCTACCAGCCTTGTAGGGGTCATGACGGGTGTCCTGCCAATCCACTTCATCTTCGGAACTCTCACTTTCTTCACAAGCATGAACTTTTCTATAGTTTTCAAAAGATATGGAAACTAGGAGAAACAAGAAGAAGTTGGTGTTATTTTACTAGCTGCTCGGCCGCCATCTCCACATACACAACGCTCATCTCCCCTTACCTTTACTGTCACCATTAAACTTCTTCTCCTCTCTCATCAGCTGAGCATCGTACTCCTTGTCAAACTGCATCTGCAGCATCTGAGCCAAAACTTCATCACTGGATGTATCAATGTTGTCAGAAGTCAAGAAAGGTCCGCCATCAGAACTACAGCATGAGAAACGTGCAGCCATTAGAGGTCATATGCACAAGTAACCAAGTAGAATATTCTTTTTCTTGACCATAAAGGAGGTCACCGTGCAGCTTCAATACAACAAAACACGGAGGGATTGGATCACTGACCGCTGGCCACTCCTGAGGTCAGACATGTAACTTACATGGCTTCTGGTGGGAACACGTGGCTCTCTTCTTCCAGCTGAAGTTCTCTGGCGAGCTCCTCGCTCATGACATCTGCCAGGGAGGACTGCTTCGTTGGTGTTGTAGGTAAACCCCAAGGGCTCTATAAGAGAATGATGAACAGTAGTTTAGACAAACTGGGAAGCATCAGCATCTCACTGTACCTTTATTAGGCCACATTCACACAAGAAAGTGAGTCCATCAGCTGACCAGATAAGGAGCCATCCCACAGTAGCCATGCCCACCCACAGAAAGCTGCAGGACTGAGTCTACGACTATCAAGTGTGAATGGTACTAAGTGGGACAGATAGGGGGTCATTCACAATTGGTGGCAATTGGATGAGGGAGTTCTGACCTTGAAATGTGGGATCTAACCTTGAAATATACTCTCTTAGAAAGAAGAATTGGATTCCAGCACTTTGGCCTTGATTGATTAATAAGTTTAAGCTAGAATTCTGGTGTAATAAACACTTCTAAAAGATACTTTGTGTTGCGTAAAAATATTGTATCACAAAATAAATTGGACTTGGCATTTTCACATCACTTTCGGCCAACTCTGTCAAAGTGAGTGGAGTCAGAGTGGGACGGGGCAAGGCAACAAATCCATCAAAACTGCCGCATCAATTACACCAGAAAGGTTAATTTGACTGGGGTAACATTTCTGATAAGCTGTCAATCACTGATAGGACCGCTCACTGAACCAGAAGTAACACAAAGTTAATAAATTATTTAAACATGGGTCAGATTCACTGAATCTATTCTCACAAAACTATATACCAATATACTCCGTCCCCCCGGCTCTTAACATGGAGCCTGCAGACTGAGCTGTGTCTCATGGTGACTGGTTCCTTTGAATGCACAGGGAATGCCATTATACCAATCACTGGCTGGAGAGGGTCAATGATGCGAACCGTCACCTGCAGAGGGGAGCTTTACTATGTGTGCAAATAGAAACCTGAGGAACGGGCAAAGGGGCGCAGGGTGAGAAATCAATGGAGGGGAGTATTGCCTCAATTTATCCTACTCTGAACCCAAAAAATACATAAGTCACCTACAGAATCCCCTTCAATGGAATAATAGCACTGGATCTCTCCAAAGTCTCTGACTACTTTGCTACATGTAACAGTAAACTAATCATGAGAACGCCTCTGCCATCATTTATACCCAGTTGGCTCTTTCTGGCACGGTGCCCTTTTCCAATATGACTACCGGCCCCTGATACAGTAGAGAGTGTGACTCGCTGAGGCCAGTTCAGTCCTGTCATCCCCAGTGACCCATCAGGTGACAGTAATGGCGTTATCTCCTCGGTTACTCGCTGTACTGACACGGTCAGACACGAGATCGATGGCTCCGACACTGACCGTCCGGTGTGCACTGTATCCAGGCACTCACATGCTGCGGATGCTATGTGGATACACAGCTGCTATTAATGATGTATATACGGTTATCTGCGCTGTATGTGACAAGTAAAGAGGTTTCACATTTGCGTTTTTTGCGCTAAAAAAACACAAAAAAGCATGCGTTTTTTCCTATACTTAACATTATAAACGCATGCGTTTTTTGCAGGCGTTTTGATGCGTTTTTGCAACGCATGCATTTTTTCTCTGCATGCGTTGTATTGCAGAAATGCAACATGTAGTAATTTTAGCGGCGTTTTTTTGCGGCAAAAAAAAAAACCCGTATTGATGTCTATGTAAACGCATGCGTTTTTAAGCACATGCATTTGCATGCGTTTTTATAGAAAAACACAAGAATACACACTGATAAGCGGGATCCTAACCCTAAGGGGAGTGTGTGCTAGAGTGTGTGCTTTAGGGTTAGGATCCCTAGGGTTAATAGGGATCCTAACCCTAGGTATTTCTGTTTATAGTGGGTTTTCCGGTTGATTTTGATGATTAGCAGCTGTCACACACTTATCATGCGTTTCAAAAACGCAAACGCAGGAAAAAACGCTTGTAAGCGCGTCAAAACGCCGCGTTTGTGTTAAAACATGCAAAAATGCATGCGCCTAAAAAACTCAGCGTTTAAACGCGTTTTTGCACCAAATGCGTTTGCGTTTAAAATGCTGCAGATCAAAACGCAAGTGTGAAACCAGCCTAACTGATGGAAGTGATGCTCTTAGATGGGGGGAATAAAGACTTTCACTTGGCTCCCTTCACTGCCATTTATTCTATATCATATGCTCCAACAGCTGAGTGCTTACACACCCGTACATTATACTGTATGTACATTATATACACACCCGTACATTATACTGTATGTACATTATATACACACCCGGCCGGTGTGGCTGACGAGCCTCAGTAGGAGGCATTAGTCACAGCACCTCCTGCCTGTTACCTGAGCCTCTCTACACGGATGAGGAAACCATTAGTCCGGGTGAGACGAGGGTTCGGTCACTGAGGTCTACGCCGGACATTATACCCGTATCCGGGGGACCGCCAGTCACTAGCTGCGGACCCCCGGATCTGTAACACTGGACATTCAGCTTCACAGGTACCAAGAGGGAGACAACGAGGAACGGCCGGAGTTTAACCCCTTGCTGACAGCCGGTTCTGCCCTTCCAGCATTAGCTCAGCGCCATGACGCCCCGTCTCCCATAGGTGGCGCTGTGAGGACTTCCCGTGGACTGGGGGAGGTTTTCATTGCCAGGAGATTATGAAATCGCGTTTTATGCTGGGTTTATTCTACAGGATGAAAATCCCAATCTGGGTCACACAGAGCAGAACAAATGTCAGCGGATTCTGGCACTTTCTGCCATAAAAAGTGAAGGGTTTTTAATTATTTTATCTGTAATAAGACATTTCTTTTGCCGACAGAGTAAATACGTGCGGCCCCCAGCCAAGATCAGTGCGGCACAGAAGGCAGGCCCCCGGGGGCTGTGTGTGGGAGCCGATGGCTCGCCGCGGCACCGGAGGGGCACACCGCTCACACCCCCTCCCCCTCGGCGGAGCGGCCCTGCTCCCGGGACGCCACTTACCGGCCGGGTTTCGGGTGTTATGATCCCCACTTGCTCCATCTTCTCATTCAGGCTCGGGCTGGTGCAGTGTCGCGGATACTGGCCGGGTGTGAGAGCGGGAGATCGCGATATGCCGGGACTTGTTGGCGAGGTATGGTCCTGATGTATTCTAGCACGGAGCACGACAACAGAGGAGAGCGATGTATCGGGACTGTGATAACCGACAGCCGGGCTGACAGCTCCGCAACTTCACGTCTCCTACCGGTGACTGACTGACTAGCGCGGAGCCTGCTGGGAGCTACAGACGGGACCCCGCCCACAGCCGCCACACGTGACTGTGACAGCCAGTGACGCTCACGTTCTCTCATCGCTGAGGAATGTCAGCGTCAGCCGCCAGAGGGCAGTGCGCGCCATACCGGCCGCGTGTGGGGTCCGCTAGACAGCGCTCACCTTCTACCCCTGCGCGCAGAGCCTGAGGCTGCGGTCACTCATTGTACGTGTAGTCACACTGTAGTGACGAGGTAGCGGCCCCGCAGCGCTGAGAACTGGCTATACGTTTAGTTTTTAAAGTTAATATGGCAGAGAAGCTAAAGCCGGGCTCTATAACAATGGCTGCCGTGCGGACATAGTAGAGTCAGTCGTGTTCTCTGCCGTCCACTGTGTCAGCAACGGACTTTACACTGTAGCGCACAGGTGGTTGCTATAGCCACTGCCAGCCGTGCCCTGGTGACGTCACCGTGTCCGCACGCACAGGCCCGGTGACGTCACCTGACAAGCAGGTTTCTTGGTGACAGGCTGAGGCGTGTCCTCACCGTGCGGCAGACGTGTCCGGACTTGTCCTCTCACTAACCGCATTGTCTCTTTATACTTTCCTGTTCTTGCAGTCAGTACATGTCCATACGTCACAGCAGCGCGGTGTCATGGAGGCCGCCCGCTCTCCTGTCATTGTCGCTGAGTATTCTTCATACATTTACATGGGTCACTTTGCTGTCTAGAAAAGTCAGGTCTTGTCAGTGACTGGGGTTGGTCGCATCTCTAGGCCTCTTTCACACTTCCGTCGGTACGGGGCCGTTGCAATGCGTCGGGCCGACGGACATTGTGATTTTTTTCTACGACGTGGGCAGCGGATGCAGTTTTTCGATGCATCCACTGCCTAGTCTGCAGTCCGGGGAGGAGGGGGCAAAGTTCAAGCCACGCATGCGTGTTTGAAAATGGCGGACGCGACGCACAAAAAAAGTTACATTTATCTTTTTTGGTGCCGACGGTCCGCCAAAACACGACGCATCTCTCGCACAACGTGTGGCAATCCGTCACTAATACAAGTTTATGGGCAAAAAACGCATCCTGCAAGCACATTTGCAGGATCCGTTTTTTCCCCTAAACGACGGATTAAAAAAGACGGAAGTGTGAAAGAGGCCTAAGCTTCCAAATCTGCACAGGATCCGTCAAGACGTTGAAATGACGGATCGTGTGCAGATTGTGGAAAACGTGTGCGCTGGGCCCGTCTTTCTGATGGACCCGTCGAGCCTATGTGCACCTGTTGTGTGTGCGTCATCGCAGCAGTTTTCTGCATTCTCAAAAAACGACGGATTGTGACGGGAGCTGAAAGACGGAAGTGTGAAAGAGGCCTAAGGCTACTTTCACACTTGCGTCGTGCGCTGCACGTTGCGGCGCACCGACGCAAGCAGTGAAAGCGCCGCACAACGGAGGCAGCGGATGCCTTTTTCCAGCGCATCCGCTGCCCCATTGGGAGGTGCGGGGAGGTGGGGGAAGAGTTCCGGCCTCGCATGCACGGTCGGAAATGGCAGACACAGCGTAGCAAAAAACGTTACATGTAACTTTTTTGCTCCCGGCGGTCCGCCACAACACGGCGCAACCGACGCACGACAGTTGCGACGTGTGTCAATGCGTCGGTAATGTTACTCTATGGGGCAAAAACGCATCCTGCAAACAACTTTGCAGGATGCGTTTTTTTCCCCTAAACGACGCATTGCGACGTATTGAAAACTACGCTAGTGTGAAAGTAGCCTAAGACTGCTCTTTTTAATGAGCTGTATCTGACCTGTGCTGCGGGCTTCAAATCCGCAACATGTCAGGTTTCCCCATAGAATTACAATAGATGTGGAAAATCCGCAGGTAAAAGATGCACAAAAATACATACAATCCGCATGTGACTATAAAGGAAAGAAGTAGATGAAACAATGTAAAGATGAGGGGTATCCGACAAACCAGACTTCTATTTTACCTCCAAATTTTTTAAAAAAAAGAAAAGACCCTTCCACAAGTACACCCCCATGGTGCCACTATTGACACCCGAGACACAAAAATGTTTCTTCTGAACTTCCAAGACACGTCATCATGAGATTCCAATATTTCCAGACAAAAGAAAAGTTAATAATTTACCCTAGAGATAAACTTCCCATTCATTTGAATAAATCAAAATCTTTTCAAAGGATACAATGTCATTATGGAAATCCTCTGGAGAAGTGACAGCGCATCTGAGAAGAAATTCCATGCAGAAGGGGATTCCCGACTGAACTTTTAATTATCAAGGTAAAGTTATTCCTGCTTAAAGTCCAGAAGAGGCAACGGAATTTCTCAGAAATTAAATTCCAACTCCTTTAATAAATAATCTTTATTTTTATATAGCGCTAACATATTCCGCAGCGCTTTACAGTTTGCACACACTATCATTGCTGTCCCCGTTGGGGCTCACAATCTAGATTCCCTATCAGTATGTCTTTGGAATGTGGGAGGAAACCGGAGTGCCCGGAGGAAACTCATTCAGACACGGGGAGAACATACAAACTCCTTGCAGATGTTGTCCTTGGTGGGATTTGAGCCCAGGGCCCCAACGCTGCAGTGCTAACCACTGAGCCACCTTGCTGCCCTCAAAAGGGAATCTGTCACCCCCCGGACGTATATGACCTATTAATATGGGCATACAGGTAATAGAAATGTTACACTAGTCCTAACTGGACCTTCATGCCTTATATTAATGGTCTTGTTGTGGACAAATGTTATATTCTGTCTTCATGCTAATGATTTCATCCAGTCTCCGGGGTGTGCGGGGCTGTAAGAATTCCCTGCCTCCTGTCGTCATTGTAATATTACCCATTTCCCATCAGCATCAGTTACAATCCCAGAATCCTGCGCCCTGCACTCCCTCAAAAATCCATACCTCTTCCTTGTATGGTGCTGCAGTTAGGCATCTTCTGTGCAGTCACTCTGACCTCCGGCGTGCGCCCCAATAAGATGCTCTCCCCACTTCCTCCCTGCATAGTCATCATTAGGAACCATGTGTACATAGCAATGACTATGTTGGGAGGAAGTGGGGAGATTACCTTATCGGGGCGCACACCAGAGGTCACTGGAGCAGAAGGTGCCTGCGCAGAAGATCCCTGAAGAGCCCACAGAAGGGAGGATGAGGTATGAATTTCTGAGGGAGTGCAGGGCACAGGATTCTGGGGCCGTAACTGACGCTCATGGGGGGGGGGGGGCGTATTAGGGTTCATTCGATTGCGATGAAATCAGTAATGATGTGGAGGGAGAGCAGGAATGATGTGGAGGGAGAGCGGGAATGATGTGGAGGGAGAGCGGGAATGATGTGGAGGGAGAGCGGGAATGGTGTGGAGGGAGAGCGGGAATGATGTGGAGGGAGAGCGGGAATGATGTGGAGGGAGCGCGGGAATGATGTGGAGGGAGCGCGGGAATGATGTGGAGGGAGCGCGGGAATGATGTGGAGGGAGCGCGGGAATGATGTGGAGGGAGAGCGGGAATGATGTGGAGGGAGCGCGGGAATGATGTGGAGGGAGCGAGGGAATGATGTGGAGGGAGAGCGGGAATGATGTGGAGGGAGCGAGGGAATGATGTGGAGGGAGAGCGGGAATGATGTGGAGGGAGCGCGGGAATGACGTGGAGGGAGAGCGGGAATGACGTGGAGGGAGAGCGGGAATGACGTGGAGGGAGAGTGGGAATGATGTGGAGGGAGAGTGGGAATGATGTGGAGGGAGAGTGGGAATGATGTGGAGGGAGCGCGGGAATGATGTGGAGGGAGAGAAGGAATGATGTGGAAGGAGAGCGGGAATGATGTGGAGGGAGAGCGGGAATGATGTGGAGGGAGAGCGGGAATGATGTGGAGGGAGAGCGGGAATGGTGTGGAGGGAGAGCGGGAATGATGTGGAGGGAGAGCGGGAATGATGTGGAGGGAGCGCGGGAATGATGTGGAGGGAGCGCGGGAATGATGTGGAGGGAGCGCGGGAATGATGTGGAGGGAGCGCGGGAATGATGTGGAGGGAGAGCGGGAATGATGTGGAGGGAGCGCGGGAATGATGTGGAGGGAGCGAGGGAATGATGTGGAGGGAGAGCGGGAATGATGTGGAGGGAGCGAGGGAATGATGTGGAGGGAGAGCGGGAATGACGTGGAGGGAGCGCGGGAATGACGTGGAGGGAGAGCGGGAATGACGTGGAGGGAGAGCGGGAATGACGTGGAGGGAGAGTGGGAATGATGTGGAGGGAGAGTGGGAATGATGTGGAGGGAGAGTGGGAATGATGTGGAGGGAGCGCGGGAATGATGTGGAGGGAGAGAAGGAATGATGTGGAAGGAGAGCGGGAATGATGTGGAGGGAGAGCGGGAATGATGTGGAGGGAGAGCGGGAATGATGTGGAGGGAGCGCGGGAATGATGTGGAGGGAGAGAAGGAATGATGTGGAGGGAGCGCGGGAATGATGTGGAGGGAGCGCGGGAATGATGTGGAGGGAGAGCGGGAATGATGTGGAGGGAGAGCGGGAATGATGTGGAGGGAGAGCGGGAATGATGTGGAGGGAGAGCGGGAATGATGTGGAGGGAGAGCGGGAATGATGTGGAGGGAGAGCGGGAATGATGAGGAGGGAGAGCGGGAATGATGTGGAGGGAGAGCGGGAATGATGTGGAGGGAGAGCGGGAATGATGAGGAGGGAGAGCGGGAATGATGTGGAGGGAGAGCGGGAATGATGAGGAGGGAGAGCGGGAATGATGTGGAGGGAGAGCGGGAATGATGTGGAGGGAGAGCGGGAATGATGAGGAGGGAGAGCGGGAATGATGAGGAGGGAGAGCGGGAATGATGTGGAGAGAGAGCGGGAATGATGTGGAGGGAGAGCGGGAATGATGTGGAGGGAGAGCGGGAATGATGTGGAGGGAGAGCGGGAATGATGTGGAGGGAGAGCGGGAATGATGTGGAGGGAGAGCGGGAATGATGTGGAGGGAGAGCGGGAATGATGTGGAGGGAGAGCGGGAATGATGTGGAGGGAGAGCGGGAATGATGTGGAGGGAGAGCGGGAATGATGTGGAGGGAGAGCGGGAATGATGTGGAGGGAGAGCGGGAATGATGTGGAGGGAGAGCGGGAATGATGTGGAGGGAGAGCGGGAATGATGAGGAGGGAGAGCGGGAATGATGAGGAGGGAGAGCGGGAATGATGTGGAGGGAGAGCGGGAATGATGTGGAGGGAGAGCGGGAATGATGTGGAGGGAGAGCGGGAATGATGTGGAGGGAGAGCGGGAATGATGTGGAATGGATGATGAATGTGGCCATCAAAAGAGACCCGTGCCTTCTGGGCGCCTCATGCTGGTCGCCAGTAGGGGGAGCTCGCCAGTCCGTGCCCTTCTCTCTCCTGCTCTGCGCTCTCCTCTTTTGCCCGCGCGCTGATTGGTGTTGCTCTTGGTAAACGTGGAGGTGTCATGGCAGCCTGCAGCTGAGCGCTTCCTGTGCCGGTGCAGGAGACTGATGTGGGCTGTAGTCCGGGCGCTGCCTGCCTCAGCACTTCCCTGTAATGCGGTGACAGATGTATTCTAGGGGTCCTGCTGTGGGGCTCACCTACTGCGCCTTCTACCTGGCGTTTTACCTCACTAACAAGGTAATGAGCTCCCTCCTGTCAGCGTCTCCGGTGTGTGACCGTCAGACATGGAGGAGGCAGCAACATGTGCAGCCCCCCAGGCACATCTGTGTGCGCGGCCCCCTGCCACATACGTACTCCCGTGCAGCGATCTGTAGGGCTGGTGCCTGTCCGGTATGCCTGCAGAGCCTCCTGCTGCTTACATACGCCCGTGCAGCGATCTGTGGGGCTGGTGCCTGTCCGGTATGCCTGCAGAGCCTCCTGCTGCTTACGTACGCCTGCGCAGCGATCTGTGGGGCTGGTGCCTGTCTGGTACTCCTGCAGAGCCTCTTGCTGCTTACGCGTGCCTGCACAGCGATCTGTGGGGCTGGTGCCTGTCTGGTACTCCTGCAGAGCCTCCTGCTGCTTACGCGTGCCTGCACAGCGATCTGTGGGGCTGGTGCCTGTCCGGTATGCCTGCAGAGCCTCCTGCTGCTTACATACGCCCGTGCAGCGATCTGTGGGGCTGGTGCCTGTCCGGTATGCCTGCAGAGCCTCCTGCTGCTTACGTACGCCTGCGCAGCGATCTGTGGGGCTGGTGCCTGTCTGGTACTCCTGCAGAGC
The DNA here is from genome assembly GCF_032444005.1 of Ranitomeya imitator. Lineage (NCBI taxonomy): Eukaryota > Metazoa > Chordata > Amphibia > Anura > Dendrobatidae > Ranitomeya > Ranitomeya imitator. Next base: position 399,790,229 of record NC_091287.1, on the reverse strand, counting down.
CTCTTGCTGCTTACGCGTGCCTGCACAGCGATCTGTGGGGCTGGTGCCTGTCTGGTACTCCTGCAGAGCCTCCTGCTGCTTACGCGTGCCTGCACAGCGATCTGTGGGGCTGGTGCCTGTCCGGTACTCCTGCAGAGCCTCTTGGTGCTTACGCGTGCCTGCACAGCGATCTGTGGGGCTGGTGCCTGTCCGGTACTCCTGCAGAGCCTCCTGCTGCTTACGCGTGCCTGCACAGCGATCTGTGGGGCTGGTGCCTGTCCGGTACTCCTGCAGAGCCTCTTGGTGCTTACGCGTGCCTGCACAGCGATCTGTGGGGCTGGTGCCTGTCCGGTACTCCTGCAGAGCCTCTTGCTGCTTACGCGTGCCTGCACAGCGATCTGTGGGGCTGGTGCCTGTCTGGTACTCCTGCAGAGCCTCCTGCTGCTTACGCGTGCCTGCACAGCGATCTGTGGGGCTGGTGCCTGTCCGGTACTCCTGCAGAGCCTCTTGGTGCTTACGCGTGCCTGCACAGCGATCTGTGGGGCTGGTGCCTGTCCGGTACTCCTGCAGAGCCTCCTGCTGCTTACGCGTGCCTGCACAGCGATCTGTGGGGCTGGTGCCTGTCCGGTACTCCTGCAGAGCCTCTTGGTGCTTACGCGTGCCTGCACAGCGATCTGTGGGGCTGGTGCCTGTCCGGTACTCCTGCAGAGCCTCTTGCTGCTTACGCGTGCCTGCACAGCGATCTGTGGGGCTGGTGCCTGTCTGGTACTCCTGCAGAGCCTCCTGCTGCTTACGCGTGCCTGCACAGCGATCTGTGGGGCTGGTGCCTGTCCGGTACTCCTGCAGAGCCTCTTGGTGCTTACGCGTGCCTGCACAGCGATCTGTGGGGCTGGTGCCTGTCCGGTACTCCTGCAGAGCCTCTTGGTGCTTACGCGTGCCTGCACAGCAATCTGTGGGGCTGGTGCCTGTCCGGTACTCCTGCAGAGCCTCCTGCTGCTTACGAGCGCCTGCACAGCGATCTGTGGGGCTGGTGCCTGTCCGGTACTCCTGCAGAGCCTCCTGCTGCTTACGAGCGCCTGCACAACAATCTGTGGGGCTGGGGTTACACTCCTATGTGCTGCCTGCCATATACATCTGTTAATCGTAAATTAAATCCCTTGGTGAAGCAGCCTGTCCTATTTCTGGAAACTTGGCTATAAACTTCAGTAGTTTATATTAGGGGAAAAAAATTAGTGTTAATTACTCTCCCCTAGAAAAGCACCAGTTCCCTGCAGCTGCCAGTTCTCTGCTGTTTGGCTGCAGACATTAGCTGAGCTCAGTGACTCTGCCGTGTAGACATCAAATAGCACCTGAGCTCTGTGTGGCTGCAGCGCCATCACTGATGATGACCTTATCGCTGCAAGCGGAGACTGCTGCAGCTGTGATAGGCCGGTGCTGGACCTCAGCTGGGTAAATATTCAAAGTTTTGTTTTTTTTCCTTCTTTTTCATCTACTATAGTTTATAGTGAAGTTTTCTTAAAAGGGATAACTCCTTTAAGGCTGTGTTCAGATCTGCAGTGGAGCCGCTCTACTCTTATTACGGTAAAACGACAGTGACCGACTTACAAGAAACCTTTTATGGTCATTCACCTAAGGCACTGATATTGGTTTTTATATTGCTCTTCTAGATTACAGAAATGGGAAGCGCAGCTGTGACTTGTCTTATTTCTGTATGTTTTCCTTTGTAAGGCCGGGGTCACACTAGCGTAAAGCATCCAATGTGCTCTGCTGTGAGTGTGAGCCAAGTGTCAGCTACTGTGCTCCGAGCTTCTCACATGACAGGATCGGAGCACAGCTGACTGAGAAAGTACTTTCTCCATCTCCTCTGCTGACGGTGTCGGTGTGATATCCGAGTGCAGTGTGATGTTTCACTTGCACCCATAGACTTGTACGGGTGTGAGTGAGCCGAGTCTCGCTGCCAATCACAGCATGCCGCCATTGTTGGGTCAGTAATCACAGATGTGATCTGCTCCATGGAACAACACTAGGCCCAGTGCTTTGTGATGTTTTATCGTTTCGCACTCGGCCATGTTATAAGATAGTGTGACTCCAGCCTAACTTTTACAATATCTACTGTCAGGACTATTTCTCTATATTTTATATGTTTGTGTCTTTTGCTTTTTAGATTTTGCGTGTTAACATTGCTGTCTGTCAAATTAACCTGGTCTTTGTTTTCCAGTATGTTCTGTCTATTCTGAAATTCACCTATCCTACCCTTTTTCAAGGGTAAGTATGTATATGTGCATGAAACATCCACTTGTAATACAGCTTCTCACAAAATTAGAATATCATCAAAAGTTAATTTATTTCAGTTCTTCAATACAAAAAATTAAACTCAATATATAAATTGAGTCATATACATTGGTCATTACAAACAGTGATCTATTTCACATGTTTATTTCTGGTAATGTTGATGATTATGTCTTACAGCCAATGAAAACCTAAAAGTCATTATCTCAGTAAATTAGAATAATTAACAAAAAAGACACCTACAAAGGCTTCCTAAGCGTTTAAAGGGACTCTGTCACCTGAATTTGGAGGGAACAATTTTCAGCCATAGAGGTGGGGTTTTTGGGTGTTTGATTCACCCTTTCCTTACCCGCTGGCTTCATGCTGGCTGCAATATTGGATTGAAGTTCATTCTCTGTCCTCCATAGTACACGCCTGCGCAAGGCAAGATTGCCTTGGGCAGGCATGTACTACGGAGGACAGAGAATGAACTTCAATCCAATATTGCAGCCAGCGGGTAAGGAAAGGGTGAATCAAACACCCGAAAACCCCGCCTCTATGGCTGAAAATTGTTCCCTCCAAATTCAGGTGACAGAGTCCCTTTAAAGAGGTCCCGTCTGTTTCAGTAGGCTCCACAATCATGGGGAAGACTGCTGACTTGACATGTCCAGAAGGCAGTCATTGACAAGGGTAAGCCACAAAAGGTCATTACTAAAGAAGCTGGCTGTTTACAGAGTGCTGTATCCAAGAATATTAATGGAAAGTTGAGTGGAAGGAAAAAGTTTTGTAGAAAAAGGTGCACAAGCAACCAAGATAACCGCAGCTTTGAAAGGATTGTTAAGAAAAGGCCATTCGAAAGTTTGGGGAAGAATCACAAGGAGTGGACTACTGCTGGAGTCATTCCTTCAAGAGCCACCTCACACAGATTTGTTCAGGACATGGGCTACAAGTGTCGCATTCCTTGTGTCAAGTCACTCATGAGAAAGAGTGGACAGGCACACAATCCAAGCTGCTTGAAGCCTAGTGTGAAGTTTCCACAATCAGTGATGGTTTGGGGAGCCATGTCATTTGCTGGTGTAGGTACACTGTGTTTTATGTAGGCAAAAGTCAGCGCAGCCGTCTACCAGGAAGTTTTAGAGCACTTCATGATTCCCTCTGCCATCAAGTGTTTTGGAGATGGAAATTTCATTCTCCAGCAGAACTTGGCACATGTCCACACTGCCAAAAGTACCAATACCTGGTTTAAAAACAACAGTATCACTGTGCTTGATTGGCCTGAAAACTTACCTGAGCTATATAGAATCTATGGGGTATTGTCAAGAGGAAGATGACACCAGATCCAACAATGCAGACGAGCTGAAGGCTGCTGCCAAAGCAACCTGGGCTTCCATAACACCTCAGCAGTCCCATAGGCTAATCGCCTCCATACCATACCGCATTGATGCAGTAACTGATGCAAAAGGATCCCCGACCAAGTATTGAGTGCATTTACTGAACATACATTTCACATTTCAGTAGGACAACATTTCTGAATTTAAAATCATTTTCCAAACCGGTGTTATAAAGTATTCTAATTTACTGAGATAATGACTTCTGGGTTTTCATTGGCTGTAAGCCATAATCAACATTAACAGAAATAAACACTTGAAATAGATCACTATAATGACTATATAAGATTCACTTTTTGCATTGTAGAATTGAATTAAATTAACTTTTTGATATTTTAATTTTGTGAGAAGCACCTGTAAGTATTCCTGAAAGTCTTATTCTTAAAGGGGGTTCACTACAAGTGTTCAGTCACTTTTATTACAGACTTGTGAATCCTCATATCGCACTGTGTGCTGTGAGGAGTCACCAGCGCCGAGTGGTCATGTGACCGCAAGTATGCAATACTATCGGCCACACTCCAACTACACTGTTAACAGCTTCATTCAATACACTTGCTGTGAGCAAGGCTGGACACATCTAGTCGGAATGTGGCCGGGAGTATGCTTATCGGATATTTGTGGTCACATGACTGCTACTCCCCGCGCATCCTCAGTGTGCAGTGCGATGCGAGGATTCACAAGTGACTGAAGACTTGTAGCGTGAGATCAAATCACCCCTTTAGCATTGTACCTGAGAGTTATGCTATCGGTTATGATATTAGATTGTTTTGTGTGTTTTGCATTAAATGTAACATTCCAGTATGGACACCATTTGTACCAATTGCTTTTCTGTAAGCGGCTTCATGCTGCCTGAATCACACTGGCTAAATATATGTTATTTAAGTACTTATTTTCTGCATCTTGTGTATTGAATCCTTCAGGTTACTAACCTATAGTTCTATGGTGCTACCTTACTTGGAATGGGTGGAGGTTGCTGCATTTTTTTGCCCAGTGTACCTTTATTGTCCTAGTGACTTCTGGCCATGTAAACTGTAGACTACCCTAGATGTGTTCATGGTTAATGTTGGTTGGTGGCTCATACCTCTCAGGGCACCTTTGTGGGTCACAGCGTACCGGTCACCAGGTTTCACTATGCCATCTTTATACGTTTTCACACCCTAGGCCTGATAATGATGCTGTACATATGCTGATCATCCATGATAGAATGGCTGTCTAATAGGTCAGATAGAGAGAAGAACGTCTACGCTTTTACCCCATATGACCTCTTATCAGCATTACAATGTAACTTCGATAGTTTAATTTAACTTTCCTTCTCATTTATGGCTATTGTACAGGCCAGTCCTCAAAGCACGTAAGGTTTTCATCAGAGTTAATCCAAATATGATATGTCCTGTAGGATTATGCCCAAGCCATAGAGACACTCCGCAGGTGACACTCGGCCGCTGCCTCGGCTGCAGTGTTTGAGAAAGGAGGTTCCTGAAACGCTGCAGCTAGTGGGCATGCGGAGTGCCATCTGTGCAGCATCTCTGCAGGTTGTGGCTTGGACCTCAGCTGGATTAATGTTAGACCAGTGGTGGGTGTTTTGCTGAAACCTTACATACATTTGTAGATTGGTGTGTGCAATTTCAAAGGTTGTTGTTGATATGAATGAGCATAGAACTTACCGTAACTTGGTTTATGGGGAATAACCCTTTTTCCCATATCCATGGATAGGGTATAACTTGCTGATCGCTGGGGCGCTGGAACCCCAAGATCAGAATTCTTCTTGAATGAAGTGGAGGTGCACATGCTCGGCGTCTGCTATTTCTGGCACTGCCATAGACAATGAATGTAACAGAGATCGTGTAGGCACACCCCTGCTCTGTTCAAACCAAAGGTACGAAGCCATGAGCCTTGTGATTATTGGGAGTCCCAGCTGTCCTGTAGATAGGGGATAACTTGTTTTCCTGGGTATAAGCCTTAGTATCTGCTACGTATTATTTGAGGGATGGTTGTATGTTAGTGATGAGCGAGCATTAGATGTCATCCGAACATGCTCTAGTGCTAAGTGAGCATCTTCGGCGTGTTCGAATACTATGTTCCAGTCGCCGTCGGTGCATGTCTCGTGGCTGTTTGACAGACGCAACACATGCAGGGATTGCCTTAGAAACAGGGAATCCCAGCATGTTTGTAGCTGTCAAACAGTTGCGAGACATGGGCGCAAATAGAGAAAAATGAAGAGACTGGATCATAAACAAATTAAACATATAAAAACAGTCTATTAATTACAAAAAGACATAAAACAGCATAACACATACAATAATATGGTGAGATACAGTCATAAGAACGGAGTCGTTACAGAGCCAGAGACTAAGGTGACATCCCACTAGGTAACTATCTATCGAGTATAGCTGACCTAACTACACATGCATAGCGCTATATAGATCAGGCGAATAATGCGGTTGCTCAGCAGGATCTACCAAATATATATGCAGCCTGACCCTTGCTATGTATAGCAGCTAATCTTATTATCATTTGCCAAATGGCTAGCAAGGGCTCCACATGCAGTTAAATAATAGCGGTTGTTATACCTGCGGTCATGTTGGTCAGTCAAAAAGGGGGAGTCACCCAGCCAAAAGCGCACCTCGATGCGCGTTTCGCCGTACTACCGGCTTCGTCAGGAGGTGGAATACTAGTGCTCCACGGTCTTTTTATAGTGGTCTATTACTGTTCTATTGCCGGCATGTGTGTGAAGTCGTGCACCGGCGCCATGATGTGTCGTCACTGAGGGAGACAGCGCTCAGTACGCACGTCATCCGGTCACATGCCCCGGTCATGTGACCTGACAGGTAACCAGGACGACGCGTCGCAACCATAGAGCACCTCCCCACAGCGACGACACAGCGCATGCGCGCCGTGCGCCAACACAGACCGGCAGAATGTAAGTATCTGCGTACACATAGTGTCCTCCAGTTACCACCTATATCACCGCAATCGCGGCATACCCAGCGTCCTGGGATAGGTGACAGGTACCGAAAACCCGGAAGGTATGGTATAACAATATTCTAAACATGAACCCGTAAAAATACCCACAACCCTTCAAAAACCCAATACAAAAAGACACATCAAAGTGTAAGATTACTATATAACAACGGCATCTCATGAAAATACATATAAAAAGTATACATACGCTACATAGCACAATAACAACAGGGTAAAGCACATACAATTTTTATCTAGTATGCATACATCTGGAAGTAACAAACATTTCATTGTCTTTGGAAACGTTACACATACAACAGTGGTATGGATGCTCACTTCCAGAAAAGTGCTGAAGCTGATGAAGTAGACACCGTCCATCAAATATTTCAGAGATAGCCGATAGTATCTGTTACAGTACTACAATTAAGTGAAAACAATAATTAACATAATTATAAACCCGCACCAACAGTAGTGACTAACACTAAACGATATCGCTAGCGATCCGTGACGTTGCAGCGTCCTGGCTAGCGATATCGTTCAGTTTGACACGCAGCAGCGATCAGGCCCCTGCTGTGATGTCGTTGGTCGGAGCTAGAAGGCCAGAACTTTCTTTGGTTGCTCGCTCTCCCGCTGACATCGCTGAATCGGCGTGTGTGACGCCGATTCAGCGATGTCTTCGCTGGTAACCAGGGTAAACATTGGGTTACTAAGCGCAGGGCCGTGCTTAGTAACCCGATGTTTACCCTGGTTACCATCCTAAAAGTAAAAAAAACAAACGCTTCATACTTACCTTCCGCTGTCTGTCCTCCGGCGCTGTGCTTTCCTGCACTCACTGTGAGCACAGCGGCCGGAAAGCACAGCGGTGACGTCACCGCTCTGCTTTCCGGCTGCTGTGCTCACAGCCAGTACAGAGAAGCAGAGCGCCGGGGACAGAAAGCGGAAGGTAAGTATGAAGCGTTTGTTTGTTTTTTACTTTTAGGATGGTAACCAGGGTAAACATTGGGTTACTAAGCGCGGCCCTGCGCTTAGTAACCCGATGTTTACCCTGGTTACCAGCATCGTTGGTCGCTGGAGAGCTGTCTGTGTGACAGCTCTCCAGCGACCAAACAGCGACGCTGCAGCGATCCGGATCGTTGTCTGGATCGCTGCAGCGTCGTTTAGTGTGAAGGTACCTATATACATGATAAAATGGTACCAAGACCAAGAGGAGAAAAGAAAAAAATAAAGACTATAAACACATAAAAAGACAGCAATAAAATTCGCGCTAACCTAAAAAGGATTTGAAACTAACGTACTCATTAAGGCCCTTGGGGGCAACTGTGTCCAGATCCACCATCCATCTGGTTTCTCTCTTTAATAACTCTTTTTTTATAGTTGCCACCTCTGATTGCGAGACATGCAGCCATGGCGACTGGAACATAGAGCATCTTCGGCGTGCTCTAATACTATTAGCATTTGAGCATACTCGATTAACACCTTATGTGAGCACGCTCGCTCATCACTATTGTACGGCCATTCTAAAAGTTTAAAGGGACTCTGTCAGCACAGACTGACTGTTCAAACCAAGTATAGGTGCTCGGTGCATCATGGTGTGGCCAATCATATGCACCTTCCCACCTGCCTGGTTTCCATCTATCTCCGCCCTTATCTTAAGGTACCGTCACATTAAGCAACTTACCAACGAGAACGACAGCGATCCGTGACGTTGCAGCGTCCTGGATAGCGATCGTGTTGTGTTTGACACACAGCAGCGATCAGGATCCCACTGTGACATCGCTGGTCGTCGCTGAAAGTCCGGAACTTTATTTGGTCGTCAGGTCGGCGTGATTCGTCATGTTTGCTGGCATCGTTGCTTTTGCGGTCAATGTTTCTTCATGGAGCGAACAACCAGCGAGAACGATAAGTGAGTCGCCGTTATGTCACTGGATCGCTCCTGCATCGTTCTGCTGTTGCCGGTGTCTGACGTCTCCTAGTGACCTAAACAGCGACGCTGCAGCGATCGGCTCGTTGTCTATATCGCTGCAGCGTCGCTTTGTGTGATGTACCTTAAGTCTATGAAGTCAAATCTGTCAATAAGAGAAGGGGGGGGGGGGGGGGTGGAAGGGAAACAAACAGGTGGGAAGGTGTATAAAATTGGCCTCACCTTTTTTGCACTGTGATGTGGCACTTAGTTTGAACAGACAGTCCATTTACCTTCATCTTTACTCCCCTATCTTAATTGCCAGCTCCTCAGTGTCCCCCCTCCTGCTGAGATCTTTCCCTGCTCAGTACAAGCTGAAGTCAGTCAGGCTGCATTGGTGGAGATTGAATCTTCTTGAACTCATGAGCTCTCAAACAGTTTGGTTGAACTTAGACCTGATGATCATTTTATAAGAGGTCCATTTATTTAAGAAGCACTCCCCTATTGCTGCCTTCGTCGGGATGCAGTGCTGTTTTGCTCCACTTCTCAGTGACGTCACTGACTTTCCGGGTCACACTACGTCCTGTGTGACTTGGAAGTAGCTTTTACAATATAAGTCTATGGCTCATCAGAATGAGGCTTTACAGACTTGTATTCTAGAGGCTTCCGGCTCACCCATGGCACATATAGGGCTGAATTGTCTGTAGTGAGAAGAGGAGCAGAACGACGCTGGATCCTGGCGAAGGCGCAGTATGTTGATATATTCTCACTCTACAGTACATGGACATACACAGATTTATGATAAATAAAATCTTCATGCGAGTGCTGCTTCACTGTACACCGTTTGTATTGAGAAATCTAGTGACGGATTCACTTCTATAGGCCAGTTAAAATGATGCTTAATGACTCTGTTGGCATGGCTCTTTTTTATATCCATTTTTTTTCTGTAGGTGGCAGACGTTAGTGGGTGGCATCCTTCTTCACATATGTTGGAAGCTGGGCTGGGTGGAGATCAGTTGCAGTTCCAGGTAATCCGCCCTGTTTCTCTGTGCACATTATGCTGACCACAGCCTTTACTTACGTTTGGCTTAGATTAATATGTGCATAAGGGATTTGTAGAGTAATCAGAAAAAAAGCCAAAACCTATGATAACAAAGTACCACACAATACTTTGTCAACAGTGTATTTTTAATTTTGTTTTGTAAAAATTGATGTGAATGATAAACTGTACTGTCACTACAAGAAATAATTCTTAGTAAATTAGAGAAAGCTAGTTGTAGGGTCTTCTTTCTGGTCAAGGCCTTTTGTGACCTAGGACATATTCCTTGGTGGTTCAGGTGGCAAATAAGATGAGCAGTGAAGTGCAACATGGGGTTCATATCTTTAATTCTCTTGCATCGGTGGGGGCCTTGTGTTTTCCTAAAAATGATTCTTGTGGCATATGACGCCAATAAATGAAGTAGCAGTAGTCTTCTTTATAGTTTATGCATTCCTTATGGCAGGACGTTGTCGGGAATGGTAGTGATCAGCGAATAGCATCCCATGGGCGATGTGCATTTTTATAACATTGTTAAGTTACATCAAGTGGTATATCTTGGTGGATGCTTTTATATTTTAGGATGCCTATATTTAGAAAATAATGAGTATATTTTTTTTTTTATTAAAGGACCCACTTGGATGACCTTGTGTATGTGTAGGGTGCCAGAGCGGGTAGTCGTGGATGAACTGCTGCGTCTGCACGCTCTGGCACCCTACAGGAACATCGTGTTCCGGTGTGCTGTTATGTTTGGGATCCATCATACTTTGTGGGCCATAGGCCTGCGCTGACTCCAGATTTCCATCACCCAGAACCGCAGCACACAATCCAGGGGACACCAAATGCTTTATAACGGTCCAATGTTTACTGAGCAGTTTGCAGACATTACAGTGAAGCATGTAGGATAAAGCACAACAGGTTCCAGTCTTCCCCACAGGTACCGGACATAACTTCAGCCCTAGCACTAGGTCTGGGTTGAACATCGCTTTTCCTTTTAACTCCACTAGCACTGAGAATCTTGTTCCACCGATAGCAGTGCACCCGGATTCCATTACCTTCTGCCTCAGAGAGTCTGCTTCCACTTTTCCCTGCAGTACTGTAGGCTTGACGTGCCCAAAAGCCCTGATGCCCGCCTCCCCAATCTTGGCTGACCGTTAGTTAACCCTGTATAGGCTGTACTGTAGCTGCAGGAGATTTGCTCTCAGATGATATGTATTACTGTAAAATACATTTAGCCGCTTTCCAGACACATGTTGCAAACGGGTACTGCAAAGCAATGTGAACTTACACTTACTGGAATTATACAATAGTTAAAGGGGTAGACCATTATTTTGTACTAAATGGTGGCCCGATTCTTTCTAACGCATCGGGTATTCTAGAATATGTACGCCGCGCTGTGAGTGGGGGTTAAATTCCGCTCCAATATCGCTGATTGGTTGCGCACGGCTGGCCGATCAGCGCAGCGTGGTTCAAATCTGGCGCCAATTCGCGGCCGGACTGCGCATGTCGCTGATTCGTCACGGCCGGCCGGGCACGACCAATGACCGAAGCGGTGTTTAAATACCACGCCAATATCGCTGATTGGTCGCGGCCGGCCGCAACCAATCACTGAAGCGTGGATTAAATCCTGCGCCAACTCGCGGCGTGACTGCATCTGTCGCTGATTGGTCGCAGGATGTCGGGGGTTCGGGGTGCAGGATATTGCACAGCCATGTAGTATATAGCACAGCCACGTGGTGTATAGCACAGCCACGTGGTATACAGCAGTGTGGGCACCATATCTCTGTTAAAAAAAAAAAAAAAAACAAATACAAAAAAATAAAAATAAAAAATAGTTATATACTCACCCTCCGGCGTCCACCGAAGTTGTCCTGATGCGTGCGAGGCTGCCGCCAGCTTCCGTTCCCAGTGATGCATTGCGAAATTACTCAGATGGCTTAGCGGTCTCGCTTAGTCATCTGGGTTAAGGTACCGTCACACTAGACGATATTGCTAGCGATCCGTGACGTTGCAGCGTCCTGGCTAGCGATATCGTCCAGTGTGACAGGCAGCAGCGATCAGGCCCCTGCTGTGATATCGCTGGTCGGGGAAGAAAGTCCAGACCTTTCTTTGGTCGCTGGCTCTCCCGCTGACATCGCTGAATCGGCGTGTGTGACGCCGATTCAGCGATGTCTTCGCTGGTAACCAGGGTAAACATCGGGTTACTAAGTGCAGGGCCGCGCTTAGTAACCCGATGTTTACCCTGGTTACCATCGTTAAAGTAAAAAAAACAAACACTACATACTTACCTACCGCTGTCTGTCCCCGGCGCTGTGCTTCTCTGCTCTGGCTGTCAGCACAGCGGCCGGAAAGCAGAGCGGTGACGTCACCGCTGTGCTTTCCGGCTGCCCGATGCTCACGATGGCAACCAGGGTAAACATCGGGTTACTAAGCGCGGCCCTGCGCTTAGTAACCCGATGTTTACCCTGGTTACCGGGGACCTCGGGATCGTTGGTCGCTGGAGAGCTGTCTGTGTGACAGCTCTCCAGCGACCAAACAGCGACGCTGCAGCGATCCGGATCGTTGTCGGTATCGCTGCAGCGTCGCTTAGTGTGACGGTACCTTAATTTCGCAATGCATCTCTGGGAAACGGAAGCTGGCAGCAGGCGGGAGTATGGAGGGGGCACTGACAGCAGGGGAGTAGGGAGTGGCCATTTCGTGGCCGGACTGGGCCCGTCGCTGATTGATCGCGGCCGGCTGGCAAAAAACGCGTAAAAAAAACGCATGCGGATTCCTTGCAGAAAATGCCCGGTTTTGCTCAGGAAATTTCTGCAAGAAATCCTGAACTTGTGCAAATAGCCTAAATTGGGAAAAATAAATCTATTTACGAATTATAAATATTTAAAGGGAATCTGTCAGCAGGAAAGTAGCATGATGTAGGGATAGAGACCTTTATTCCAAGGATTTATCACTCAGGCTATGTGCACACGTTGCGGATTCTCTACGGATCCGCATCGTTTTTTGAGGTGCAGAAACGCTGCAGATCCGCAATTGATTTACAGTTCAATGTAAATCAATGAGACAAAAAAATGCTGTGCACACTTTGCAGAAAATCCGGTGCGGAAACGCTGCGGTTTAAAAGAAGTAGCATGTCGCTTCTTTTTTGTGAATCTGCAGCGTTTTTGTACCCATTCCATTATAGAAAACCGCAGGGGTAAAAAACGCAGCAAATCCGCATGAAAACCGCAGCAAAAACATGCAATAAACGCTGCAGAACCGCACAAAACACGACAAATTTGCAGGTGCGTTTTCTGCCAGGAGAGGCAGAATCCGCACCAGAAATTCCTAAGGCTAATCTGCAACGTGTGCACATAGCCTTAGTTATGGTAGAGTCACAGTTTTCTTTGCCGCAGATCTATCAGAGCTAAGCTGTTGAGCTGTGTATAACTCCGTGCACAGTCTTCTGTGTACAATGTATAGGGACATTAAACTCTTAATTGGTGCTGGGGGCATGGTTGGACTAGGAGGCACAAGGCCAGTTGTCCTGTAACAATAATCTCCTGCTAAGGCCTCTTTTCCACTTGAGAGAAAAAAAAAGGTCCGTAATCTGGACCGAAAAAAAGGGATGAAAAGTATGCGTTTGTCATGCGAGTTCAATGTGATTTTTTTTTTTTTAATCGCACCATCCGTATGACATCTGTATGCAATCCGTTTTTTTCTCTGCAACTATTTTTATACAGTCATTTACAGGACTATTTACAGTGTTCTATGCCACAGAATGGTAAGGTATCCGTAAAAAAACGGATGGAATACGGATGGTCCGTATTCCATGCGTTTTTTTTTCTCGCAGCCATTGATTTGCACAGCATGCTGTGATTTTTTTTTTTTTTCTCTCTGCCCCTACATCATGGTGTTCTCAGATTACATAGCGAAAACCTGGTTACAGATTCCCTTTTAAGTGTAACCGTCGATTTCATTTTACTTTCCATACATCAGTGGTACACTGAAAATAAGCATTTTTGTAATACATCTTATCTGAAAAATTTTACTCCTTTTTTTTTTCTAGATGAATTTTTATGAAGGGTGTAGTTTCCAAAATGGAGTTATTTGTTGGGGTTGTTTCTGCTGTTACCTCACGACAGGACCTCTTTAGATGCGACATGGTGTCCATAAGCTGCTATTCCAGCTAAAATTTTGCCCCAAAAGTCAAATGCCTCTTCTTGTGCCCAAACTATAGTTTCTGACTATATATGGGGTAGCGCCGAGGGTTCATTTCCAGGTGCGAAACTTCTGAATGGGCCTTTACCCGGTAACCCTTATTACAATTATGGTGGTGCATCCCAATTGTGGTATAGGTGCGGCTCAGCAGATGACCGCTCTGTTATTGAAAATAAAGACCAGCACTGATATTACTGCTATATGGTGTCCATATGGTGATAGATACTAGTGATGAGCGAGTATACTCGTTGCTTGGGTTTTCCCGAGCACGCTCGGGTGTCCTCAGAGTATTTTTTAGTGCTCGGAGATTTTCTTTTCATTGCGGCAGCTGGATGATTTACAGCTACTAGCCAGGCTGAGCACATGTGGGGATTCCCAGGCAACCCGGTTTGAACGGAAGCCGCCGCATGCACCACTGAGAACCAGGAGAACTGCGGGGGCCGTCGGAAGGTAAATATATATATATATATATATATATATATATATATATATATATATATATATATATATATATATATATATATATATATATATATATATTTTATTATTATTATTATTTTACACGAATATGGATCCCAGGGCCTGAAGGAGTCTCCTCTCCTTCAGACCCTGGGAACCATCCGGGACCGCTCCCTGCACTATATGCTGCGACCTCAGAGCGCCGCACATACCGTACCCGGCGTATAAGACGACCCCCGACTTTTGAGAAGATTTTCAGGGGTTAAACAGTAGTCTTATACTCCGGACAATACCATATTCATTTAGGTCTCCTGAATGACATACTAACTCTGCATAGATTCTCTTTTTAATGTTTGTCTTGTTTTTGTTTTTTGTTTTCTTTAAACGGTAAAGGTATAAACTTTTTATTGGGTGTTCGAAATAATCAACTTTTTCTTTTTTTCCACATCCTAATTTTTCTAATGTCTAGTATTCACTTTCACAACTACGGTATATAATACTAGATGGTAGCCCGATTCTAACGCATCGGGTATTCTAAAATATGTATGTAGTTTATTTATGAAGATTTTAGAATAATACATTGGATACACAGGGATCGGCCGGACTGCGCCTGTCGTTGATTGTTCGCGGCCGGCCACATAGTATACAGCTCAGCCCACGGGGTATATAGCACAGCCCACGGAGTATATAGCACAGCCCACGGAGTATATAGCACAGCCCGCGCAGTACCACGCACGCAGTATATAGCACAGGCCACGCAGTGTACAGCACAGGCCACGCAGTATATAGCAATGTGGGCATCATATCCCTGTTAATTAAAATAAAAAATAGTGATATACTCACCCTCCGTTGGCGCCCGGATCGAAGCGGTTACCGACGCTCCTCGCGCGCTGCGGTCTGAAGAGTGCATTGCGGTCTCGCGAGACTGCTACGTCATCATCTCGCGAGACCGCAATGCATGGAGCGGTCACCGGGGCGTCGCGAGGAGCGGGAAAGCTCGGTTCCTGATCCGGGGGGCCGACGGACGGTGAGTATATAACGATTTTTTATTTTTTTAATTATTTTTAACATTAGATCTTTTTACTATTGATGCTGCATAGGCAGCATGAATAGTAAAAAGTTGGTCACACAGGGTTAATAGCAGCGTTAACAGAGTGCGTTACACCGCGGCATAACGCGGTCCTTTAGCGCTGCCATTAACCCTGTGTGAGCGCTGGCTGGAGGGGAGTAAGGAGCGGCCATGTTGCCGCTGGACTGTGCCCGTCGCTGATTGGTCATGGCAAAACAGCCACAAACAATCAGCGACTTGGATTTCCATGACAGACAGAGGCCGCGACCAATGAATATCCGTGACAGACAGACGGAAGTGACCCTTAGACAATTATATAGTAGATTGCAGGGTGGATTTGATTTAAATCTAACTGATTTAAATCACGATTTAAATCACTAGTCAGTAAGGCTTGATTTAAATCAGTGATTTAAATCTAAGTTTCTACCTAAACTAGTTCTTGCTACTTTAACATGCAAGTAGATGAAGATTTTTAGAATCACTTTTTATATTACTTTTTTCTCCCCAGTTTAATGGGTTAATCATTCATATTTGGACACCACTGTTCTGTTGTACTTAGGAAGGAGAAAAATAACCCTGACCTTAATAACAATTTAAATAGATTTATTCAACTGAAACAATAACAATATTCCCAAACTGGGTCTCTTTTACGGCCTGCTGCCATTATAAGGAAAGAATGTAATGAACCTCAGATCGTACACACAAACAGATCCAGACTTGTCTGTCTGTGGCTATGCTGCAGTATTGTGCTCAAAGTTTCACTTTCATTTTCTTGTCTGCTTGCCCTTCCTCCTCCTCCTCACACTTAGATTCACATTCTTCTTGTGTTGTGCAGATCTATTCCACTCCAAACAATCAGAAACATATTGTCTAACTTCTTGGACTTGGCACTGAAGGGGTTGATTCTGTATTCATAGGTTTGTAGAACAATAGGATTAAGGTCTTTTTCTCAACTCTGTTCATGTTGTAACATTTTTGCTGTGAAGAAGAGGCTGGGACCTCTGCGCAGTCAAATTCAGTTTTGAATACTGTGTAAGTAAAGCGAGCGTCTGTGATAATATAGGAGAGAAACTGCCCACTAATCCTACAGAAACCTCTGGAAGAGCATGGCATTGTGAATGTTACACATATACAGCCTTTATTCTACTGAGATAAACAACTCAGCTTTATCTCATGATGGAAGAACCTTTGGATGGTAAAATATTTTCCTCAAAAAGCAGTTTATTGAAAAAAATCCGATTTAAATAAAAAAAATCCGATGTTTAAAAAAAAAAAAAAATAAATTAATTAATTTTTATCCACCCTGGTAGATTGTCATCATTACTATCCATGTTTTGATCTCCTTATGAGACATCTGTGTCGTATTGTAGTCCTGGAATCATTTTATGGGCTTTTCTTTTTCTCGCTTTTTGTATTTTATACATACGGTAGTATTTTATTGTATTTGTACTCTGTCAGACTATAGCATATAGCTATATATTTGAATTACCCAGACTTCCTGATCTTTTAATGTGCATTACATAATTCTCTTTTTCGGAATTGTATAATTGTTTTTGAGGGCCTATTTTTCGTTTCTTACAACAGATACATTTGACTTCTCATATTTCTAGCACTGCCCACCCCCCCATCTATTCTCAACCTGCACTAACTCCTCATCCTACTGATACCCCAATACTGAGCTGCTGCCATGTGTCCCTATTATTGTCCCTGCTGATTGGCACAAAAACAGGGCTTGATGACCCACATAATAATGCTCACCATTGTGCCCCTTTACAAAGTAAAATGACTTTTGTGCGCTCTAGATGGTATAAAGGCATTATAGAAAATATTAATGCCCTGTGCAAGTGCCCTAGAAAAGTGTCCACATTTTGCCCCTAGAACGTAATAATGCCCCCATGTACACTTTGACAGTCTCAATACTGAGTGCCCCTATAACAATAATGCCCATTTAACATTTAATAATGTCCACTGAGTTTCTAGTGTACAGCTCCCCTATACACAGTATGGTCTGATGGGCCCGCTGCTCCCCCAAAACACTGTATAATGACTTCCACAGTAGTCCCCACGTTACCACCGACACAGTAGGTCTCCCATAGTAGGCCCTAAACTGTATAATAGCACCTTCACTTTGATGCCCCTACAGTATGAGGGACCCCCTTCCTGCTGTATAAGGAGCTCGCATATTTTATGATGCCCCACAGTCACAGCACAAGTTTAAATTAAAAAAAACTCACTATTGATGAGCGAGCGTGGTCGTATAAGGGATTATCTGGGCATGCTCATTTCTGAATCGTGTATTTTCGGCGTGATCGAAACATCTGTTTTGCGTTGCCGCAGCTACATGTCTCATGGCTGTTCAACAGCCTCAACACATGCAAGGATTTCCTAACAAACAGGCACCCTGCATGTGTTGCAACTGTCTATCAGCTGCGAAACATGCAGCCACGGAGACTCGAGCATATTTTTCGATCACGCAGAAAATACTCGATTAGGACACGAGTGTGCTCAGATAACCCCTTATCAGAGCATACTTGCTGATCACTAATGCTCACCAAACCAGGATCCTGCTGTTTCCACCTGCGTTGTCATCTCACTGGTACACGCCGAGGACGTCAGAGTCCCAACACAGCCAGGTGACATTGCCGCACTCGGACTCTGTCCTGTGCATGCGCCTCTATCACTGCATCGCCCTGCAATTCTGAAGACCGCAGACTTGGTGACCGGTGGTCTACAGAACGTAGAGCGATAGTGCAAAGAGATCATGTCTCTGTTCTACCGCAGAACATAACTGCTACTGAGGTATCGTGTGCTCGAGAGAAATTGGTTTACAAATTGTGGGTCCATTTTCTTCTGCTTCTCTTGTGAAAAGGAAGAATTTGGGGATGGAACATTTTAGTGGAGATATGAGTAATTTTTAATTTTCACATTCCAATGTTTGATTTTAACCAGATACGGGGTATCATGGCGTTCAGTAGAGATGCCAATTTTCCAGAGCATTTTTCTCAAATTTCAGCTTCTGAAAATGAAATATTTGAGGCTAAAGCAACATTTTTAGTTGAAATAATGTAGATTTTAATTTTTTTTTTCATTTCACTTTCATTAATTCCACTTAAGCGGTTTTGAATACCTTGACGGGTGCAGATTTAAAATAGTATTATATTTGGATGTTTCCTTACATAAAGGTCCTTCAAAGTCACTTCAAAGCTGAAGCTCAATAGGTCTGTTTAAAAAAAAAAAAAAAAAAATAGAAATATAGATTAACCCCTTAACCGCCTATACGCCTTTTTAACGGCGGTAGTTAAGGGTACTTAAGGGTACTGCCGGGGGTAGCAGAGACCCCAAGGATCATGAGAAGAAAAAAAAAAAAGTCAGCTGTGCCATCTAATTTCTCTGTCCTCCGATGTGATTGCACATCAGAGGACAAAGAAATGGGGTCCCCGATCCCTCCCCATGCTCCTCGTCCTTCCCCATCCCCCCCATGGGCGCCGCCACCTTCCGGTTCTCCTCGGCCCTCCTGCTTCCCTCCATGGGCACCGCCATCTTCTGGGAAGAAAATGGCGGGCGCGGTGCGCCCGCCAAAATCTGCCGACCGGCACCCGGCAACAATAGGAAGAATTTTCCTATTGGTTCATTTTGGTCACTGTGATAGACCCTATCACAGTGATCAAAAAAAAAAAAAAGAAAAGTAAATCCCCCTTATCATCCCCTTATCACCCCGTTAGTTAGGAAAAAATAATAAAATAAAGAAAATGTATTTATTTCCACTTTACAATTAGGGTTGGGGCTAAAGTTGGGGTTGGGTTTGGGTTGAGATTAGATTTAGGTTTCGGGTTAGGGGTGTGTTGGGGTTATAGTTAGGGTTAGGGGTGTGTTTTAGGATTATGGATAAAGTTGGGATTAGGGTTAGGGGTGTGTTGGGGTTAGGGTTGTGATTAGGATTATTGATAGGGTTGGGATTATGGTTAGGGGTGTGTCGGGGTTAGGGTTGGAGTTAGAATTGGGGGGTTTCCACTGTTTAGGCACACATTCTCCAAACACGACATGATCTTCCCTTGATTACAGCCAATTTTGCGTTCAAAAAGTCAAATGGTGTTCCCTCCCTTCTGAGCTCTGCCGTGCGCCCAAACAGTGGTTTTCCCCCACATATGGGGCATCAGAGTACTCAGGACAAATTGCACAACATCTTTTGGGGAAAATAAAATAAAAAATTGGGGGCTAAAAAAAATCATTTTTGTGGAAATTTTTTTTTTCTTCTCACGGCTCTGCATTATAGCAGAGCCCCGATGTGTGCCAAAATAGTAGTTTTCTCCCACATATGGGGTATTGGCGTACTCGGGACAAATCGGACAACAACTTTTGGCGTTCAATTTCTCCTGTTACACTTAGGAAAATTATAAAATTGGGGCTAAAAAACTTATTTTTGTGGAAACAAAATGATTTTTTATTTATTTTCACGGCTCTGCATTATAAACTTCTGTGAAGCACTTGGGCATTCAAATTGCTCACCACACATCTAGATAAGTTCCTTGCTGGGGGTCTAGTTTCCAAAATGGGGTCACTTGTGGAGGTTTCTACTGTTTAGGTACATCAGGGGCTCTGCAAACGCAACATGACGCCCGCAGACCATTCCATCAAAGACTGCATTCCAAAAGAGCACTCCTTCCCTTCTGAGCTCTGCCATGCGCCCAAACAGTGCCCCCCCCCCCCCACATATGGGGTATCAGCGTACTCAGGACAAATTGCACAGCAACTGCATTGGTCCAATTTCTACTGTTACACTTGTTAAAATAAAAATTTGGGAGTGAAAAGATCATTTTTGTGGAAAAAATAAGAATGTTTATTTTTACGGCTCTACGTTATAAACTTGTGTGAAGCACTTTGGGGGTTCATAGTGCTCACCACACATCTAGATAAGTTCCTTAGGGGGTCTAGTTTCCAAAATTTTATCACTTGTGGGGGTTTTCCACTGTTTGGGCACATCAGAGGTTTCCAAACGCAACATGGCGTCGGATCTCAATTTCAGCCAATTCTGCGTTGAAAAAGTCAAACTGCGCTCCTTCCCTTCTGAGCTCTGCTGTACACCCAAACAGTGGTTTACCCCCACATATGGGGTATCGGCGTACTCAGGACAAATTGCACTACACATTATGTGGTTAATTTTCTCTTTTTACACTTGTGAGAATAAAAAAAAATTGGTTCATAAGTAAAATTTATCCTTTCACATTTCTTCAGTTCCTGTGAAGCATCTGAAGGGTTAATAAACTTCTTGAATGTGGTTTTGCGCACCTTGAGGCTGCTGTCACACTAGCAGTATTTGGTCAGTATTTGACATCAGTATTTGTAAGCCAAAACCAGGAGTGGAACAAATAGAGGAAAAGTATAATAGAAATATATGCACCACTTCTGCATTTATCACCCACTCCTGGTTTTGGCTACAAATACTGATGTAAAATACTGACCAAATACTGCTAGTGTGACGGCAGCCTAAGGGGTGCAGTTTTTAGAATGGTGTCTCTTTTGGTTATTTTCTGCCATATAGACCCCTAAAAGAGATTTGAAATGTGAGGAGGTCCCTTAAAAAAAAAAAAAAAAATTGTTTTGTAAATTTTGTTGTAAAAATGATAAATCACTGGTCAACTTTTAACCCTTATAACTCCCTAACACAAAAAAATTTGTGTGATATATCTGTGTGATTTAAGGGGATGAAAATTCAAAGTTTGAAAATTGCTAAATTTTCACCATATTTCTGTTTTTTTTAATAAATAAACGCAACTAATATCGAAGACCTTTTACCACTATCATGAAGTACAATATGTCACGAAAAAACAGTCTCATAATCATCAGGATCCGTTGAAGCGTTCCAGAGTTATAACCTCATAAAGTGACAGTGGTCAGAATTGTAAAAATTGGCTCGGTCATTAAGTACCAAATTGGCTCTGTCACTAAGGGGTTAAAAAAAGAGTTGCTGCTAAACTTTTAACCCTTCTAACATTCTAGCAATAAAATTAAAGGGGCTTTTAAAAGTAATCCAGATGTAAAGTGGAGATACGGTAAATGGTATTGATTATTTGGTGTGGTATGATTAGTAGGCCATAAAAATTCAGTTTTGAAAATTGCAAATTATCTCAATCGGGAAAGGAGCATTTCAGAGTTATTATTAAATATCTGGTTTGAAAAATGGGGCTGTCGGGGTAAGTGGGCGTGAAATCTGGCTTGTGCAGTAAGGGGTTAGGAACAAGTTAGGCAAAAAAGGGTTCAAATACAATAGTGAATTATTGGTTAGCAGGGACTTTGATTTCTTTATCTGAACAGTAAGGGTAGGTTCACAGGTCGTGTTTTTTTGCAAAAATGCAGCATTTTAGTCTCAACAAAGTGAACGACATTTCTTATCTCATGCACATGATACTATTTTTTTTTTTTCCCTCTGATGATTTGAAGCAGTTTCTAAGTTTGCAAGATGTCAATTTCCACACATTTCATTGAATAGTAAACTGTTAAAAAATGGCAAAATCAAGCTTTTTTTTTTTTTTTTTCCCTGCCTAGAGATACGTATTGATGTAGAAATGCCTGCAGCAAATATCTGCAGGGGTCGTGGGGCCTTAGGGTACAAGTCTGCTGTCACTTTGTGACTGCGGACTTATGAATCCTCACATCGCACCCACTGTGCACTGTGAGGATTCTCCGGTGCCAGGAATGGCGGTCATGTGACCCCAAGGATGTGATTTGCATACTCCAGGCCACTTTCCGACCTGGCGCAGTGTCAATAATGGTCCCTTTTCTTGTCTTGAACTTCTTTTTCAGCTTTTGCCATGAATTGTAATAACATTCTGGCGTATTAGAACATACTCCAGAAGGGATTGGCGAGAAATTGCTCCATATTTTGGGACTTTCTGAAAAGTTGCAATTTTATTTTTTTGGAACATCTTTCCTCTGGAGCAGGCTGCATTCAGGGAACTTGCTATTTGCTGTGAAATCCATGTGATATTTGATATTTCTACATTATACGTGGGGGAAAAAAAAGTTTTCAAAGCAGGAAAATTCAGATCCGGTTAAAAAGCCTTGGACATGCGACATGGCGGCTGGTAATGCGCCAGCAGACGAGTCATAGACTTCTTCTCAAGGACTCTCTTGAAGTTCTGATAAGTGACTTGCAGTTTGTACTTGTCAGAGGTAACGAAAACTATTAGAAATGAGGAGCGATTTGTCAACAGTGTTTGTTTCATACGCAAACCGAATAGGAAAGTCTGTATTTATACCCTGTGTTCACATCTGCGTTACAAATATTGCCCTTCTGTACTTCTTAATGATGCAGAAATAAACTGAATCATGCAGAGGACGAATTTGTCACACACACAATTTTCCCAATAGTCACCATTGATTATAATGGGGTCCATAGTTTTACTGGGGAAAAAAAAAATTGTGCAGCATGTGATGGTTTTTCTTGTGGAAATGAAAACGTCCTGTTGGGCAACATGTTCTGTATATTTCCTCTCCAGCAGAGGGCAGCATGTTCTGTATATTTCCTCTCCAGCAGAGGGCAGCATGTTCTGTATATTTCCTCTCCAGCAGAGGGCAGCATGTTCTGTATATTTCCTCTCCAGCAGAGGGCAGCATGTTCTGTATATTTCCTCTCCTCCAGCAGAGGGCAGCATGTTCTGTATATTTCCTCTCCTCCAGCAGAGGGCAGCATGTTCTGTATATTTCCTCTCCTCCAGCAGAGGGCAGCATGTTCTGTATATTTCCTCTCCTCCAGCAGAGGGCAGCATGTTCTGTATATTTCCTCTCCTCCAGCAGAGGGCAGCATGTTCTGTATATTTCCTCTCCTCCAGCAGAGGGCAGCATGTTCTGTATATTTCCTCTCCTCCAGCAGAGGGCAGCATGTTCTGTATATTTCCTCTCCTCCAGCAGAGGGCAGCATGTTCTGTATATTTCCTCTCCTCCAGCAGAGGGCAGCATGTTCCGTATATTTCCTCTCCTCCAGCAGAGGGCAGCATGTTCTGTATATTTCCTCTCCTCCAGCAGAGGGCAGCATGTGGCAGAGAATCCCTTTGACTTGCGGCGCATAGTTCACAACAATGGTATGTGGTAATAAATATTAGAAAGTCATTGAGTATGGACAAAGGCTCAGATATGCCAGTACTATTTCTTGGGCAGCCAGTTTTGTCATCTTGGCTTATTCTAAAGGAGCCGTTCTGTGTTCAGTCGCACTTTGTCCTGTGTTTGGTTACAAATCTGATAGTGAAGCTTTATATCAAAAGTTTTCCAAAACCAGGTATGAAAATTTAAATAGGTTCAAAACTAAAAGAATATCAAACACACCAGCCTAACTTAGCATAATTAAAGCAAGATGGGGTTAAAGGGTATATTTAACCATAAGAGGAAGTTTATTGATACAATTAAATTAAAATCGTATAAACAGAGTAGTACTACCAAACGCAGGTAGCATACGGGGGGTTTTCATAGTAAAAGTATGGCAAAAGTAAAAACGATCCAATGCCTCTCAAATAAAGTGCAATCTAAGTGCTTATATGAAGCAGCACCATATAATTCAAGACTGCCATACAGGTTTACTAGTCCGTTAGTGATAAAACAGTGATTTTTATCTGCAGGAATTAAAAATACAGTAAGCAGCCCAGTAAGTGAGACATCGCTGACATTAGGGTCTCGGTCTCTACATCATCTGCTCTCAGTTTAGGCGAGAGGCCCTTTACAAGACTTTCCCTGAATGGACAACAGTCACAAGTAGCTGAATTTAGAGGAGTACCAACAGCTTGCTGTGTATCCGTGTTGTACAGCCTAAAGCCCACGTTGTCATTCTGTGTGGCACCTGGGATGTATTTTCCTTATTGGAGAAAACAGGACTGATGCTTATGACTGGGGCACATCCATGTATCCTCTTCTGCAGCCAGGCCTAATGCCAGACAACCAGCCCTGTCCACCAGGATTGAACCCCTTGGATGCAGATAGTCGCCCTCCTTTTTGGCGTCCGTGCAGCCCCCACTGCTCCACCAATGTTTAGCGGATGAAGCAAGGAGGCAGACAGTTCCTCTCCATCTCCCTATGAAGGAGATAGTGGATTGAGGGTTTTTTAACTTATCCCTGCACCGTCCAAAAATCACCAGCGACAGTAGCTGCACAGCGGAGGTGCCTGCACTACAGCGAAGGTACCTGCAGCATCGTCCGAAGGACATCTCCAGCCTCTATGGGTAAGTGCTGAGAAGGGGGGCTCTGAGCAGTCTGGGCACAGGCAGCAGGCTTTTTCTGGCATGGGGGACGTTTTTCGGCCCTGGGTAAAAATTTAGCTCCACCCCTGCTATGATGCGAATTGGCGGCTCCGCCCACTTTTCGGCGCTTCTACTTCTGAACAAGGTGAGCCCATGAAATCTCTTCGGCCATCTTCCTACACCCTGCCGCAAGCTGACAGGGCCTCCAGATGCTCAGGAAGCCTCCTGCTTGCCCGGATTGTGACACCGAGTGTGATTCTCGTGGCTGGGACACAGGACCTGAGTAAGGAGCACTGCCATTAGCTCTCTTTTCCTTTCAGTATCCTATCCTCTGTGGGAACCCTGATTAAGGGGGCACATAGGAGTACATCATGTCCAAACCTCAGGCACCTAAAAAGTCCCACAAGACTCTTAGTCTTTTTCACTTCATGTAACTCCTGCCAGTCTGGGTTTCCAAAAGCTCAGAGTTCACCGCTCTGCAAATCCTGTGACCCCCAAATGCGCTCAGGAGCACCTCGCTGACACTGAGCCCAGTGTCCTTTAATCTCCCTGAGTGGGTCTTGTCTCTGTCGCAATCTTTGACTTCTCTGGCCAAAGCGCTTGAATCCTTCAGTGTTCCTTCTAGGGATTGTGGAGCTCGCATGTCTAATGCAGAGGGACCCTCCCCTACACGGGTACAGTCGGCTAGCAGGTGCCGCACACAATCTGGAAACGTACAAGCATCTAGGAAACGTCTCCCGTACAATCACGTGCCATGGCGTCCGTGAGCTCCGTTTCTTGTTTTCCCTCATCAGATGTTGGTAGTGAATTCGATTCTGTGTATGAATCTGACTTCTCCTTACATCCGGATTCGCCAGACTTTCAGAGGACGGTGGATTCTCTGATTGAGGCCATCAACCAAACTCTGAAGGTTGATGAAGACTCTGTCTCTGTGCCGGATCACGCTGTGTGCTTCAAAAAAGCTAATAGTCCTCATAGAACACTCTCCATTCATCTGGACATTCGGGATATAGTTAATCAGCACAGGGAGCTGCCGGATAAGCGCTTTATAGGACAAAAAACGCTTGAGGTGAAGTACCCTTTCTCAGCCGATCTGAGAAAAGATGGGCCAAGTCCCCTGTAGTAGACCCGCTAGTCTCTCTTGCCTGGCATCCAAAACCCTTCTATCCCTGCCGGACAGATCATCTATTAAAAATCCCACAGACCACCAGATAGAACATTTGGCTTTCTGTCTTCGAGGCCTCAGGGTATGGCTTTATATCCTTCCATAGCTGTAGCGTGGGTAGCTAAAGCAATGGTTTCCTGGTTGGAGACCTTGGCTAATTCCATTCAGAGCAGTAATCTTCCTCCAGAGGCAGCGCAGCTGGCTAGCCAAATTTCTCGGGCCGGAGATTACCTGGTACATCCTTCCTTGGCGGCGGCAAATGCCATCACGATCAGAAGATCTTTATGGCTCAGAGAATGGAAGGAGGATTCTGCATCAAAAAAGTCTCTGACATCACTTCCTTACCAGAGTGGGCATTTGTTTGGAGAGAAGCTGGATCAGCTTATCTCAGATGGTATGGGAGGAAAGAGAAAATTTCTTCGCCAGCAGAGGCTTAGGCATCCTTTTCGGCGTCAACAACAAATACGTTTCCGAGCCTTTCACTCAATAGCGGGTTGGTCCACTACCACTACGTCTTCAGGATCAGGACGCTCTCCTCGCACGAATAGAGGGCCCCAGGCATCCTATAGGTCCAATCAGCAATGGATGGGTTGGCCCAAACAGTCTTGATCTAAAGGATCTAGGTCCCACAGATTTTCCGCCCAATGACTCATGGGGTTATCCGGTTGACACCAGCAGGGTAGGAGGTCACCTACTTCATTTTAGTCAGGTCTGGCTCTGTCGTTCACGATGAATGGGTCAGAGACCTGGTGTCTTCCGGATACAAAATCAATTTTTCTTCGCGTCCCTTGGCTCGTTTCTTTCCTTCCCGACTTCTAGCATCATGGGCAAGGGCAAAAGCTTTCTCTCGAGCCATAGACTCTTTGTGCTGTGATGGCATCATTGTCCCGGTTCCGGAAATCGAAAGGTTCGAGGGAATTCTATTCGTTGTCCCAAAACAGGAGGGAAAAGTGAGAGCCATACTAGACCTCAAACTTATAAACAAGTTTGTCAAGGTCCATCATTTCCGCATGGAGTCTCTGCGTTTGGTCATCACCTCAATGGAAAAAGGGGAGTTTCTAGCATCCATCGATATTCAAGATGCTTACCTGCACATCCCGATTTCCCCCCCACCAAAAGTTCCTGCGTTTCGCCATTCACAAACAGCATTTTCAATTCACGGCCTTGCCACTGCTCCCAGGGTCTTCACAGGTCATGGCGGCCATCATGTCCATCTTGCACTCTCGGGGCGTGGTCATCCTGCCCTATCTGGATGACCTCCTAGTCAAGGGTCCATCTTTCCATGACTGCGCAGAGTCCGTTCGAATCACTTCCGATACACTTTCTCGTCTGGGTTGGCTGATAAACTTAGCCAAGTCTTCCCCCGTTCCAGCCAGCAGATATCCTTTCTAGGCATGACCCTGGACTCTTCCCGAGGGTTGGTGATTCTCCCTCAAGACAAAGTCCTAGCCCTTCAGTAAGGAGCCCGTGCACTCTGTCATCCCCACTCATCATGTTGTTAATAACAAAAAGTTCTATTTTGGTCTGATCTGACCACACGATCTTCTCCCATTCCTACTCTGGATCATCCAGATGGTCATTGGCGAATTTCAAACAGTCGAGGACATGTGCTGGCATGAGCAGGGGGGCCTTGGTTACCCTGCAGGATTTTAATTCATGATGTCGTAGTATAAAGGTACTGTTTGAGGCACTGGTCCCAGCTCTCTTCAGGTCATTGGCCAGGTACTCCTGTCTACTTCTGGACTGATTCCTGACCTTTCTCAGAATCTTTATTACCCCATGAGTCGAGATCTTTCATGGAGCCCCAGACCAAGGAAGATTGACAGTCCTCATTATTTTTATTTATTTTTTCTCCCATTTTCTAATAATTGTGCCAGTAGTTGATGCCTTTTCATAAAACTTTCCTACTGCTTGTCTACAATTTTGTCTCTGGTCTCCTTAGCCACCTCTTTGGTCATGGCCATGGTGGGGAGGTTGGAGTGTGATTGATTACGTGAACAGGTGTCTTTTATTAAGGTAACTAGATCAAACGGGTACAATTAATACAGATAATGAGTACAGAGTAGGAGGGCGGAGTAAGAGACCTGTTAGAAAAACTAAGATGTCTGTGAGAGACAGAATTCTTGCTGGTTAATAGGTGATCAAATACTTATTTCATGCAATAAAATGCAATTTAATTTAAAAATCACACAATGTGATTTTCTCCTCTTTATTTTTAGATTCTGTCTCTCACAGTTGAAGTGTACCTACAATAAAAATTACAGACCTCTCCATTCTTTGTAGGTGGAAAAACTTGCAAAATCGGCAGTGTATCAAATACAAAGCCTTCGTACAGTGGGGAAAATGTCGGGCTCATGCTGTGTGTATTGGTGGGGCTCGCGCAGTGTGTATGGGGGTGGGCTGCGCGGGGCTCGCGCAGTGTGCATGGAGATTTTGCATATTTAATTCTGCTCAATATTAAGTGATAGTTATTGGTTCAGCCTCGGCCCTTCACAACAGTCATGGTGTCTCATTTGGCCCCTCTGGAAAACTAAACGCCCCCCTGCTCTGATGCCATCTCCACTTCCTGGACTGCCACCCATCATTCTTCTATGTTTTATATGCTTTAAACATGCTATGAAAGTGTCAAATAGTAATTTAATGTTTTAAAGAGAACTTCTCACCAATTTGGGTATGTTAGAACGGACAAGTCACAGAATAGTGGCTGCAGAGCTGAAGAAAACATTTTGGTTTTTTTTTTTTTTCCTTCCCTCATCCGATATTGGCCTGTAAAGTTTATATGCTAATTTCCAGTATAACCAAGGGGATGTTGGTAGAGATTCTTCTCTGGGGGCATTTACTTTCTTCCCTGAAAACATTGACCAGTCATAAGCAGGCAGCCATATGCAGGAAAACTGAAAACTCCCCCAGAAAAGGTCAGACCCGTCCTTCTGTGTGATATGGCATGGCAGGTCAGACTTCACTACCAGCATCTTCTGTGATGGAGCAGAGCTGCGTATCTTTACAAACACCTCTCTGCGCCTATTCCAGTCATTAGGGAATATATATATGCAGCTATGGCACAGATCCAGAGTGATGGTTCAGGACCCAACAAGAAGGGGGGCACTGCTAGACCTAATATTAACCAACAGGCCAGACCGCATATCAAATATAAGGGTTGGGGGTTACTTGGGAAATAGCGATCACAAAATAATAAGTTTTCATGTATCCTTTAAAAAGATGTGTAGTAGAGGGGTTACAAGGACACTAAACTTCAGGAGGGCAAATTTCCAACGGATGAGAGAGGATCTTGGTGCAATTAACTGGGACGATATCCTGAGACACAAAAATACACAGAGAAAATGGGAGACGTTTATTAGCATCCTGGATAGGACCTGTGCACAGTATATACTGTATGGGAATAAACATATTAGAAATAGGAGGAAACCAATATGGCTAAATAGAGCTGTAAGGGGCGCAATAAGGGACAAAAAGAAAGCATTTAGAGAATTAAAGGAAGTAGGTAGTGAGGAGGCATTAAATAAATACAGAAAATTAAATAAATTCTGTAAAAAGCAAATCAAGGCAGCAAAGATTGAGACAGAGAGACTCATTGCCAGAGAGAGTAAAAATAATCCTAAAATATTCTTTAACTACATAAATAGTAAGAAACTAAAAAATGATAGTGTTGGCCCCCTTAAAAATAGTCTGGGTGAGATGGTGGATGAGGATGAGGAAAAAGCCAATATGCTAAATGACTTTTTTTCATCAGTATTTACACAAGAAAATCCCATGGCAGAC